>NW_017619471.1:732446-1199946 GCF_001879475.1 Ipomoea nil
CCCGTCCCCGAAATATTTCCCCATTCCCCGTCCGCGCCCCGTTCCCCGGCGGGGATGGGGAATTATTCCCCATCCCCGTCCCGTGGGGAATTTTCGGGGACGGGGAATTCCCGCCCCGTTTTTTATTTATGCCTAATAAAAAATAAAAGACTAGTTTTTCAAAAAAAAAAAAAAATACTAAACAGTTTACAGTAACTACAACTTTTAATTCCTAAACAGTTTATTAACTAAACACTAAACATTTTAATTCGTAAACAGTTTTCACTAAATACTAAAATTACTAATTGAAATTCTTAATATTATATATTATATATTATATAATATATATATTATTAGCCGGGGATTCGGGGACGGGGACGGGGTCGGGGCGGGGAATGCCCTCCCCGTCCCCAGCGGGGATTGGGGAATTCTCTCCATCCCCGCCCCCGTTCCCCGAAATAAATCCCCGAACCCGTCCCCGTCGGGGCGAGGGTCGGTTTTCCCCATCGGGGGCGGGTTCAATTGTCATCCCTACCTGCGAGAAAAGGGCGGGAGGTTGTAACCACCAAAGACTGCACCCCGCACCGTACGCACCGCACCAGCCGAAGAACATAACACCCCGCCGAGTGTTGAGCTCAACCCGAGCAGCCGAGCACGGGGGCTTGGCCTAGGCAGCGAGCGTTGGTCTCGGGCGAGACTGAGCTCGGCAACGACTAGGCTCGGCCGCACCTGCGTCGATCGGTCTCGATTCTAGGGCCCCACAACTGGTTGTGTCCGATTTCTTTCGAGTTGATCCACACGGGGTCCATTTATAATATAACAATCATCAGTCCCCCATTCTGAGTTGCGAGAAGTCGTCAGTGAAAGAGAGTATCCCTGCTTCGACCTTGACCAACCTGGTGTCGCGCCTTGCCTGCGTTATTTCCTGTTGATGATTCGCGATTGGGTAGGAATCTTATCGCATTCATGGCATGTTTGGTTTATGGAATAGGTCAGTAATGGAATGACATTCATTGGAATAGACCTATTCCATTGTTTGGTTCAGTCACTTTGTCATGGGAATACTATTCCTAGGAATGAGCTATTCCCTTTGCATGGGGAATATCCATTCCTAGGGGGGGTCTTGGTATTAGTTATTCCCATGCTCTTGGGAATAGCTTTTATATTAATAATACCAAAAATACCCTTTGCTGATTATATATATATATATATATATATATATATATATATATATATATATATATATATATATATATATATATATATATATATATATATATATATATATATATATATAGGATCATATATATATATAGGATCATATGAGAATACTTGCTTAGGTGAGAACATGAGAACAAATTGTGTACATCCATCTAATATTTTTTAATGGTCTAGATTAGATTAAGTGTGTGCAAACGCGAATTAAATGTGTGCAAATGTGATTAAGTGTGTTTGCTTCCCGTGCGGTTGGACGCACCTTAAGCATTAACATTGCGCACCTTAAGTACACAAATCACCATGCACCTTAAGCCCACAAACAAAGCACCTTAAGCCCACAAACAAAGCACCTTAAGAACACAAATCACTCACCTTAAGTACAAAAATCACGCACATTAAGCACAGAACAAAGCACATTGAGCACAAAACTCACGCACTTAAGATTTTAAAACGTCTCACATTAAGCACAAACTCACGCACATTAAGTACAAAACCCATGCACCTTAAGCACAAATCTCACGCACATTAAGCACAAAATCCACGCACTTTAAGTTTTACCAACTACTCACATTAAGCACAAACCTCACGCACCTTAAGCACAAACTCACACACATTAAGAACAAACTCCACTCACCTTAAGAACAAATCTCACGCACCTTAAGCACAAAGCCGTCACACTTTAAGTTTTAACAACTACTCACATTAAGCACAAACCCACGCACCTTAAGCACAAAATTCACGCACGTTACGCACAAGACTCATGCACCTTATATACAAAACTAACGCACCTTAATCACAAAACCACTCACCTTAATTTTGACCTAGATGCAAAAATTACCAAATTGCCACCACGTTTTTTATTTTAATTTTGGTAATCTTGGACATTGATTTAAGTAGAATCAATGGCTCTGTTTTAACCGCACAACCGCACATGGGGCTGTCCACCGCACCTGAACCTATTTATATATATATATATATATATATATATATATATATATATATATATATATATATATATTTAGGATCATATGAGAACACTTGCTTAGGTGAGAACGTGAGAACAAATCGTGTGCATCCATCTAATATTTTTTAATGGTCTAGATTAGATTAAGTGTATGCGAACGTGAATAAACGTGTGCAAACGCAATTAACTGTGTTTGCACACATTTAATTCACGTTCGCACACACTTAATCTAATCTAGAACTTTAAAAGATATTAGATGATGCACACAATTTGTTCTCACGTTCTCATCTAAGCAAGTGTTCTCATTGGAACCCTACTATATATATATATATATATATATATATATATATATATATATATATATATATATATACATACATTTATATATTATATTATATTTAATAAATATAATGTATTATATAAACGTATATATATTTAATTAATTATAATTTTTATCTATCAATAAATATATATTTAAATAAATCACAAACACATAAGTAATAATAATAATAATAATAATAATAATAATAATAATAATAATAATAATAATAATAATAATAATAATAATAATAATAATAATAATAATAATAATAATAATAATAATAATGAGATAACATCATGTATATTTTCTTGCAAAGTATTTTATTTTTATTCAATAAGCAATAACCAATAGGTCTAATTTGCAGAGAATTTACGTACAAAAGAAAAATAAAATAATGTCATTTGCTTCAATTTACCTGTAACACCCCAGATTTTCAAGACTTTTAAAACTTATATAATAGAGATAGAATCTCATTAAATCCCAAAATACGATACAAAGAGTACGGGGTGCTATGCCACACCCGAGCTAGAGAACTCGGGTGCACAGGCTAAATTCTAAAACCTCAATCAGTATCAATACTAAATCATGGCACGCAGGCCGAAAGGGAAAACTATCTAAGCTATGCCCCAAGCTTCTAGCGCGCTCCAGTGATCTACTCGACTGTGCCTGAAAGCCAAATATATCTGTTCAGCGAGAGATGCTGGTAACCCACTCCAACGCGTTGAAATACAATACATATAGATATATATATAGATATACGAAAACCATTTTGAACATGAAGATATATCCTACGAACTCTAGCTTTTAAAACAGGGATAGACTCAACAGATAGAGCTAAGCACAGACAACAGTTATACCAAGCATATACAGTTTACAACAGGCAAGACAGATAAGATAAGCACAATTAATAATCATAAACCAACATATACGATCCCCAGTATAAATCCCACAGTCTCATCCCCAACAACTCATCCATACTTCATCACATAGCACACTTTGTTGGCGCCACAGGACCAATCGCATGCCCATACATGAGGGTCAGCGCATATAGCTCTGACACTGCCCCGCAGCACCCTGCCCCGTCTCACAATACGGAGGGGTCGATCGCAACCGACCGATGAGCCGCAGCTCTATATAATATTTATATACCTGACCGGTCTTTACCAGCCTGATTAACAGTTGGGATGGTTCTCAACCCATTCAACTGCCCGTATAGTGGACCTTTGTCCTATATAATATTTATATACCTGACCGGTCTCTACCAGCCTGGTTAACAGTTGGGATGGTTCTCAACCCATTCAACTGCCCGTATAGTGGACCTCAGTCCTATATAATATTTATATACCTGACCGGTCTCTACCAGCCTGGTTAACAGCCGGTATGGTTCTCAGCCCATCCGACTGCCCGTATAGCTCGATTGATCTCAACCAAATCGGGGTAACATGCACACATAACACATAGCAAGCACATGCAACCCACATTAACACGTTGGGAAGGGGGAGAAAACGTATAACAAAACCTATGCGTGATCCTTCACATACTAAGAATAATCCTAAGGGGTTCATACTTCTTTCACCTAGGTCAACGGGATACCAATTCAACTAGCATGCAATATATAAGACTCATACAACCTACGAACGGTACCCGAAATATCAAACTAGACATAAGCCCGATAGATGGAGTCCGTTGGGACACCACGGGGGTCGGGGGAACATCAAACGGGGAAGCCAAAATCCCAAGGTGGGGTACAAACCAGCGGGTAGCCGGTGGGTGAGGGGTCACCCGCCGGCAGCACTGTTCCGGGCAGCGGGTGCCCGGCGGGCAGCTGCCCGCTGCCGGCGTTGCCCAACTAGGCCGCGGGTCCCCTACCCCCACCTACCCCCCACTGACTCTTTTATCACAGAAAACGCCCCGGGAACCTTTGTGGAACCCAAAACCATGCTTAGACACTTTCAAACGCAATTGATAACACACGTAGACAATTAACGGATCAAAATCAAGAAACATACGGCACATAACCTATCATGCTTTTCTAAACATAATCAACACCCAATCATGCGAATTCCCACCCAATATACCAAGAATAATACAATACGAATTCCACGATATAACCTAGGGTTCTAATTATTTTTAAATCAACAAGAACACAATTCATCTTCCAAAATCAAGATTCGGTAGGAATATCATATAACTATCAAGAACCTCATATATTCATTAAGAACATCAAGAACACCATATAATTATCAAGAACGTTATATAATCACCAAGAACACCATAATTATCAAGAACCTCTCATCATCAAGATCACCCATGGAATCATCCCACCAATCATCAATAATAATATCACAAATCATCAATACACAATAATATGGGAAAATCCTAAGAGGGGAATCATAGCTATGAAAATAGGTTTTGTTGAGACATGGGTTACCTCTTAGCCTTAATTAGTTCCTTGGCTATGAAGGGTCTTTCTTTAAGCTTTCTTCTTTCTTGATTTCTCCTAAGGGGATTCTTGGAACTTCTTGTGTGGTGAGAGATTATGGTGGTGAAAGATCTAGGTGCCTCCTATATCCCTATTTATATATTTAAGACTCCTAATTACGGTCTGAATGGTATGGGTTTACTAATTCTATTCCTTATAGGACTAAGGGCTTATTTTAGGGATAAGGGTCCATGGTCCATAGTGGACCATATTAATTAATTAAAGGGAATCCTAATCGTAGTCTGAATAGTAAAAGGCCTACTTCCTTTATTCCTAATAGATAACTAGGTCTAGGATTCCTAATTAGAATCTGAATAGTAAAGGGTTTACTTTCTTTATTCCTAATAGGCTTAAGACTCTAATTTAAGCAAGGGTCCACGGTTCATGGTGGACCTTATTAATTAATTAAAGGAAACCTAACCGAATTAAATCATATTTAATTATTATTAACGGGATTAATTAAATAATTAATCCAGGATTGAAGGCCGTAACACGGGGTGTTACACTACCCTATGCCAATCCAAATGATGTAATCAACCCAGATTTTTTCAATAGAAGACTATTTATACAGATGAATGAAAGATGTTAACCACATTTTCAAACTCAAAAATCCTTAGGCTAGGAGTTAATCTCTATATATATGTTAGTGTTTTGAGTCTAGGAAAACCCCAACATGTAATTGACAATATTATTATGGCAAATTAAATAGGCTGTAGTTGTAGAGTCTGTCGGAGCTTGAAGAGTGAAGACCTGATGGATTAGGTAATTCGATAGAGCGTCTCATGATAAAGATGTTGCAGTTTGTTATGAAGATGCGTATGAGCTGGCAGAGGTGGTTTTGCCAAGATGTGTGTTTACAAGAAAGCCCTCTATCAGATAAACACTTCTAAGGGTATGGACGTGGATTCAAGAAGGGCTACACGCATTCAAGAAGGGCTGCACGCATACATCTCAACCAGAGATATATAATGTGGGAGTGGATTCAAGAAGGGCTACACGCATACACAATACACTTGAATCTCTAAGCAAACTCTCCTTACGTACGTTCTAAGAGTTTTACTCTCTCTAGTTCAAAACCCTTCTCAAGACCAAAAGTTCATGGTGATTACATTGATGAACTTGAGAAGGAACAACTGTGCTTAAAATAGTGGACGCAAAGATCACTCAACTGTGGATCAGCGGTAGGAGGCGTCAGTGAAGTGGACTGCATCAGGGTTAGCTCTCCATTGAAGGGATTTCATTGGACTTCTGCATGCACGGATCTCCGACTTCAACACTATTCCTCTGTAGATTGGGTACTGACCTAGTGTGGGGCACTTAGGTGACATTGGAGTTCCTGAGATAGTGGATTGGACGCATTAGTGATCGTCCCCCAGATGTAGATACACACTGTATCGAACTGGGTAAACAAATTTGTGTCTTGGTTTACTTTCTGCTTTTGTTTTCCGCACTTTAGCGTATTTGTCATTCTATCTGTGTGTCACCGAGTAGGTTTTTCTATGCACTGATTGTGGTAGATTAGAAAGTAGTGCGGGTGGACGCACGTTAAGCATTAATCTGACGCACTTAAAGTACACAACACACGCACATTAAGCACACAAACGAAACAACTTCAGAACACAACCTCATGCATGTTAAGCACAAGCCTCACACATGTTAAGTACAAGTCTCACGCTTGTTAAGCACAAGCCTCATGCATGTTAAGCACAAAAACACAAGCACCTTAAGTTTTAAAAATAACTCACATTAAGTACACACTCACGCATATTAAGTACAAAACTCATGCAACTTAAGCACACGACGCACGCACATTAAGCACAAAACTCACGCACATTAAGCATAAAACTCATGCACTTTAAAGTTTCAACAACAACTCACATTAAGTACACATTCACATTAAGCACAAGACTCACGCACATTACGCACAAGACTCACGCACATTAAGTACAAAACTCACGCACATTAAACATTACACACTCACGCACATTAAGAACAAATCTCACACACATTAAGCACAAGACCCGCGCACATTAAGTACAAAACTCGCACACATTAATCACCCGCACAACCGCATGAGAAACACTTAAATGCACCTGAACTTGAACATATATATATATATATATATATATATATATATATATATATATATATATATATATATATATATATATATATATTATAACATTCCATTATTCTTTTAAAACCTATATAACACTTAATAACATATATATAACATTATTATTATTAACCTATATAATATATAATAACCTATCAGATACTACAATGTAATAGAGTCAGTAGCATTAAAAAAAACCTATCATCACGCTTGAGGAGGTTGCAAGGAAAGCACCTGATGAACGGGTGGAGTTAGCTGCTGAGCTTGGAATCCCTGCCGGGAAGTTGAGCCTCGCAGTCTAGAGTTTGAATGGTGACGAAGAAGTTGAGGAGGAAGCAGACCAAGAGGAAGAAGTAGGAGCACCGGAGGCTGCCGAAGCTGAAGAAAGTGATTCGGACAGTGAGGAAAACCGGAGAAGGAAAGAAGCTCGCACGAAGAGAGAGCATGACGTCAGGACGCATGAGGAGCGCGTTGTCACCTTGCTTCGTCAGCAGAACAACATGATCGCCGAAGGTTTTGCGTTTATGAAGGCGCAGTTCGTCACAGTGCATCAGGGGCTGGATCAGATTGAAGCCAGTTCGAGCCGCAGAGACGAAGACGAAGAGGGGTCTGAAGAGGCCGAGGAGTCGGAGAGTGAGGAGTTCTAGTTTGTGTTGTGGTAATCCCGTTCGCCTTTTTCCTTGTTGTTTCCTTCTTAGCCGTTGTTAGCTTGGTGATAGGTTGTTGTTTGCCTTGTGTGCTTGCTTGTTGTTGCTTGTTGCCTTGTTGTTTAGCTAGCGTGATAGTTAGTGTTTGGAGTTAGTTGTCTAGTTCTTGGTTGTTGTCTAGAAGTCGGTGGTTGTGTTGAGGCTAGAGTTCTTGATGCTCAATTTATCCGTTTGTTAAACTCTTGCTAATCCTTGAATCTGAAATGCCTTCTTTCTTTGCTTTGGAATACTTCATTGCTTTGGAATCCTTGTGAGTTCTTTTGGAGTTTTTGACCAAAAGAGTTATTCTTGAACTTCTTGTCACAACGTTGTTTCCTTTCACCGTTTACTTTTAATTCGTCGTACCCAAGCTTCGGGGACGAAGCTTCTTTGAAGGGGGACAGGATGTGACACCCCAAAAATCCACATTCAATCCATGGATTAATTGAGTAATTAATCCTATTTTATTTGAGGAACTAATTCCTAAAATCCTGATTTTTAATACTTAAGGACTAGTATTTGACTAGTCAACCTTAAAGTTGTGTTGTACCTTGAGCTTTGAGGGGAGTTCCCTTGTTCCTTACACTTTCTAAAGGTTAGTAAGGGTATTCTTGTCCTTTCACCAAGAGTTAGTGTAACACCCCGTGTTACGACCCCTAAAATCAATTAATCATTTAACCAATTATCCAAAGAAAGAATTAAATTACAATAATTAATTAGGAAAAGGCCCACCATAGTCGTGGGCCCTCACCTCTAAACCCAACCCCTAGTCCTAAAAGGAATAGAGATAGCAAGCCTATAGTATTTGGGCCCTAATTAGGACTCTTAGATATATAAATAGGGGACATAGGAGGCACCTAGAACCCCCACCACAATAATCTCTCACCACACAAGGAGTTCAAAGAATTCCCCTAGGACTCCTAGGAGAAATCAAGAAAGAAGAAAGACTTAGAGAAAGACCCTTCATAGCCAAGGAAATCAATTAAGGCTAAGAGGTAACCCATGTCTCAACAAAACCTATTTTCTTAGCTATGATCTCCATCTTAGGCATCCCCCCCTATATTCTTGTGTCTTGATGAATTGTTTATGATATTGATGATGTGATCTTGATAATTGGTGATATGGTTTTATCTTGATAATCTTGATGATGATAAGGGTTTCTTGATTGTGTGATATTCTTGGGGAATTTGGATTCTTGATGATTATGTGATATTCTTGATAAATTGTATTGGTTCCTGATGTTAAAGGATGAATTACGTTCTTGATGATTTAAATATAATTAGAGCCCTAGGATGTATCGTGAAGTTTGTGTGGTGTTATTCTTGATATATTGGGTGGGAATTCACATGTTTGGGCGTTAATTGTATTTAGGAAGCATGATAGGATACGTGCCATATGTTTCTTGCTTTTGATCCGTTAATTATCTACGTGGTGTCGTCGATTGCGTTAAAAGTGTCTAAGCATGGCTTTGGGTTCCACGATGGATCCCGGGGCGTTTTATTGTGAAAAGGAGTCAGTGGGGGGTAGGTGGGGTAGGGGACCCGCCACCTACCCGCGGCTGGAATTAGCGTCACCGGCAGCGGGCCGTCGGCGGGCAGGCGACTGCCCGCCGGGCACCCGCTGCCCGGAGACTCGTCGCCGGCGGGTAGCCGGCGGGTGAAGAGTCACCCGCCGGCTACCCGCTGGAAACTCCCCCACTTCGGGATCCCGGCTTCCCCGTTTGATGTTCCCCCGACCCCCGTGGTGTCCCAACGGACTCCGTCTATCGTGCCTATGTCTGGTTTGATGTTTCGGGTACCGTTCGTAGGATAAACGAGTCTTATATATTGCATGCTAGTTGAATGGGTATCCCGTTGACCTAGGTGAAAGAAGTATGAACCCCTTAGGATTATTCCTAGTTTGTGATTGATCATGCATAGGTTTCTTTATACGATTTTCCCCCTTCCCAATGTGCTAATATGAGTTGCATGTGCTTGCTATGTGTTATGTGTGCATGATACCCCAATTTGGTTGCGATCAAATTGGTTATTCCTGAGCTGCGGTTCAGAAGCTGGCTGCAGTCAGATTTACACTCTCGGGCTGCGGTCCACCGTTTGGTTGCGATCAAACGTTTCACATAAGCTGCGGTTCATATTCCTGGCTGCGGTCAGATGACTACTCTTGGGCTGCGGTCCACTGTTTGGTTGCGATCAAACATTATGATGAGTTGCGGTTCATCGGTCGGTTGCGATCGACCCCTTCGTGTTGCGATACGAGGCAGGGTGCTGCGGGGCCGTGTCAGAGCTATATGCGCTGATGCGATTGGTCCTGTGGCGCCATCAAAGTGTGCTATGTGATGAAATATGGATGGTTTGATGCTATGAATGTTATGATGTGAAAGCGTGACCATAGGATACATGCTAGTAACCCGTATATGCTTGGCTGTGCTTATCTCTATCTGTCAAAGTCTGTCCCCTATACTAGTGAATTGTATATGCTTGGTTATGATTGTTGACTATGCTTATCTCTGTCCGTCGAGTCTATTCCCTGTTTTAAAGCTAGAGTCTCTTAGGATATATCTTCATGCTTCGAAATGGTTTTTCTTATATCTATATATATTCCTATATGTATTGTATTTCAACGCGTTGGAGTGGGTTACCAGCATCTCTCGCTGAACAGATATATTTGGCTTTCAGGCACTGACGAGTAGACACTGGAGCGCGCTAGAGATCCGAAGCGTAGATTAGATAGTTTCCCTTTCGGCCTGCGTGCCACACTTATGTATTGATATTGTTGAGGATTTTAGTTAGTGAGCCTGTGCACCTGAGTTCTCTAGCTCAGGTGTGGCCTAGCACCCCATACCCCTTTATTATGCTTTGGGATTTAATGAGAATTTACCTTTGTTATATAAGTTTCAAAAGTTCAAAAATTTCGGGGTGTTATAGTTAGTATTGTAACCTAACCTAGAAGACTTCTTCATTTCATTCCTTACAATTCTTAGAAATTAGCTCTACCTTCTCTCTAGAAAAGAAGTGTAGCTTATTCTCCAAGCCAAGTTAAGACCCTTGTCAAGATTTCAAGTTTTGCTTCCAAGATTCAACCTTTCACCTATTTGGGCATCTAGGAGGGTAAGATCTAAGTTTATCTTGTCTTTTTGGTTCCATCTTAGTTGTCTTTTTCTTAAAGGTAGGATCTTTATGATCTTTTGGTTTGATCTTGAAGTGGGTTTGGAAAGTAAGCCTTGTGGGGAGCTTGTTGTGGTGTAAAGTGAAGTCTTTTGGTCTACAAGAGGTAATCCATGCTCTACAAAACCTATTTTGCTTACCTATATGTGATTTCTTGGATTCTACTTATGTTTTGCTATGAAATGTGAGGGTTTATGCATTTGTCTTGTGATATTGCATATCTAGAGCTTGTGTTTAGGGTTCCTTTGTTCCATTGCTTGGCATTTTCCATGGTTCAAGTCATTTTGTTGTATTGGGTGAGATTTGGCATGTTTTGGACTTGAATTTTTGTTTGGAGAAGAAAATCCCCGAAGGGATTTGTTATGGAACAGGAGTGTTCCCGCGAGTGGGGCACCACCCGCCGGCCTACCCGCGGGTACATGGCCTTGTGGGATGATGTTCCCGCGGGCAGAACCACGGGTGGGGTACTACCCGTGGGTCCACCCGCGGGTACATGGTGGTGTTTGCTCGGGATTTGTTCCCCGTGATCCGTTTGACTCGGTATTTGGTCTTTTGACTTCCCGTTGTTCTTTTGTGGAACTATTTGAGCGTCTTCTTGATGTTTCCTATGTCTAGAACTATATGGTAGGTATCCATGTAGGACTTTGGTGTCTTGAATCGTGCTAAGTGTTCAACATTGTGTTTCATTGGACCAAGAAGTGTCTTGTGTGTTCCTCGGAACTATCTTGAGTTTCTCCGTTGTTAAGCATGCTAGTTTATTGTCTTAATGCTAGCGTGTGTGTGGTTTGTACCTTCCGTTTGGTTGATGATAACTTGTGTTATTCATCGTTGTTGTCGTTGGGTTGTGACCCGTTCCTTGATTGAGTTTGTTTCATACCTTCGTTGTGATCTGTTGATTGACTCGTGTGAGTGGTGGGGCGTGTGTGGCTTTACCTGGATTGCACGATTAGTGGTATGGGACACTAGTCACCAAGGTATTGCAGCGGTCCTCGTGGTGGCCGTGATGTGATTATGGAGCTGTGGCCTTCGTGTAAGGTTCACGTGATTGGGGGATAACATGTGTTATCCGGGCATGTGTTGCCGTGTACGGTACCTTGTGTACTATGAATTGGTGGTCTTGTTGGTGGGGGACGACGGTCCCAGGAGGGAAAAGGTTGGACTAAGAAGTACAGGGGTCCTGGAGGTAATGGTTGGCATGAAGGTACAAGGTCGGGGGTAGCCATAAGGTTGGAACAGGACATAAGGAAGGCATATCAACTCGTGATGGGTGATGTCACGGGGGCTCGTGTAGCCGTTGTTGTGAATTCTCTTTCTTGTGACGTGTGTAGTCACAAGGGCATGTGTTGCCATTGGTCTTGTCTTATTCCTTTGTGTTGTGGTTAACCTTTGCGGTTTGGGATGTGTTCCCGTGTTATCTTTGTGAGTGATGAGTCTTGTGTTGACTGTTGATCTTGGCTTTTGACTTATATACTTATGTATTCCGTTTCGAAAATGGTTTTACAACTTATATCTATCTATGTATGATACTTAACGGTATTGGTGGGTTACCAGCATTATCGCTGACCCGGCGTCGTCCCAATGTTTATCTTTGTATCTTTCAGGTGATGTTTAGACGAGCGCGATGTCTAGTGCCGGTAGCTTAGCACCTTTATCCCTGTTTTGTGGCCTGTGTGCCAATGTAGTTGTAGACTGATGTTTTTGGGATAGATGTTTACACTTGCAGGTTGTTTGCCGTAGCGTTTACCGTGTTTGGTAGACGTGGCGTGACACCCCGTTGGATTTCTTTTATCCAGTTCTCGTTTTATCTTCCGCTGTACTAGTTTTGTTGTCTAATCTGCATGTGTTAAGGCTTATTATCTAGCTTGTTTGGGGGGTGTTACATACTGCACTTGCAAATTTCTTGTTTTCTCCAACTTCTTGATCTATCGCGAAGTAAACCAATAAGTTTTTTTTGATCTTCTCGCTTTAAAATTTTCATTAAAGCTTTTGTTTCTAGCGCACTTTGCACGTAGCCTTATCCGGGCTTTCACACAAACATCTTCCCTTAACATTTAAGGAGAAGACATGTCAGATTCCGATAGCCAAAACATCTCGGCCCGAGACTATGACGATGAGGTCGAGGTCGGTTCCTTCACGGTCTCCACCGACGACTCAACCATTCGAGAGATTGACGCATTCCTGTGGAATTTAGCGGAGTCATCCCGGGTTGCCGACGCTGAAGCCGGCCAACTAGCCTTGTGTATCGGACGGTTCGGGTTATAGAACCTCCCACCTGTTTGGTTTTCGGATTATAATTTTTAAATCCTATTTGTCTATTTTTAGAAGGTAATCCATTCGGATTTTGATAAGTCGGGTTCGGTCGGTTTAATTTATTGAATTTTGGATATATTCAGATAAAAAAAACTAAAAACTAAAACTAAAACTATAAACTTAACTTAAAACTTACATATTTAGTAATCTACATGTTACAACTTACAATTTACAAATTTACATGACCAAAATACCAAATGTGTCTAAATTACAACTTTTAAGTTACAAGTTAAAACTTACAGCTTTACAAGTTACAAGTCAAGATCAGCATTCAAATTTAAAGTTACAAGTTTCAAGTCAGTCCAATGGTCCAAGTTACAACTTAAACATTAAAAGTTACAAGTTAAATGCTCAAATAGCAGACATGAATCAACAATCAGCATTCATCATCTTCCTGTGCAAAGTTAAAACACAAGTTAAATATATATATGGCAGTGCAAGTTAAAACCATCATAGATTCACTCATTCACACTTTCACGGTTGTGTTGAAAAAAGGAAAAAGGCTCAAATTGCTATGTTTTCATGTCAAGGTAGGGTTGTGGACAAATTGCTACTTCAGTTTTGGAATAGGACCCAAAACTAATGAGTGACATACCAACCCAAAGTCATTTCAGACAAATGGTGGAAGCATCATCATAGCCATTGACAACAATTGGAATTAGTATTTGTTGAACTACTAATGAGTACAAACAAAATGAGAATCAAGGAGAGTGATATACCAGATGTCCATATTAGATGACTATAATAGTAATAAGACCCATGCACTATTGATTCAATTAATCAAAGCAAAATGCTTAAAGCTTAATGATCTGATACAGTTATACCTGATGGCTGATAGATTGATGAAAGGAATCAAGGGCAGTAACAATTCAATTGTTGCCAAGCTATTGTCCCACAGTGTCCCAATTTTTTCACTTGCCAGTTTTTCTCAGTGAATCACAAATCACAATTCAGTCATTCACATTTCACATTTCACATAAAACTGGAATAAAAGACTGAAAGTTGAAATAATCAAAAAATTAAATATAACAGCCTTACAAGAATGGTAGGAAGGGAAGAACCAGCAGTCCCAAGTCCTGTGCTTCTAGTGGCCAACTCTACAAATAAAAAGAAATTAATTAAAAAAGAGTCTAATTTAAAACTAATAAAGTAAAAACAAAATGTATTAATCTAACACTCTAAGTTACCTTGTTCAAGTCTTTCAACATCATCAATATTTTCCTCGATTTGTACTGGTTGATTTGGTAACCTCAACCAGTCTTGTGCACATACTAGGGCTTCCACAATTTTAGGAGTTAAGGAACTCCTAAATGCATCTAATACCCTTCCACTAGTACTAAATGCACTTTCTAAGGCAACAGTGGATATAGAAACTGCTTGCACATCCCTTGCCATTTTAGAGAGAGTAGGAAATCTCTCACTATTTAGCTTTTGCCACCTAAGAATATTAAAGTTAGGATTGTCCTCCACAATTTTTTCACTTAAATACACTTGAAGCTTTGTTTCTTTACTGCTTCCACCAGCCTCCATTCTTTGTCTTTTGAGTTGGCTTTTTAACTTAGACTGAGGTCTACCAATTTTGGTATGAGACTGGACATGTTGCACATCTGGTTGGCTACCAGAAGATGATTCAGATTGTTGCACATTGTCAGAGTAGGTGGCTGCATAGTCACCATACAATTCTACCATGGCAGCTTGGACCTTTCGTAAACACTACTTCACCTTCAGTTCACCATGTAGTTGGACAAACTAGTATGACATATATTTCAATTTATCTCTTGGGTCCAAGATATTGACAAAGAAGATCAAGAAATTCATTTTTTCAGGATCCCCCAATATTTTTCAAATTTAGTTTTCATTTGGGATCCCATTGCCTAAGAAAACAATGAAATACCAAACAGGCAAACACATAATCAGAAATCATATTAATCACATAATCAGATTATTTAAAAAAAATACAAAGAAGGTAAATTTATTAATTACCTTTTTTAGAACCATCAGCTCTAATCATGTCATCCAACTTGAAACTCAAATCAGAAATCTCACTGAAGAAAGTGTTAGAGGTGACATATAGAGAACCGGATATTCTCATTGTCATCTCATAAAAGCTTTTGAGTAGAATTACCAAGTTTTCAGCAAAACACCAAAAGCTTTTGACATAATCCAAAAATCATTTTTGCATAATTGTATTTTGCTTTTACTCAATTTCTGGACTGCATCTAGTATCTTCTTATGATGAGATAAGTGATTCAATATTCAGTTACAGAAGGATAGGAGATTACAATACTAATCCTAAACAACTAACGTAAAGTATTCCTATCTAGTAGGCTAGCCACAGAACACTAACCTTTTACAATATTATTAAAAGATATAACTAAAGAATAATAACATCACTAACACACCCCCTCAAGCACAAGGGTGGTGTGCTACCACATTGAGCTTGTCACGTAGAGTTGCAAACTGCGGTCCTGGCAATGGTTTGGTGAAGATGTCCGCCAGTTGATCTTTAGTAGACACAAAGTTAACCACCAGGTCCCCAGATGCAACCTTATCTCGAACAAAGTGGAAGTCAATCTTCACATGCTTGGTTCTGGCTTGAAAGACTAGATTGGCACAGTGTAACACCCCACTTTTCTAACTCTTAATTACATCTCTAAACAGTCATTAACATAAACTAAGCAACGGAAATCTAGATGATAAGAAGTGGGAGTGTCACCGCCACAACCACCACTCTTGGGTGATCGCACAGGCAAAAGGGGGTAAATCTACAAATACGTTTAGGTCTGGGAACTAAAAGTAATAACTGGAAAAGTAAGGGGGAAATACGTCACCCCCCAAAAAAGTCTACAACAATCCATCATCATGAAGTCATAAATTCTAAATCCATAACATCATCATCAAATAAACTAGAGTTTAGACAACTCAAACTAAGAGACTAATCTAACTCGATCTCTTCTCACTGCTGGGCCCACCTGAAAGGGGTTTTGCAAGCAACACATAGACAAACAGGAAAAACACCCGTTAGCACGAAGCTAAGTATAACCACACTCAACCCTGTAAAGCATTCTAGCATGTACTTGGAAAACATTTGATAACATTATATCAATAAACTAATCTCAATCATGTTTAGATTATCGTATTCTTTCTAGATGCTTGCACCCTATAATAACAACTGGCATGCTTATATATGTATAAGACTGATCACGTAGATTCATCAACATATAGACTTCTCAAACAGCTTATCAAGCAATTTATGCTTACAGATAGAATCATGCTAAAAGACTATATAACTCAGGTGTTCACATGCTTCCACACTTTTGTCACATAACTTATTAAGTAGAACTTCTACGACATCACAATAATCATGCTCAAGGGAATATCTCCAGTTAAACATCTCAAATAACAATCTTTTACAAGCTCTATTCGTATACAAACATGTTTAGCATTACGATCATGCTTCTTATGCAATCTAGTGCAACAATATAGTCATACTCTTATGCAATCTAGTGCAACAATATATTTATGCTCTTATGCAATCTCGTAACAATATACTCATACTCTTATGCAATCTCGTGCAATAACATAATCATAATCTTATGCAATCTAGTGCAACAATATAATCATACTCTTATGTAATCTAGTGCAACAATATAATCATACTCTTATGCAATCTAGTGCAACAATATACTCATATTCTTATGCAATCTCATGCAATAACATAATCATACTCTTATGCAATCTAGTGCAACAATATAATCATACTCTTATTTAATCTAGTGCAACAATATACTCATATTCTTATGCAATCTCATGCAACAATATACTCATATTCTTATGCAATCTCATGCAACAATATACTCATATTCTTATGCAATCTCATGCAACAATATACTCATATTCTTATGCAATCTCATGCAACAATATACTCATACTCTTATGCAATCTAGTGCAACAGTATACTCTTTCTCATATGCAATCTAGTGCAATAATATAATCATACTCGTAAGCAATCTAGTACAACAATGTAATCATACTCTCATATATAAAATAGAATACTTTCTGTAGAGGTTTCTTTGTTACTTTCTCGAGTCTCTCTTGACTCTCTTCCTTTCTATCGAGTCTATATTGACTCTCATACTTGAGTCTCTGTTGACTCTCATACTTGAGTCTCTGGTGACTCTCTTTCTTGAGTATCTGTTGACTCTCTTTCTTTCTCTTATACTCGTAGACGGCTTAGGGTCTCACAGAAGTGTGACTTACCCCATCGGGAACGGCATAATTCCGACCCAATATCTCCTATCGTCTACGGAACCAATCTCGTGGTTCAACCTCTATGGAATCAGGTATCGAACTATTAGTGTGCACACCCCCTAACCAGGATTCCAAGCCCAGCGGGAAGTTTCCGACCTCGTAACGTGGGACCGCAATGTCCATAATAATCTCCCGAGAGGAACATAGTCCAAACGGTATCCTCCAAAACCTCACCGATATATATAATACATAGTTATATCTCTCATGCATCAACCTCATGCATGCAACAATTCTACTACTTCTCAATGCATCAAAGAACGCTATACCACATGCTTATGGTTTTTGAAAGTATTCTTGGGCTCACGTTGGCCCCTTATGCATTTTTGAAATATGACTCATGTGAAATGTCGAAATGCTCTATAATATGCTTCTAAATCATGTATAAACTAACATGAAGTATTCAAGAATATATCATCATGCTTGGTTTGCAAGGTAGCAATTTCTATTCATTTCACTCGACAAGTATGCTTCTATTCTCATTGATCAAATAATACAATTTAATCATGCTTTCATAATAAATCATATTCTCAAAGGATCATGCTTCTTTACTCGGTAAAAACATTATTCGATCACATGATCAACAATTTCTCAAACACAGAGAGTTTAGCAAAAATGCACTGTATAACATTACTTCACAAAATACTTCTTAACATACTTGTTTTTAATCCAAATTCAACGAAATCAAAGCCATAACGTGCGTCAAGACGATCCCGAAGAGCCGAGCCACAAGGGCTCGTAACACTCGGTCTGAAACGATACGTAGCTGAGCCACAAGGGCCCGGGCACTGCACAAAAATCTCATCAGTACAAAACTCAGGGACCTGGGGCGGGACTCTTCATGGTCCGCCCCTGGAGCCCCGTTAAGAAGCTGGGACTAGGGGACGGCCCTCTTCTAGGGTCGTGCCCTAGTCCCGTGGTGGCACGGCTCTAGCCGGCGGTCCTTCTGATGGGCCGCGGCTAAGGCCGCCACTCTGGTCTGGTGCACACTGTGTTGTGCACCAGATAGCATTTCTCCTGCAAAAACTTATCCAAACATGTCCAAAACAATCCCAACAACTCATAAACACATACCAAAGCATTTCTAATCATAAACACATCAAAAACTCATAGTTTTTACTCATTTCTACTCAAAACTAGGCTTCACAGAGCCAAATCTAAAGAGAAATCCATGGGGTTATATCTATTGTAGTCTAGTCTTCTTGCTTGGATCTCTTCTTCCTGTTGGCCTAGCTTGAGCCTCCTTCACCACCTACACTTCCCAACACACCTTCTATCCTTAGCCTATAACCTTAAAGACTAAAGAAAACTAGAAGAGAAAAGATGATAGGATGAAGGATGAACAAGCTTACTAGGTTGATGTTTCTCTCCTTTGATGTTGGCAGACAAAATGTGAGGAAGAGGCAAAGAAATGAGATCAGGAAAATGTGATGGAATGAAGGGTTTATATAGGGTGCAAAACCCTAGGATGATTCACAATGATTGGTTGGGGGCAAAGGGGTAATTTCCCCAAGCTAAAAGATGACTTTATAATGGATTTTTGGATGTCTTGTGGTCCACCATGTATCATGAACCATAGACTAAAAATGATATTTCTTTATTACTTTGGGGTGGAAAGTGAATTTTCCCAAAAGCTATATGGATGAACACTTGTTCAAAATTCCCTTTTTAATTCTCCCGGTCTCACTCAGGTAAAATTCTTGATTTAAATCTTGGTACGCAAAGTACCTGAAAACTTTGGAATTTTCGAATGAAATTCATTTCTTTGGTGTTGAATTAACTTTAAAATGGAACAAAATTATTTTATTCAAACACCGATTGCTCGCAAAATTTTTTTAATGGAGTGAAAAAGCTACTTTGGGATTTCTTAACACTGGATTTATAAAATGAAATTTTGGGTTGTTACACACAGAGATAAGTGGCACCTAGATTGTCACACCATTGAGTAGACGGTTCGCCGAAATGGAGCCCAAGTTCGCGCAGCAATGAGATAACCCATGTGACCTCTGTAGAGACATCCGCCAATGCTTTGTATTCGGCTTCAGTTGACGAGCGATCCACAGTGAGCTGTTTCTGGGAGAGCTAAGAGATGAGATTGGAGCCTAAGAAAACAGCATAACCACTTGTGTTTTCCTGTCTAACGGATAACTGGCCCAATCAGAGTCAGAGAACGCATGAATGGTCGAGGAAGCGGAGTCCGAGAGACGTAAACCGTAGTCTAGAGTGCCTTTGATGTACCGCAAGACTCGCTTTAGAAGTCCCCAATGCTCGTTAGTCGTGGCGTGCATGAATTGACACAACTGGTTAACAGCATAGGACAGATCTGGCCGGGTGATAGTTAAATACTGTAGGGCGCCTGCTATACGATGATACTGTGTCAGGTTTTCAAACGGGAGGTCGGAGGGAGAAACAGCTTATGTGACAGCAGCTGGAGTTGCTAGCGGTTTGCAATCGGTCATGCCGACGCGGTTAAGAATGTCTCCCGAATATCGGCGTTGTGATAACATTAACCGGGCATCAACTTTGAGTGTTTCAATACTAAGAAAGAACCCAGGGGTACCAAGTCGCGAATCTTGAAAGTAGTGGACATGCGGCGTAGCAGAGTGTTAACCAGTGTGGGATCATTCCCTATAATAATAATGTCGTCTACGTACATTAGCAAGTATACTCGGGATATGCCAGTAGAGTAGTGAAAGAGGGAGACATTCGTCTTGGACGGTAAAAAACCTGCAGAAACCAGAAAGTCATGTAGTCTCTTGAACCAAGCTCGTGGGGTTTGCTTGTGACCGTATAATGAGTGCTGAAGGTGACACACATGATCTGGATGTGTCGGATCTTCATACCCCGGTGGCTGCTTCATATAGACTGTTTCAGCCAAGTCCCCATTTAAGAAGGCATTGTGAACGTCAAGCTAACACAGTGTCCAGCTATTTGACACAACAAGAGAAAACAGAAGCCAGATTGTAGTCGGTTTGACAACAGGGCAAAAGGTGTCGAAAAAGTCCTCGCCTGCGACCTAATTGAACCTTGTTGCGACGAGACGAGCCTTATACCGTTCAATTGAGCCATCTGCAATACGTTTGGAGAGAAACACCTACTTATAGCCAATGACATTCATGTGGGGCTCAGCCGGGACAAGGCGCCAAGTATTGTTCTGCAGTAAGCCATTGAACTCCTGGTCCATGGCATCACGCCACTGTGGATGCCCAAATGCCTGCGAATAATAAGTGGGATAAGTAGTTGCACTTAAGGCATGGAACTGTTCGCCTGTGCCCCAGGTCATGTGCCAAAGTCGCATGACATGCCCTCGTTCCTGTTGCTAAGTTCGGTTGACTCGAGCTTTGGCAGGCTGGGGATCAGCCGGCCCTTCAATGGCCAAAGGAGGAGGATCCTGAGCCAAGGGTACTAGACTGGCCGGAGTTATAGGGCCAGCGTCTGGACCTGTCGGTGCCGTTTGAGTGGCATATGGAAGTTGTGGTATTATTGGACTGGCTGCCCACGAAACTGTGGTTGGAATTGCTTGTGTTTTATCCTGAAAAGTTGTTTCTGAAAAAAGGAAAAATAGACTCGTCAAAGCGAACATGGCGAAAGATATAGATTTTCCATTTGTTAAGTCCATGCATCTATAGCCCCTAAAGCACGGTGGGTAACCTAAGAAGACATAAGGTGCCGAGTGGTACTCTATCTTGTGCCAATTATAGGGCCTTAGATAGGGGTAACACCGGCACCCGAAGACCTGAAGGAATGTGTATGGTGGTGCCACTTTATGTAGGCGAGTGTATGGGCTTTCTAATTGTAAAACTGACAATAGTAGATAGTTTATTAGGCAGGTAGCTGTTTCGAAGGCATAGTCCCAGTATTATAGCGGGACTGAGCTTTCGGCAAGTAGTGCCAGCTCGGTTTCAACAACATGTTTGTTTTTGCATTCTACTCTGCCATTTTGCTTGTGCGTGTACGCACATGACTAATAGTGAATAATGCCAAGCTTGTTAAATGTGTGATGCAGCTTGTAATATTCGCTGCCTGAATCCGATTAAATAGACTTAATAGAACGTGAAAATTGGCGTTCTACCATGACACGAAACGACTCAAAAATTTTATATATGTCTGATTTTACCCGTAAGGGATAAAACCAGTAGAAGCGGGAATAATCATCTACAAAAAGCAGGAAATATCTAAACCCACCAGCAGAAATTAAAGGAGCGGGGCCCCAGATGTCGATATACAATAAGTCCAACACATTTTTGCTTGAAAAAGAAACCCTATCTAATGGAAATCTCAAAGTTTTGCCAAGGTGACAAGATGTGCACGACCCCAACGACTTGGCTTTATCTGGAGCTACCGGGCACGCCTTTAAAACGCGGTTTTGGACGTGTGCATGCGGGCGACCCAACCTCCGGTGCCACACCACGGGAGTTGCGCGGGAAGTGAGATACGCAAAATGCGACTGAGACACAGGAAGCCTGTATAAGCCGCCCGAGGTGGGACCTTTAAGCAGCACCGCCCTGGTGATTGAATCCTTCACAACAAAACAATTTTTGTGAAATTCAAAAAATACATTGTTGTCATTGGTAAACCGTTGAACAGACAGTAATGGAACTGACAATTTAGGCACATATAACACATTGGATAAAAGTAACGACTTTGACACGGAAGGTATAGACGCATGACCAACTCGTGAAATAATCAAACATGCGCCATTACCAACCCATAAAACATCACCCCCAGTGTACTCATCCGATTGCGACATCATGGACGCATCCGGCGTGGCATGAGCCGACCCTAGTGTCCGAAAACCAACTCACAGTTGAGGTCGCCACCGCATCTTCGCGGGAAACCATCACTTGTAGTAATACACCGTGGTGTGGCCGTGTGACCAACAAATTTGACACTGCGGTGCGCCACTCCGTCCACCGCGTCCGAGGCTTTGTCCGTCATGGCCACGACCTTGGCTGCATCGACCTTGTCCATTTGAACCATTTCTGCCACCATCACCATTGTTACATCGGCCTCGGCCAGCGTACATCGCTAAGGGAGCCACGCCGATCTCGCCGTCACCACCAGCCGTAAAGTCATCCGCGTGGATGAACTCCTGTGCCTGTAGGAAGACAGGTATACCTGCGATGGTAAGAGACGAGGCCATGGCTCCAAATTCTGGACGAAGGCCCCGAAAAACGAACAGGTTTTGTTCGTCAAGCGAGATCGACTGGTCGGCCAATGCGAGATCTTCCACCAGAAGCTGAGTGCGGCCAAGATACTCAGACGCGGTGTTGTTGCCCTGCCGGAGAGAGTGAAACTGGCCGAGGAGACTCAAGCACCGGGCACGGGTGGAATTGCCTAGAGCTGCCGTCACAGATTGCCAAACCTCCCTTGATGTGTTCCTGCCGACTGCCAAATGCATTACTTCATCTGAAAGTGAAGATATTAGCAGGGACAATATAGATTGGTCCTGCTGTATCCAGGCGTTGTACACCGGGTTGGGCGATAGAACCACGGTGGTCGCAGCGGAGGTCGAATCGTCGGAGGATGGAGCGGCTTTGATGGTCGGCGGAGGGCACGACGTTTTACCATCGACGTAGCCGAGGAGCCCCTGCCCTCGGAGGAATGGTACAAGCTGAGTCCTCCAGAATAGGAAATTTCAATACGTTAGTTTAATAGATACGAAATGATGCGCCAAGGACAGGGTGTTTGGGGTGGTAGCCAGAGGAGTTACGGTGGCGGCAGTTACAGTTCTTTCTGATGAGTTGGTAGACATATCGGGCAAGAGGACGGTGGCGGGTGATCAGTGTTCGGGAATTTACGGAAAAGGGAAGTGGTCGGCGGTGGGTTTGTTTTGGGGAGAGGAGAGAGAATCTAACCTATGGCTATCTGATACCAGATGAGATAAGTGATTCAATATTCAGTTACCGAAGGATAGGAGATTACAATACTAATGCTAAATAACTAACGTAAAGTATTCCTATCTAGTAAGCTAGCCACAGAATACTAACATATTATAATATTATTAAAAGATATAACTAAAGAATAATAACATCACTAACACTTATACCCTTTTCATTTTTATTTTGAAATAGTATATTAAATTATATTTCATTTTCTTGGTATTCATTTTTTCTTTATTTTATAATATTTCTAGTATTCAAGCTTTGAATAAAATTAGATTATCTCCCATGAAACATGTATAACAATGTGCTTGTTTAGCATAGTTGGAGCTTAATGAATAAGAGACTTTTCTTAAAAGCCTAAAATGTGAAACTTCGAGCGAAATATTTTTTTTTAACCTTTCAACTTTGAAAGCCGATTTTTCTCTTTTCAATGTTTGATGTAGCTTATGATTTTTGGAATAAATAAGCTCAAATAAGATGCGAGCCAAACAAGCACCCCTTTGTTTTTATTGCTAATGATTCCGTAGGGTATCAGTAGCTTGAATTAAACATACTTCACCATAAAAGTTAGGTATGTCCATTTTCTACCCGGTGTTAGTAGGTGATGGTTTTATTGGGACCGGGTCCACTATAAATCGGGTATAGGAAGGGGGTAGGAAAGTAATGACTTTATTACCCGGGGCGCTAGGCCCAAAAGAGTACATACAAAGCCCAGAATGGCGGCCCAAATACAAAGAACAAGCCCCACGGGGTGGGCTATAGCTAACTGGGCTACTGATAGGAATCGAACCCAGGTGGCTGGGTTGAGAGTATAGACCATGGACCACTAGACCAGTGTGCCTGTCGTGTCTGAGTTGACCCTTAGCCAAATACCCAGGGTCCCTATTTATAGCAAGCCCCCTCCCCCTTTGGCGTTCGCGTGTCCCACGTTGTTACTCCCCCACCCCGCCTATTTTTCGCCTTGCACATAACGTCGCCGCTATCCCCACGACTCCCGCATCCACACCGCGCACTGCCTCCATCCCCCCTGCGCAGGGTCCACGGTGAACCGCGCGCAAATTCCCGCCCTCTTGTGCGGGCGCCACCCCAGCGCGCCAAGGCACTAGGGCCACGCTCGGCCGCGCACCGGGCGCGCTGGGTGCGCCGTCGCCGGCCGGCAACGCTGGCCTCGCGCGCGGGTGCCGACCGCGACTACCGACCCAGCGCGCCGGGGCGCTAGGGCCGTTGCCGGCCTCGCGCGCGGGTGCCGACCGCGACTACCGACCCCAGCGCGCCGGGGCGCTAGGGCCATGCTCGGCCGCACACCGATCGCGCTGGGTATGCCGTCACCGGCCGGGGCCAGTGCCCCGGCCGCCGACGCCTCTCCGGCCATCCCTGGCCCGCCTTCCTTATCTCCATCGGCCCAACAACGCAAGCCCATTACATTCGTGGCCCACCCCCAATATCCCCATCATAAGTCCCCAACTTCTTTTATGTATCTTGATACCTAAAGGAAGTAGAATTCGATATCACCACCTCCTCTCTTTCCCAAACTCAAATTCTCGCCGCCACCTTCCATCATCACCACCGTCATGTGTCGCGCCATTACTCCGTACCTCTGCCACACACTGCACGTCGCCATGGCCTTCACTGTATCACCTAGTGTCGAGGGGTCAAGATGATTGCTCTATTGTCGCTTCATAGATGCTTCGTGTACTGGACATCTCCTTTGTTGCATTTATTTTGTTTGTGTTTGTTGATTTCTCCATGCTGCAGGTGCATGTTTCTTTCGAATATTCACGGGATGTCTTTTCTCCTTCTCCCTGTTGCACCTGCATGCGCCTTTTTTTTTTCATAGCTTTAGCCATAACCTCCGGGACGGGGTAGCCCACACTCCCTATCCCCCGAAAGCCCAGCAGACTGCCAAGTCTAGTAAGTCCGTGCATGTGGGTTGCGGTAACCCACACGCCCCATCCGCTAAAAGCCATGCAGCTTGCTGAGGGCAAGTCCGCGCATGTGGGTTGTGATAACCCACACGCCCTGTCCACCGAAAACCATGCGGTTTGCCATGGACAAGTCTGCGCATGTGGGTTGCGATAACCCACACGCCCCATCCACCAAAAACCATTCGGCTTGCCGAGGGCAAGTCCGCGCATGTGGGTTGCGATAACCCACACGCCCCATCCGCCAAAAGACATGTGGCTTGCTGAGGGCAAATTCACGCATGTGGGTTGCGATAACCCACACAACCCATCCGCCAAAAGCCATGCGGCTTTGCCGAGGGCAAGTCCGTGCATGTGGGTTGCGATAACCCACACACCCCATCCGCAAAAAACCATGCGGCTTGCTGAGGGCAAGTCCGCACATGTGGGTTGCGATAACCCACACGCTCCATCCGCCAAAATCTATGCGGCTTGCCGAGGGCAAGTCCGCGCATGTGGGTTGCGATGACCCACACGCCCCATCCACCAAAAACCATGCGGCTTGCCGAGGGCAAGTCCGCGCAAGTGGGTTGTGATTAGGGATGGCAATGGGGCGGGGCGGGGGCGGTATATATCCCCCGCCTCCGCCCCTGCAATCCCATCCCATTCCCCATACCCGCACCCGCACGGGTAATGAAATTCCTTCCCCATACCCACCCCCGTGGGGATTTTACGGGTGCGAAGAATACCCAACATGTAACCTTAGTCTCATTAATAATATAACACTTACATCTAATAAAATTTTTATAACTATAATTTATAATATTAATGCATCAAAGTTTTCGTCATATAACTACCAACTTGAATATTACATTTGCTTCCAACTTCAACATTAGTGTATAAAATCTTAACCACTAGCATAAGATTAGAGAGAAAGTTACTAATAGTCTAGTATTCTGCTAAAGTGATACATTTGCTTCCAATTTCACCATTAGTATATAAAATCTTAGCCACTAGCATAAGATTAGAGAGAACACTACTACTAGTCTAGTATTCTGCTAAAGTGATAATAATTAAGTAACTAATAAATTGAATGAAGAAACACAATATTATAAAAAAAAAAAAACACACAATAATAGTAATTACTAACAACAGCAATACTAATAAATATAATAACATTATATATATATATATATATATATATATATATATATATATATATATATATATATATATATATATATATATGCGGGGGTGGGTGCGGGGCGGGGATACCTCCCCCCGCACCCGCACCCATACCCGCGCGGGTTTAGAACTTCTCCCCCATCTCCGCACCCATTACCCAAATTATGCGGGTATTTTATTACCCATTAGGGCGGGGATGCAGTAGAATTGCCATCCATAGTTGCGATAACACACATGCCCCATCCACTAAAAGTCGGGACTGCCTACCTTGCCATGCAAGTCCGATACTCGATCATCCGAATGGCTGTAGTGTAACATCCCACTTTTCTTAAACTTAATTAAGGCACTAAAACCAAATTAAGATAAACTAAGCAGCGGAATTAAAAATAACTAAATAACATAAGAGATGTCACTGCCATAATCACCCTTCACGGTGATTGCACAGGCAAAGGGTAAAACTAAGAACATTAAAGTCATACTAGTAACCAAAATTCTAAGGGAATAAAACCCCGGTGTCCAGCACCATCAAAAGGAAAGTCTACTACAACCATAAAAATAGAGAGTTTAGACTACAAGCTATCCAGCTACACTAGTCTAACTCATGCTCTCAAATCTACGAACTGGGCCCACCTGAAAGAGGTTAACAAACAACAAATAGCAAACAAAACCCGTTAGCACGAAGCTAAGTATAACGTCACTCAACCCTGTAAAGGAAGTACAATATATACTTTGGAAAGCAAAAGTTCCACATTCTTTGCTCAAACAAGTCTATATACTTAAGCATACTTGGCATTAGTTTCTAGATGCTTGCAACCTAATACTCATATAAGCATACTTATCCCTTAAACAACTCATCACATTCTCATCTTATGATTGGCCTAAAACTTCTCAAATATTCAAGTATCTCATGTTTTCTCATATAACTCAAATAAGCATTCTTATGCGATCATATACTTGTCATGCATTCACTTGCAAGACATATAACTCACAAACAAGCTCATACTATCAATCATGCAATCTAGTGCAAGACGTATAACTCATAAGCAACTCATACTATCATTACTACTCATGCAATCTTGTGCAAAACATATCTCATCAACAAACTCATACTACTACTCATGCAATCTAGTGCAAGACAATTCTCATAAGCAAACTCATGCTATCAAATATTACTCATGTAATCTTGTGCAATACATATCTCATGCTACTACTCACGCAATCTAGTGCAAGATATATATGTGTATATATATATATATATATATATATATATATATATATATATATATATATATAAATATATAAAAGCAATCTCTTGCTACTACTCATGCAATATATATATATATATATATATATATATATATATATATATATATATATATATATATATATATATATATATATATATATATATATATATATATATATATATATATATATATATATATATATATATAGTGAAAGGTTCCCGTGCGGTTGAATGCTTCCCATGCGGTTGTGCGGTTATTAATGTGCGTGAGATTTGTACTCAATTTGCGTGAGTGTTGTGTCTAATGTGCCTGAGATTTGTACTTAATATGCGTGAATGTGTAAAACGCAGCAGAAAATATGGTTATCAGCTTCTTCCCCATCCCCAGCACTCTGTGAGTTGCTTCAGAATAACTTCAATTATTGGGTTGCTTATAATAGTGTGTTGCTCTGCTTTACTGATATTTACAATGAAATAAAAGCTTCCCAAAGTGAATACACAAATTCTATCCTTATCAATTGTCTATGCAGACCGATCTTGGTGCGAGAATCTGGAACTTCTGTTGTTTGCTTCAATTCCATCATGTCAGATTTGTTTATTTATTTATTTATTTATTTATTAATTGATTTATTCTGCTATGGTGAAGGTGAGTATGAAGGACATAGAAAAACTAGTGGAAAGAAACAGAGAATTTTGATCTACTGGTGATTGGTCTGCAAGAGGTTCCTTGGATTAATGTTTCTAGATTGTTGAAAATTCTCTTATTACTCACGCACATTAAGCACAAATCTCACGCATATTAAGCACAATACTCTGGCACATTAAGTACAAAACTCACGCATATTAACATGACACACATTAAGTACAAATCTCAAGCATATTGAGCATAACACTCACACACATTAAGTATAAACCTCACGCATATTAGTCCACCGCACAACCGCACGGGAAGCAACAAATGCACCTGATCCCTTCCCTATATATATATATATATATATAAGCAATCTCATGCTATTACTCATGCAATCTAGTGCAAGATATATATAAGCAATCTCGTGCTACTACTCATGTAACCTAGTGCAAGATACATATATAAGCAATCTCATGCTATTACTCATGCAATCTAGTGCAAGATACATATATAAGCAATCTCATGCTATTACTCATGCAATCTAGTGCAAGATATATATAAGCAATCTCGTACTACTACTACTCATGCAATCTAATGCAAGACATATATATATATATATATATATATATATATATATATATATATATATATATATATATATATATATATATATATATATATATATATATATATATATAAGCAATCTCGTGTTATTACTCATGCAATCTAGTGCAAGATACATATATAAGCAATCTCTTGCTATTACTCATTCAATCTAGTGCAAGATACATATATACATATATACTCTTTCAAAAAGAATACTTTTCTGTGAAGGTTTCTTGTTGTCATAAATGACTTGATTTGCTTTCTTTTCTTTGAGTCTCAATGACTCGTTTTCTTTCTCTTGAGTCTCTTGCCTCACTTTCTTTGAGTCTCAATGACTCGCTTTCTTTCTCTTGAGTCTCTTGCCTCGCTTTCTCTTTACTCGTGGGCGAGGTCGGCCTTCACCATAATGTGAATGAACCCATTGGGCACGGCGTCTAGCCGGCCAATCTCTCATCCCGCCCATAGAACCAATCTAGTGGTTCCAATACTCATACTCTGTGGAATCAGGTATCGAACTATCAGTGTGCACACCCCCTGACCAGGATTCCAAGCCTGGCGGGAAGTTTCCAACCTCGTAACGTGGGAATACGCCGCGTTACATGATATCATATCGCAATGTCCGTTGCTTTCTCTTTTACTTCGAAAAGACATAGTCCAAATGGGTCCTCCAAAAAAATACTGTTTTCCTCACAATAGATATATATCACTCATGCAACACTTTTCTTATGCAAAAATGCACATAACTTCTCAACTCATTCTCAAATGACAAGATAAAGACTCTCCAAAGAAAAATGGATATGAGTTTTTAGGAAAATAATACTTAGGCTCACATTGGCCACTTATGCACTTTTAAAACATGATATGCTCAATAATGCCATTTACTGTAAAATATGCTTCTAACTTCTATTCAATATGAAACTCAAACAATCTAATAATTCATGCTTGAAATCATAACTTAACAAATCTTCTCAACAAACACTTAGCAAGTAATTAACATGTTTTTGGAACTCAAAATGCATCAAAGAACTCATTTACTATAAATTTAACTTTCAAGTTGGATATGCTCTGTATACTTTCATGCTTAGAAACTTAGCAACAATCTTAATAAGTCATAAAAGACAATTTTTATTTAAAAAAAAAAAACAAAACTTTATTAAGCAAAGGAATTAAAAAGTCTTACAACTGATGGTCCAAAAGTGACCATAACACATACTCAGCCCAAAATAAAGGATGGACCCAAGCCCTAATAGGCCAGGCCTAAAGAATGAAAGAATAAAATAATGGACCCAAGCCAAACTAATAGGCCAGATCAAAGGAATAATAAATGAAGAAAAATAAATAAATAAAAGGGGTGCTAAAATGGAGGCGTAGAATCCCCATATCGGCATCGCACCAATTTTCACAAAAACCAGCAGCATAACGACTGTTTCTAGGAGAATAGTTGCACATGCGTGCCATCATGTACTAGTGCGCCACCATGCCGCACCACCACAAAGTTGCAATGCCGCGACTCTGCACCACAATGCAATGATGCAATAGTGCCAACACAGCCGCAACGCTTCACGCCTATGTCCCGTCAAACTAAATCTATTGGATGGCCAAAACCTCTAAGAATGCTAGCCCATTTTGTAAGATATCCGGCAGCATAACGGCTGCTGCAAGGCTATCTCACAAGGGTAGAAATACACAACAACAGCTGCCCAACTATCAGCACAAGGCAAACAAACCACAAAAGAGGCACGTAGGCCCAAAAAACTAATAAATGGCACGCAGGCCACAACACACAGGCCACATATAGGCCAGCCAATATCATCTGTCCGCCCAAGCAGCACCAATATCGTAGTAACCAGAATCTTAACGGGATTAGCTACTATGGGCCAGCAGCAAGCTTGGACAAACCACCAACGGATTTGATAAACCCCTACCCGGCCACCGTTCAGCCCGTGCTAGTATGCAATTTCTTACCGCTTGCAACAACGTTGAGGTGTGGTCTATTTAAAGAAATCCACAAGGGCAAAACCAAACAAGCTTAAGACTAGCAATACCTCAGATGCCAAGGAAAGACCTGCAAAATGAAAACGTGACAGAACAAGCAACGCCACATTTCCTAAACCAATACAGCTCATAATCATGTTTCAATAGGTAGTGTATAAGGAAATAACAGGCAGACACGAACAACAAGGCAACCCCCATCATATATGACCCGCCCCACCCGGAGCCCAGAAGGGACTCGGCTACTATTAGCTAGCAACAAGCCTGACTAGGTCAACGGATTTGATAAATCCTGCTCGGCCACCGTTCAGCCCGGACTAGGGTGCCTCTTGTACCGCTGACACCTGCGTTATTGAGGCTAGTCCTGACAAACTTCAAGCCATCATTGCCTCCAAGTAAAGTACTTTTCATTCTCTCTCTTCTTTTTTCTTTTGTTTTCTTTCATTTTCCTTTTCTTTCCTTTTTCTTTTCTCTCATATTTTGTAATTCTTTCATTTTCATTTTATTTTTTCTTTTCCTTTTCATTTTCCTCATTTTTTTCTTTTTCCCCTTTTTTTTTTTCAATTCTGATTCATATTTCAACAAAACACAATACATCAAGAAAACCGGAGCCTCAGTTTAAGGTGGGTTAAAATCCTCAAAAAACACCGAGGGGACATTATCATGAACAAACAAAGCACGCACCCCCGCCGGTAAGTCAAACAAATTAAGAAAAATAAACTCCACATCCTTATCCCCAACCCAATCTGCCAATGCAGCCACAGGGAGATTACCCTGCGGCAAACACTGAAGAATAAAAACAGATGCAAAGGAGCAAAAAAAACCGGAGCCGTGACACTTCAGAGTAAAAAACCCATGGACTAGGAGTGGAGGGCTCAACATAGCCCTTAAGCTCAGGCAATACAGACTCTAGGACCAGGGACCTAAAACCCTCGGCTAAACACCATTCAAGACAGCGGTGCGTAACATGAAAAAAATCCCGAAACCCGTCGACTGCCGAAATGGCCAGGCCGTAGCAGAAACCACCCCCCTGATTACGTACCAAGGTAGTAGTCCCACCCACCGACTTCGAGGTATTAGAGATTGAGCTTTATAGAGCCATCCGGAGGGGGATCCCATTTAATAGCATGAACCACGCATCTCGGGGCAGTGGAATCCATATAGGACAGAATGACATACCAGTTTTGTGGTAGACTGTGTTCCCGCGGCCATCACCTAAAGAGACACTCTGCCACCCTTTGGGAATGCCATACACCACTCTAGGCACAGCCGGTGGTCCTCTGCCATGCAAGCATGCGTTCCTGTGTTTCCTTAACTCCCAAAGGATGAGATAAGGCAACCTGCAAATAACAAAAGCAACAAGACGGTTATGTGAAACCACCCGCTTCCACCCAGTCAACAGCGTCCGTAGACCCCGACGACTGAATTGCAAGCCGAGTGATCCTATAAAAAAATCCCCATACAGCCTTGGCAGTGTCCCCTGCATAAAAGATGTGATCAATGGTCTCCCTAGCAGGGTTACTGCAGCACCAGCATCTGGAAATAATAAGGTGCCCAAATCTAGCTATGGCATCATCAGTGGGCAAACGGCCCTGTAAATAAAAGACAATTTAGGCATGCTTTTCTAACAAACTCATCAAATAAAGTTCAAGCTTCTTTATTCAGTAATTAAAAAAAACAATAAACTCCACAAACAGATACTCATAGCCTGATAATTCTCCTTCTCATATACTGAGCATACTTCTTCAACAAATATCTCCATAAATTCTAGCATAAAAGGCTCAAATCTTCTCCAAACGCAACGAAATCAAAGCCAAAACGTGCGTCAAGATGGCCCCGAGGTACCGAGCCACAAGGGCCTGTGACACCTTGGCTAGAATGACACACAGCTGAGCCACAAGGTCCCGACCACTGCACAGGGAAAACTCAATGGAGCTAGGGTGGGGCTAGGCTAGACCCGCTGCCTCCAACCGCCTAAGACAGGGCTCTAGGCGACGACCCTCTCCTAGGGCTAGCCAACGGTCTCCTTGTTGAGCTGTTGGCGGGCAGTTAATCATACTGGTGCACACTGTCTGTGCACCAGATGATTTCCTTTCATCTGCAACAACAACTCAGGCAATTCTAACCCATCCAAACCAACAACACATTAAATACCAGCAATAAACCACTTAATAGCTCAAACACTTCAAATATCTAACATTTCTACTCATTTCTACTCAAAAGAAAGACTTCACAGAGTCTTAAAAGCTTTGGGAGTCCATGGGTTATACCTCTTGTTGCCTCTTCTTCTGATGTGGATCTCACCCTTTTTTTCTCTCAAAAACCTTCACTTCTTTCACCACCTTTAACTCCCTAGAAAACACCAAAGCTAAGCCTAAGTATCTCAGAGAGTGGGGAAGATAAGAAAATAACTCAAGAAGCAAAGTGAAAAGAGAAAGGATGAAGAAATGCTTACTATGAAAGGTCTCCTCTATCAGCTTTGGCTAGGAATGACAAGGGGAAAAATGAGATCAGGGAACAAAGGAGAGATAACATAGCTTTTATAGGGTGCAAAACCCTAGGAGGAACACAAATGATTGGTTGGTGGCAAAAAGGTAAATTGGCTTGCTAAAGGATGAATCAGGCTAAAGCTTTTGGATGGCTAGTGGTCCACCATGCTTGTAACACCCCGTGTTACGACCCCTAAAACCAATTAATCATTTAACCAATTATCCAAAGAAAGAATTAAATTACAATAATTAATTTGGAAAAGGCCCACCATAGTCCATGGGCCCTCTTCTCTAAACCTAACCCCTAGTCCTAAAAGGAATAGAGTTAGCAAGTCTATGGTATTTGGACCCTAATTAGGAATCTTAGATATATAAATAGGGGACATAGGAGGCACCTAGAACCCCCACCACAATAATCCCTCACCACACAAGAAGTTCCAAGAATTCCCTTAGAAGAAATCAAGAAAAAAGAAAGCTTCAAGAAAGACCCTTCATAGCCAAGGAATTAATTAAGGCTAAAAGGTAACCCATGTCTCAACAAAACCTATTTTCATAGCTATGATTCCCCTCTTAGGATTTCCCCATATTCTAGTGTATTGATTATTCGTTATATTGTTCTTGACGATTGGTATTATGATTCCATGGGCGATCTTGATAATCTTATTGATGAAAAGGGATTCTTGATGATTGTGTGATTCTTGATGGAACCTAGTTTCTTGATGATTATGTGCCATTCTTGATTGTTCTTGATGTTTAAAAAGGAATCATGTTCTTGTTAAATTGGATGTGTCTAGAGCCCTAGGCCGTATCGTGAAATTCGTATGGGGTTATTCTTGATGTATTGGGTGGGAATTCGCATGTTCGGGTGTTAATTATGTTTAGAAAAGCATGATAGGATATGTGATGTATGTTTCTTGCTTTTGATCCGTTAATTGCCTACGTGTTGTTATCAATTGCGTCTGAAAGTGTCTAAGCATGGTTCCGGGTTCCACTAAAGTTCCCGGGGTGTTTTTGTGATGAAAGAGTCAGTGGGGGGTAGGGGACCCGCCACCTACCCGCGGCCAGCTTTGAAGTCGCCGGCAGCGGGCAGCCGGCGGGTGACCCCTCACCCACCGGCTTCCCGCTGGATTTTACCCCACCTTGGGATTTCGGCTTCCCCGTTTGATGTTCCCCCGACCCCCGTGGTGTCCCAACGGACTCCGTCTATCGTGCCTAAGTCTAGTTTGATGTTTCGGGTACCGTTCGTAGGATAAATGAGTCTTATATATCGCATGCTAGTTGAATTGGTATCCCGTTGGCCTAGGTGAAAGAAGTATGAACCCCTTAGGATTATTCCTAGTTTGTGGATGACCACGCATAGGTTTCATTATACGTTTTCTCCCCTTCCCAATGTGTTAATGTGGGTTGCATGTGCTTGCTATGTGTTATGTGTGCATGATACCCCAATTTGGTTGCGATCGAATTGGTTATTCCTGAGCTGCGGTTCAGATGCTGGTTGCGGTCAGATTTACACTTTCTCGGGCTGCGGTCCACCGTTTGGTTGCGATCAAACGTTTTACATGAGCTGCGGTTCATATTCCTGGCTGCGGTCAGATGACTACTCTTGGGCTGCGGTCCACTGTTTGGTTGCGATCAAACTATGATGAGCTGCGGTTCATCGGTCGGTTGCGATCGACCCCTCCGTGTTGCGATACGGGGCAGGGTGCTGCGGGGCCGTGTCAGAGCTATATGCGCTGACCCTCATGTATGGGCATGCGATTGGTCCTGTGGCGCGAACAAAGTGTGCTATGTGATGAGATATGGGTGATTGGATTGTTATGCAAGCATGACCCTAGGATACTTGCTAGTAACTGTATATGCTTGTTTATGACTATTGGTTGTGCTTATCTCTATCTGTCGAATCAATTCCCTACGCCTGTGAATTGTGCATGCTTGATTATGACTGTTGGTTGTGCTTATTCCTATCTGTCGAGTCTAATCCCCGTTTTGAAAGCTAGAGTCTCTTAGGATATATCTTCATGCTTCGAAATGGTTTTTCATATATCTATGTATATATCTATATGTATTGTATTTCAACGCGTTGGAGTGGGTTACCAGCATCTCTCGCTGAACAGATATATTTGGCTTTCAGGCACAGACGAGTAGATCACCGGAGCGCGCTAGAGGCTTGGGGCGTAGATTAGATAGTTTTCCCTTTCGGCCTGCGTGCCATGATTTTGTATTGATACTGTTTGAGGTTTTTAGAATTTAGCTTGTGCACCTGAGTTCTCTAGCTCAGGTGTGGCATAACACCCCGTATTCTCATAAACGTTTTGGGATATATGATCATTTACCTTTGTTATACAGTCTTTAAAAGTTTTTGAATTTCGGGGTGTTACAATGCTTCATGGACCAAGACTAGAATTGCTATTTAAAATAGTTTGGGGTTGAAAATGGAATTGTCCCAAAATGATTTCTAGATGAACACATGCTTTAAACTTCTCAGAATTCTCCCGGTTTCACTCAGTTAGGTTTCTCAGTTTAAAATTTGGCACGCAATGTACCCGAAATTTGAGGCTATTGGAAATTAAATCCCTTCTCGGTGTCGAATCAAATTTAAAATGGATCAAAATAATTTATTCAACACCGTTTTCTTCGTAAAAAAAAAAATTTATGGAGTGAAAATTACTATTTTGGATTTTATTAAAAATGGATTTATAAAATAAATTTTGGGTTGTCACACGTAGGGCCAGCATGCATAGCACATATGAACACATAGTTTAAGTGGTCGTAGGTCAAGCATGCATAGCACATAGGAGCACATATTTTGGGAAAATAATCTTAATCTTTACTGAACTAAGTGTTAAAGTGTATGCATAAGGATAACGTCTCAATGCACTAAATGCTTTACTTTGCACGGTAGCTCCAACTTATCGTGTGTCGCCTACTTCCCCTGATCCTTTTTCCACAGTGTGTATGGCCATTGGTCCTTCATCTCCGCTTCTAGATGGATAAACTGCACCCGCTTAGATTCAGGTGGCTCTTCCATCTGCTGCCTCTTACTCCTTTCCTCCTCCCGGCATTTCAGGTGATTTGCTTCTTTAGCCTCCGCGTATCGATCTACCTTCCTCATTAAGGTTGCGTACGACCCCAGGGTTTTGCGCCGCAGGCTCTTGTATAAGTCTCCAGCGCGAAGCACTGCAATAAACATGGCCATCGCCGAGTGGTCATCCATATCTTCTACCTGGGCCTCTTCCTTCCTCCACCGCGAGAGGAACTCAGTAAGAGTTTCATCTCTCCCTTGCTTGACGCTGGCAAAGTGCGTGAAGTGCTTCTTGCACATCCTCCCCCTTATGAAGTGGGTGATGAACTTAGTAGCCATGTCCTGCAATGAATTTAACGAGCTGCCCTTCAAGCTTGCGAACCATCGCTGCGCCCCTCCCAACAGCGTGGAGAAAAATGCACAACACATCAGGGCGTCTGACGACCCCATGAGCATCATGGCCGCCTGGTATATCAAGATGTGCTCTTGGGGATCGTCCGTCCCGTCATATCTCCTAATGTTGGGGGCTTCAAAGTTAGGGGGAGGGGTTCGTTCATGATATTGGGGGTGAAAGGCGGGGTGAGGGAAATATTGGGTACCACGACGTTAGCACCATCCCTCCTTCCACCGCACCAACTCATCTATCTTGGCCTTCATCGTGTCCAACCCATCCTCCGGGAGATTGACCCGCGCTGTCACTCCCGGGGGGCGATATGCATTCTCGCCTTCGGCTTCTTCCAGACTTTCATCGCGGGCGTCACCACTCCGCGATCCTTGACCACGTGGCACCACGAGTGCCCTCCTCCCGTTTCCCAAGGGTTCAGACCTCGGGTCCAGTAGGGCTACCCAGCGTGGATAAAGTTGGCTCCTTCGCCCTCTTGTCTTCCTCTTCCGGTGGGTGCCTCCATCACACCGCGGCTGGTGTTTTGTCCATCCCCACTGCGTGGTTAAACGGGTAAATGCCCTCCTCGCGAGGCGGCCATTTTGGCGTACCTCAGAAGCTTTCTTGAACGGTAGAAATTACAAACACGGGCTAATCGTAGCGATCCCCACAGACGGCAACAATGACAGTTTTATTAGGACCAGGTCCACCATAAATCGGGTATAGGAACATAGGACGGGGGTAGGAAAGTAATGACTTTATTACCTAGGGCGCTCGGCCTAAAATAATAGGTACAAAGCCTAAGGTATAGGACCAGAATGGCGGCCCAAATTCAAAGAACAAGGCCCACGGGGTGGGCTATAGCTAATTGTGTTACTGATAGGAATCGAACCCAGGTGACTGGGTTGAGAGTATAGATCAAAGACCACTAGACCAATGTGTCTGTCGTGTCTAAGTTGCCCCTTAGCTAAAGATCCAGGGCCCCTATTTATAGCAAGCCCCCTTGCCCCTTTGGCGTCCGCGTGAACAACGTTGTTACTCCCCCACTTCGCCTATTTGTCGCCATGCACGTCACGTCGTCGCTATCCCCGCGACTCCCGCATCCACACCGCGCATCGCCTCCATCCCCCCTACCCACGGTCCACGGTGCACCCACGCGCGAACTCCTGCCCTCGCGTACGGGTGCCGACCACTGCCCCAGCGCGCCAGGGCGCTAGGGCCACGCTCGGCCGCACACCGGGCGCACGGGGTGCGCCGTCGTTGGCCGGGGCCAGCACCCCGGTCGGTGACCCCTTCCAGCCAGCGGTGCTGGCCTCGCGCGCGGGTGCCGACTGCAACCGCCGACCCCAACGCACCGGGGCGCTTGGGCCACACTCGACCGCGAGCTGGTATGCCATCACCGGCCAGGGCCAGCGTCCCCACCCAGCCACCGGCGGCCTCTCCGGCCATCCCTGGCCCGCCTCCATTGTCTCCATCAGCTCAACAACGCGAACCCATTACGTTTGTGGCCCACCCCCAATATCGCCATCAGTAGGCTTATGCCATCTTTTCTAATTATTTGCGTCTTAAAATTTATGGTGAACAAGTGTTAATGTGTTGACTGCTAGGTATTGCGAGCTAACAAATTTGAACTTACAAGATTCTTCAAGTTCTTTTTGGGTTGATAAGGTTTGAACTTACAAATTTTTTATCTATTGTTTATTTGCTGACTAAACCACCTCTAGGTACCGACACTTGTGTTTTCTCCAGCGAAACTGCATGTGGGTACCGAAGGCTTATGAGAATATGCATGATTGTTTATTTGAATCTCTATTTGAATGTCTATAAGAATTTATTTTTTTTTTTTGAATGATTTCTATATCTGTGAACTGTAGTTTTGAATTTTTTTTAAAGAAATGTAATATTGAAAAATATTTTGAAATAGGTGATAAATAAAATGAGTTCAAATCATCATTGGATGTATACACGAATTAGAAATGGTCTTCTCACTGAGGAGTTTTTGGCTGGTCTTAAAACTTTCATCTAATTTGCTACTAGTCAACATAACTGGATAGAAGGAGAAAGAATTAATGTCCATGTATTCAGCGCAAGTGTCAAAACTCAAAACACCAAGTTTTTAGATGTGCCTACCGTGAAATACCACTTAGCAAAATATGGATTTGTATTGGACTACTATGTTTGGCGCTTCCATTGCGAGAGTAATGTGAAGGGAGATGTTGATCGAGATGTTGATGGGCCATCTCAAATGGCTAGTGAAGAAGCATCTAATGCTTACCACACAATGGTTATGGATGTTTCTAGTCTTGAATTTAATGTGGATGAAATAGAAAAATTGCCAAATCCCGAGGCCCAGAAGTTTTATGATATGTTGAAAGCTGCAGATCAAGAGTTGTGGCCTGTGTGTAAAAAAACACTCGCAGATGTCTCTTGTTGCTCGACTTATGAGCTTGAAATCAGATAATCACATATCAAAAAAATGTTTCAATTAAATCAATGAAATTATGAAAGAAGTTGTTCTGGAGGATAATCTAGTTCCTGACAACTTTTATGAAACCAAAAGTCTAGGGTATGGGGTTGCCAGTTCAGAAGATTGATTGTTGCAATATAGATATGACGTGTAAGTTCTGTGCCCACCCTCGATTTAACCAAACTTGTTGTGGTGCTACGAAACAACAGAAAACTAATATAGCATACAAAAAAATGTATTACTTTCCTCTGGTTCCTCGACTGTAGAGGTTGTATGCATCTAATGTTACAACAAATGATATGAAATGGCATGCAATTTCAGTTGAAGATGAAATCATGCGTCATGTAACACCCCCTTTCTAAACAAGTAAACTGAGACAAAGAAACTAAGTAAAGCTTAAATTGTAAATAAAACGCTGTGGAAGCAATACCAAATCCTTACGAGGGTGTTATGCCACATTTAGGCCAAACTACCTAAATGCTAAGGCGAGTCTACAACTGTGAAGTCAAAAGGTATAATTCCAAAAATAAACTAGTCAATATCTATTTATTACATCATCAAGGTCTCACAGGCCAAAGTCTAAGCAAAAACATAACAAGCTAATAGAGATATGAGTTTATACTCGACTATCACGCGTCAACGCAAGTCTACTCCATACCTGAAATGTATTTTACAATAATTAGCGAAAGAATGCTAAGTAAGATTCCAATGCAACATGTAAAGCTACATATGTATACATTTGATACTTCAAATAGTTTTGAGACTGACATATAGAATATATTCCAACAAACCAACTCAATAATAGTTTTCAAAGCAAAGATACAACAATCCAAGCACGCAAGTCCAAGACAATTCCAAAGAGGATTTCAAGAATGGATTCCAACTCAATAATACCCAGTTCATAAGATAAGACTCAATCAATAGAATACTCAAAAGAATTAAATTCAAGAAAGACAATGGGGAATCAACTCAACAACTTAGATTCAATGACCAACAACGGGGTTACAATTCCATCCAAGTTTACAAGTCAACAATGGGACTAACCAACCACTCAACGATAAGGTTCTCGAGAGTCAAACACAACAACAAGCATAGTGGCTTATATATATATATATATATATATATATATATATATATATATATATATATATATATATATATATATATAATCAAGGAATACATATAACAAGTATCAAGCTCAATATTTATACAAGAGATAAAGTACAAATAAGCTACTGTACTATTTGGGAAAAAGCAATTAAGCCATCGAACTCAAATAACCCTCAAATAAGCCATTGAACCCGGGAAAAAAGAGCAAATAAGCCATCGAACCCTGAAAAAAAGAGCAATTAACATTTTTTATAGGTTAACTCCAAGTTTTTGCTGATTGGATTGCCAAATGTTTATTTTATTTACATTTATTATTATTATTATTAATATTATCCACTTGGATAGTATTATATTTTAAAGTAATTATAATCAAAATAGTTTGTCTTGTCGAGATTTGATTTATTTATTATTATTATTATTATTATTTTTTCACTGGATCTTTTGTTTAAAAAATAATAATAAATAAATTAGATCTAGACAAAACAAAACTACTTTCATTATAATTACTTTAAAATATGTTACTATGTAGGTGGATTATAATAATAATAATAAAAAAACATAAATAAAATAAACATTTGGCAATCCAATCAGCAAAAACCTAGAGTTAACCTGTAAAAAATGTTAATTGCTCTTTTTTTCAGGGTTCAATGGCTTATTTGCTCTTTTTTTCCGAGTTCAATGGCTTATTTGGGGGTTATTTGAGTTTGATGGCTTAATTGCTTTTTCCCAAATAGTACAGTGGCTTATTTGTACTTTATCCCTTTATACAATATCCAACCTTTACTCCAATCCAACCTGTAGACCAAGAGACCACCCTGTACACCAGTCCAACCTTGTGACAACCCAAAATTTAATTTTATAAATTCGGTTTTAAGAAATTCCAAAATAGCCATTTTTCACTCTATAAAAATTTTTGCGAAAAAATCGGTGTTTGAATAAATTATTTTGAACCACTCTTAAATAAATTCAACACTGGGACTTATTTTAAATCTAAAATCCTAATTTTTGGGGTACATCGCGTACCAAGATTTTGATCCAAAAATCAACCTGAGTGAAACCGGGAGAAATCTGAGTAACCTAAACTAAGTGGTTGTCTAGAAAGTATTTTTGGAAAAATGCATTTTGACCCCAAAACTCTTTTAAACTATGATTCTAGACTTAGGTCCATGTTTCTTGGTGAACCACAAACTTCCAATGCTATTGTCTGATATTTTGAAGATTCAAGCCTAATGACCATTTTGCCATCAACCAATCATTGGTGATCTACCTAGGGTTTTGCACCCATATAAATAGAACCATTTCGTCTTGTTTCTCCTGATCCTCTTCATTTGCCTCTCCCTCTTTGAACTCTATAGAAAGGAAGAAGAAATAGCAGTAAGTTTTCAGCTTCATCTCATCCATTCATTTATTTTCCTCCTAGTTTCCATCCTTGCCTCCAACCTCTGAGTTTCTTTCTTAAGCTCTGCTTGTATTGGTTACTTGAGGTGTTTAGGTAGTGAAGGATATAGTGGTTGAGTTGGGGAGAAGAAGAGATCCACACAAAGAAGAAGAGGAAACAACAAAGGTATAACCCATGGACTCCCATCTCTTTTGATAGACTTTGTGAAGTCAAATAAATGTTAGAATGAGTATAAATGTTAGATTATTGATGTGTTTGAGCTATTATTGATCTATCATGTGTTGTTGAGGATTTAGGAGTGCTTGATTGCTTGAAAATTGCTTTACAGGTGAAGATGAGTCTCACTGGTGCACAAGACAATGTGCACCAGATGAGTCACGGAGCTAGCAAACGGCCCTAAACAGGGACCGTTGACCAGCCCCGTGGAGGCATGGCTCTTGGCATGAGCCGTGGCCCTAGGCCATTGCTTGGCGGAGGCCAAGTAGCGGGGCCTGTCAAGCCCCACCGCAAGCCCCCCTAGGCTATAGCAGTGTAGTGGTCGGGTCCTTGTGGCTCAGCTACGTGTCGTTTCAGACCGGGACTCGCGGGCCCTTGAGGCTTGGACACGCGGGATCATACGACGCACTAGTAGAATTTGATTTCATTGATTTTGGAGTAGAAATGAGTAATTTACAATAGACAGTATGTTGATTCATGCCTAGAAGTAATCTATGTATATTTACAGTGATTGAAAATGTGAAGTATTTGTTCTTGGCTATTTGTTTAAGAAGCATGGCAATTATTTGATTGTTAGATTAAGATGTATGTTCATTAGTTGCCAAAGTTTGCTTGTTTAGCATGTCTAAGTATTCATTCTGAATATTAGAGAATTTTGCCAAGAATATTAAATGTTTGGTTGTACAGAGCATGAATATTATTGCACAGTAAAGTGAAATATTGAAGCCTGTTGTCCATTTTGAGTTTAAAGAGCATGATCAATACTTGCTAAGTACTTGCTAAGAAGACATGCTAATTAATGAGTTGTTAAGCATGAGTTAGCACTTTGTTTGCCTAATTCACAGTGAAAGAGAAATTGAGATTTATTTCACAGTAGAGCATGTTAGTAGACAAAGCATGAAATTGGTTCTCAAGTATTTGTGTAGCTTTTGAGTTCACGTTATGAAATATCAATTGGGCATTTGCTTACAAGAATTATTTGATTTAAATGTGCTAATTGCTTTGCTTAGCTTATGAGTAGTAGAGCTGTTGAGATTATTGAGATTTCTTGCATAAGTTACTGCTTTACAAACTTGCATTCAAAAAAGGGCATTTTGCCATTTTCAGAGACTAAGTACTGTAAAGGTTCAAAGTGAAGCCTTAAGCTATTTTCAAAACCTATATCTATTTTGGAAAATCATTATCTAGTTTGTATTGAGAAGATTGCATGCTACTTGATTTTCAAAATTTGAGAAAGAGAAGTTGTTTGAGATTTATGTGCATGAGCTTGCATAAGTAAAAATTGTTGCATAAGAAAAGAAATTGCATAAGAAAAGAAATTGCACGAGATATAAAGGTTAAATATCTATTGTGAGGAAAATAGTGTTTTTGGAAGACCTTAGGACTATGTGTTTTCGGAAGAAAAGAGAAAGCAAGAAAGTTTGTGAAATGAAACGGGCATTGCGAGCCGACAGATTTACCATGTAACGAGGCGTATTTCCCATGTTACTAGGTTGGATACTACCCGCCGGGCTTGGAATCCTGGTTAGGGGGTGTGCACACTAAAAGTACGATACCTGATTCCACAGAGAAAGCAAGCAAGAAAGAAAAATTAAGAACCAAGAGAATGGTTCTATGGGTGAGTTGAGTATTAAGTCGGCTAAACTGCCAAGCCTGTATAGGTCCATGCACGAGTCGTGAAGGTCCTACCTCCACCACGAGTTAGAGGTTCCGTAGATACAGATGTGGGGGATGCACGAGATTGCACCGTACACTAGGGCTTCGCTACGGTGGAGTACCTGCCTCGCACAAGAAGAGAAAAGAGAAGTATGAGAAATATTGAGCAAGAAGAGAAAAGCGAGTCATTGCGACTCTAAAGAAAGCGAGTCATTGCGACTCTAAAAGAAAGCGAGTCAATGTGACTCTAAGAAATCTCCACAGAAAAAGTATTTATTTTTAAGAGTGAGAGTGTATATATATATATATATATATATATATATATATATATATATATATATATATATATATATATATATATATATATAATATACTTATACTAAAGCATCATGTTCATCTCATTGCATGATTAAATGATTTGCACGTGTTACATGAAAGTATGATAAGAAGCATGACTTTATATTGTCATTCATTTATATGATAGCATGAGATTGCTTATTGAGTTATATGATAGAATGAGATTGCTTATTGAGTTACATGATAGCATGAGATTGCTTATTGAGTTATATGATAGCATGAGATTGCTTATTGAGTTATATTATAGCATGAGATTGCTTATTGAGTTATATGATAGCATGAGATTACTTATTGAGTTATATGATAGCATGAGATTGCTTATTGAGTTACATGATAGCATGAGATTGCTTGTTAAAGCTTAAGTACATTATTAACCACCAGCTGAGCATGATTAGTGTATATCGCCATGATAAGATAAGTGTGTGCAAGCATGAGATTGTTGATAAGCTAAATAATTGAGAAAGTATGCCTATTTGATAATTAGGTTGCAAGCATATAGAAATACTGTTGAGCATGTTTGAATGTTGCTTAAGTGATTGAGAATACTTTATCTAAGTGTGTGAAACAAATGTTTTCCAAAAGTATATACTGTAGCATTTTACAGGGTTGAGTGGCATTATACTTAGCTTCGTGCTAACGGGTTGTTTTCTACTTGTTTGTTTGTTAACCCCTTTCAAGTTAGCCCAGTTCTTGAGAGAGATCAAATTAGACTAGATTAGCTTAGTGTGCTAGTTGTAGTCTAAACTCCTTTTCAGTTATGTTTATTTTGAGACTTGGTTGTAGACTTATCTAGATGTTTTTTTATGGTGTTGGACACCAGGGTTTTATTCCCCTAGTTGTTTAAGATAGTTAAACTTGACTTTAACGGGTTGGGCTCACGGGCACCAACCACCCGTGAGTCCCACCCTCAAACACAAATGAAGTGGCCCAAACAGTGGCATTTCTCAGAAGAACACTCAGAAGCAATCTCAACTCATCAGCAACGCACAGGGAATTAAACTAAAGCCAAAAACCACCAAGAACAAGCCAAGACACTATATATATCAACATCAACATGGAATCCAAGATCAAGAATCATGACATTAAAGATATATAAAACACTCTCAAATCAAGGAAATAGCTCATGAACAACAACAAGAACATGATCAATAGCTTCAAGAATACAATAGGCAAGAAATATCCCAAGAACAACAAGAATAGCATGCTAAAAAATCTCAAGAAATGATTCAATACCATATTGGATTTAAAATAGGTTTTATTGGACAAGGAACTTACCTCTTAGCTAGCAAATCCAACCTCAAATCCCCAAGCTTTATCACCCAAGCAACTCTTCAACACCTTGCTCTTCAAGATACCCAAAACCCCAAAATAGAAGAGTGAATGCATGCTTAAAGATGATGAAAAGATGGAGGAAAATGAGAATGCATGAAGTATTTTACCTATTTGTGTGGTGTAGAAGAAGAAAAGACACGTCTTGATGAGTTTCCTCTTGTAGAAGATGGAAGCAAATTTCTTTGGTGAGGAATGGTGAAAGTGGCGTGAGAGTGTGAGGAGAGTGGAGTGCGGGAGAAGTCAAGACAACTTTGTTTGTATAGGAAGATATAGGGTAAGGTGATAGATATACAAAGTGTATGTATTAGGTTTAGGAAGGAGTAAAAGACATTTTTGGTCCTAGACTTATAGTGGCACGGACAATTTTAGTCCTCTTTAAAAAAATCAGACAATTTGTGGACACTCTTATTGTGACGAGGACAATTTTGGTCCTCCGTCAATATTCCCGTTAGAAAGAGGGCAATTTCGCCTTTTTCTACATACCTCCATTTTAATACCTGAGTGTGCATCTGTTCTTCATTCCAGATTGACGAGGAAGGTTCTTTTTCACCAATCCACAAAAGCATGACTGTTGCAGCTTATACGTGGCCTTCATACGCAACCACCGTTTCTCCTCCTCTTCTTCTTCTTCTTAGTTCTTACGCTCTCTCTCTCTCTCTCTCTCTCTCTCTCTCTCTCTCTCTCTCTCTCTCTCTCTCTCTCTCTCTCTCTATTCTAGCGATTGAAAGCTTATATTTTTTGGAGAAATTGATCCTCAGTCTCGAATGGGTTGGAGTGGAATCCAGCAATGACGTCACTTCAAGGTGGATTTTTCGGCGAAATTATCCATCCCACTCAACATAAACGACCACGTGAACGAGTTCATGTTCTTCGGATTCTCCGGGTCGACTCAGGGGAGCACGGAGGTCCACGGCGTTGAGTGGTGGAGATTCACCTCATCTTTTAACAGGAACATTGCTAAATCCCTGCCGCCAACCACTGCTCCTCCGGCGTCCAACGCCACACCGCACCGCCTGAGAAATGTCGTAGCCAGCAGTGCAAGGAAGGCCCAGGCACAATCGTCGGAGTGGTCACCGTCGGCGCATTCTTTTTATGCCTCGCCGGATTCCTATTCGTGTGGCTATACTGCAAAAAGCTTAAGGGCGTGACAAAACCAGAGACTTTGGGGGCAGACATCATCAAAATGCCGAAAGAATTCAACTTTAGGGAGCTAAAATCAGCAACCAAGGCGTTCGATCCCAACCAGATCATCGGGTACGGCGCCGCCGGGATTGTCTACAAAGGAATCTTGACAGGAACCAGCGACGCTGTGGCAGTCAAGAAGTGCAGTCACGGCAGCGAAGGAAAAGCAGAGTTTCTGTCGGAATTATCCATCATCGGCACCCTCATGCACATAAATCTATTGCTATGTTCAATGCGAATTTGGTCTTCAATCTGCGAATTACGTCTTCGGCTCTTCGCCATGGTCTTCAACTGGTAAGAATAGAGTCAAAATTAGGTCTCCAATGTTAGGTCTGGCTGAGAACGGGAATGAAAAGGGGAAGAAGGAAGGAAGTCTGAAAAGACGAAATTACCCCATATCTAACAGGCTATCTAACGGGAATATTGACGGAGGACCAAAATTGTCCTCGTCACAATAAGAGTGTCCACAAATTGTCTGACATTTTTAAAGAGGACTAAAATTGTCTGTGTCACTATAAGTCTAGGACCAAAAATGTCTTTTACTCTTTAGGAAGAATAGGGATTTGTACTCTTTTTATTATATGTAGTATAAGGTTCAATCTTATGAATTTTTGGGCCAACTATACTATAGTATAAGTAAAAGGAATTTATTGTGGTCCAAGGGCAATTGGGTCTAGGAGTGTTAGGCATTTATAAAATCCTTCTAGGATTTGGGCTTCTCAAATAACTGTATATACATACATATATCAAAGATTATTTAATTGAAGGAATTGGGCTATTAGGAATAAATAATTAATCCCTTACAATAATAATTACAAACTTCTAGTATTATGGTATTTTAGTACGGGGTGTCACACTTCATTCCTCAGACTTGCTTGCTTGGAAGCATTTTAACCGCATTTATCTTGACTTTGCATCTGAAATTCGAAATGTCAGGTTAGGTCTGTACACTGATGATTTTCAATCATTTGGACAATCAGGGCAACAATACTCCTCATGGCTTGTGATACTAACACCGTACAACTTGCATCCTTGGATGTGTATGAAGGAAGAGTATATATTTGTGACCGTATTGGTTCCAGTTCCAAAAAACAATAAAAAGAGAAGATAGATGTTTTTCTACAATTGCTTATTGCGGAGTTAAACCAATTATGGGAAGTCAGTGTTCAAACATATATATTTCAAAGAAGCAGAATTTTCAGATGTGGGCTACCCTTATGTGAACAGTTAGTGATTTTCTTGCAAATTCGATTTTATTCCGGTGGAGCACTGCTGGGAGGTTAGCTTGTCCGTATTGCATGGACAAATCAAATGCCTTCACCCTAAAACATAGTGGTAAGCAATCGTGATTTAACAATCATCGAAAATTTTTGCGAGCGAGTCATCCTTTTTCGTAGGAATAAGACAGGGTTCTTTAAGAACAGAGCAGTTACAATTGAGGCACCACTTGTTCGGTCATGATATGATATCCTTGCAGAGATTGAAACTTTATGCCTTAAGAAGGTAACTAAATTGGATGAAGTTGAAGTTAATGGATTCATTTCCAAAACTTGCGGTTGGAAGAAGCGAAGTATCTGTTAGGATTTGTCGTATTGGAGTTCACACTTGGTACGACATAATTTGGATGTCATGCATATAGAAAAATGTGTTTGATAACATGTTCAACACAGTAATGGATGTTACTGGAAAAATAAAGGACACATATAAATCTAGAGAAGAGTTGAATGATTATTGTCAGCGGCTTGAGCTGAAGCGAGACCTTGTGACCGAAAAGTTTCCAAAAACTTGTTACACACTTGACAAACCGGCAAGGGAAGCTGTAACACCCCGAAATTTTAAAACTTTTAAGACTTATATAGTAAAGGTGAACTCTCATTAAATCCCAAACATAATATAGTAGAGTACGGGGTGCTATGCCACACCTGAGCTAGAGAACTCAGGTGCACAGGCTAACTAACTAATATCCTCAATAATGTAAATACGCAAGCATGGCACGCAGGCCAAAAAGGGAAACTATCTACTCTATGCTTCGAATCTCTAGCGCGCTCTAGTGTCTACTCTTCAGTGCCTGAAAGCCAAATATATCTGTTCAGCGAGAGATGCTGGTAACCCACTCCAACGCGTTGAAATACATTATAGATAGATATATATAGATATATGAAAACCATTTTGAAGCAGGAAGATATATACTTAGGAGACACTAGTTTTGAAACCAAGAATAGACTCGACAGATAGGGATAAGCACATTCGGCAGTTATAATCAAGCATATAAAGATACTAGCATATATCCTATGGTCACAGATTCACTTCATCTCATTCATCATCCCAATTCGTATCTCATCACACACAAGCACAATTTGGTGGCGCCACAGGACCAATCGCATGCACATACATGAGGGTCAGCGCATATAGCTCTGACACGGCCCCGCAGCACCCTGCCTCGTATCGCAATACGAAGGGGTCGATCGCAACCGACCGATGAACCGCAGCTCATCATAATGTTTGATCGCAACCAAACAGTGGACCGCAGCCCAAGAGTAGTCATCTGACCACAGCCAGGAATATGAACCGCAGCTCATGTAAAACGTTTGATCGCAACCAAACGGTGGACCACAGCCCGAGAGTGTAACTCTGACCGCAGCCAGCTTCTGAACCGCAGCTCAGGAATAACCAATTTGATCGCAACCAAATTGGGGTATCATGCACACATAACACATAACAAGCACATGCAACCCATATTAACACATTGGGAAAGGGGAGAAAACGTATAACGAAACCTATGCGTGGTTATCCACATACTAGGAATAATCCTAAGGGATTCATGCTTCCTTTACCTAGGCCAACGGGATACCAATTCACTAGCATGCGATATATAAGACTCATTTATCCTACGAACGGTACCCGAAACATCAAACTAGACTTAGGCACGATAAACGGGGTCCGTTGGGACACCACGAGGGTCGGGGAAACATCAAACGGGGAAGCCGGAGTCCCGAGTCGGGACAATTTCCAGCGGGTAGCCGGTGGGTGGTGGACCACCCGCCGGCGTCAGGTCTCCGGGCAGCGGGTGCCTGGCGGGCAGTCGCCTGCCCGCCGGCAGCGGGCGTCTTTCTCGGGCAGCGGGTAGGTGGCGGGTCCCCCTACCCTCACCTACCCCCCACTGACTTTTTACCAAAATAAACGTCCCGGGATCCGTTGTGGAACCCGAAACCATGCTTAGACACTTTTAAACGCAATTGATGACACCACGTATACAATTAACGGAACAAAAGCAAGAATCATATAGCACATATCCTATCATGACTTCTAAACATAATCAACACCCGAACATGCGAAATCCCACCCAAATATATCAAGCATAACACAATACGAAATTCCCAATTTTAACCTAGGGCTCTAATCATATTCAAATCAATAAAATCATAGTTCATCTTTTAATTGCCAAAACATCAAGATTCATCAAGAACATCACATATTCATCAAGAACCTCTTATCATCATCAAGATCACACATAAAATCATCTCACAATCATTAAGAACGTATCATCAATATCATAAACGATTCATCAAGACACAAGTATAGAGAGGAGGCCAAAGAAGATAATTATAGCAAGGAAAATAGGTTTTGTTGAGACATGGGTTACCTCTTAGCCTTAATTAATCATTCCTTGGCTATTAAGGTTCTTCCCTAAGATTTCCATCTGTTTTGATCTCCCTAGGCTTGGTTGTGGGGAGTCCCTTAGGAATTCTTGTCTGGTGATATCTATTGTGGTGTGACTTCTAGTTGCCTCCTATGTCCTTATATATATATTTAGGAGTTCTAATTAGGGTCTGAATGGTATGGGTTTACTAATTCTATTCCTTATAGGACTTAGGACTTGTTTTAGGGATAAGGGTCCATGGACCATTGTGGACCATATTAATTAATTAAAGGGATTTCTAATCAAATTAAATCCTTTTTAATTATTATTAATGAAATTAATTAAATAATTAATTCGGGATTAAAGGCCGTAACACGGGGTGTTACAGAAGCATTGTGTGAATGGGTTAGGAATCTCAAGTTTCCTGATAGCTATGCATCTAATATGAGTTGATGTGTAGATATGAAGTTGAAGTTGTTTGGTATGAAAAGTTACGACTGTCATGTGTTTTTGCAAAGGCTAATACCAATTGCATTTCGTGAGTTGCTCCCGCCAAATGTTTGGAAAGTTCTTATAGAATTGAGTTTATTCTTTAAGAGCCTAACTTCCACTACGAATAGAGTTGAGGGAATGGTGAAGCTTGAGAATGACACTACCTCTCATTCTATGTAAACTTGAACGTATATTTCCTCCAGTTTCTTCGACTCCATGGAGCATCTACCAATCCACTTAGCTTATGAAGCAAGGATATTGCTAGTCCAGTTCAATGTAGGTGGATCTATTCATTTGAGAGGTATGATTTTTATTATTTGTTTTATATGTTTCCAAACATATAATAAAATTGTCACTTATATATGTCAATTTTGTATAGATACCTTCAAAAATTGAAAAATAATGTCAAGAATAAAGCGAAGGTCGAGGGCTCTATATCCAATGCATATTTGGTGGAAGAAGCATCATCGTTCTATTCATACCATTTTGAGGACCATGTTAGCATGAAACACAGAAATGTGCCTCGAAATGCAGATGGTAGTGAATATGTAGTTGATGAACATGAAGAAACTCTTTCTATATTCAAATATTTGGTTCGAGCATTGGTAAAGAGAAAGCGAGATATATGACAGATGAAGAATATAAAGCGGCTCGAACCTATGTGTTATTAAATTGTTCGGGAGTGGAGCCATTTATTGAGTAAGAATATACTTTTGCTCAATTTTTCTTATGCAATGTGTTATATAATGTTAACCCATTTATTTTTTTAAAGGGTTTATATTGAGGAGTTAAAGAGGGGTCAACCAAACATTTCCAGTACTACCACTGATGGTAAATTGGAAAATGAATTTGCAAATTGGTTCAATGACTATGTAAGACTTGTATATTGTGTATATTGAGCTTCAAATTGTTTAAAACTCTTTAATACTTGTTAGGAATAAAATGTAATAGTTTTGATGAGCCAAATTTGTATTTTTTTAGAACTCCCCTATTTTATTTTTGAGTCTAGTTGTCTATTAGTCTAAGTCCCAAGTCAAGCCATAAAGTCTACGAAATTCTTAGCAAAATATACTTATCCAGAATGTTACTATTTGAGAATTATTTACCTTAGAAGACACCAAAGGATGAAGTGGTGAAGTGGATAAAGAAAAAGGTTGCTAAAGTTAGAGGTCACGAGTTTGAGACTTAATATTTACATTTTTGAGTAAGAGATAAAGAAGGGGACGACCAAGAAGCAGACTCGGATTAATTTGTGAATTAATCTAAAATGCTACTAAAGCAATTCTGGGAATAAAGATTAAATCCAGAAATATTAACCAATGAGTTAATATGGTGTAGTGGTGAAAGCATAGAAGACAAATCATGTTGGGCTTGTGTTTAAATCTCATTGGAATGTCATATTATTTTAAAGATGGCACTTGTTGAGTGCATGCTACAATGTGGACACATGGAATGCTAAGTTGACTACAAGTTTGGAAGCTTGTGGACATGATAAGGAAGATGCACGTGAATTCTTCTACACATCTTCTTTCTCATTTAAATCTCTTGCTATGCATCTCAAATCATTTCAGAAGAAGAAATGGTCGAAGATATATTTTTTTTCTCAAGAAAGAATCAGCAGCAAATATTTTGGAAGATTTCATCATTTTGAATCCGTCAAGATAAGGAAATTATTTTTCGGAGAAGTTTCAGCTGATGAGCCGACATATATGACTTTTGAAGATTTGTCAGGTGAGGATTTTCAAACTCACTGTAAGAAGCCCATCTCTTGCATTTAATCACCGCAATGCAAGTTGGCAATAATGTGTAGCTGATCAAGATCAAGTGATGCTACAACGGTAATATAGCTTCTTTAGCTATATATATACCAGATGACTTGAAGACATGAAGCAGAGAAGGCAAGGCAATAAAAAGAAGCAAAAATTCGAAATATCCAGTTTTGAGCTTACACGAGAGATTCTTCAAGTCCTTAGAAGACAAATTTGTTTTCTCTAAATCTTACCTCTACTGTGTGTAGAAAGAGGGTTGAGTGTAGCTTTGTGCAAGACACTACCCTGGAGTGTAGCTTTGTGCGAGACACTCGTGGTTGCTGAGTGTAGCTGTGTGCGAGATGCTCGGTGGTGCTAAGTGTAGCTGGGTGCAAGACACTTAGTTGGTGTAGGAGTATAGCTTTGTGCGAGATACTCGGGATTGAGTGTAGCTGTGTGCAAAACACTCGGGAAGTGCCTGTGTGCACTTGATTCACTATTTGTATCTGGGTGAACGAGATAGTGAATCTCCTCCTTGGAGTGAAAGGAGAAGAGTGGACTAGGAGGATTACACCACCTCTGAACCACTATAAAGTGTCTCTCTCATTTACTTACTACTTTTATTTATTATTGCATGCATACTAACCCATTTACTATTCGTCTTATTCATTTATCTTATTGATTGGGTTATGTGACTTTACAAGTGCAAGCAGACACAATTCTATTTGGATTCATCTCATTGATTCACACGTGATATTGTATACATATTGAGTGAACCATCTCTTTAAATATTTTGTTGTCTTGCATGTTGAATATTTGACTAACCCATCTTATACTGTGCGAATTTATTCATCTGGGTTTAGTAGTTTTCACGTATGCATGTTGGCATAAATTTGCATACTTATTATTTGAGCCATACCAAGCATATCCATCATATTGCATGTGATATATCTCTTTGATTTTACGTAACACTTGGTTGATTAATTATTCCGCTGCACATCTAAATTTCATATCTTATTATTTGGAGTTGAAATTACCAAAGTGTTATTAATTGTGAAAAAGTTTAAAAAGTCTATTCACCCCCCCCCCCCTCTAGACTTTTTACCACCCTATCGGGACCAACAATACTTATATTATGTATTATACAGGTACATGATCCTTCAAACAACATTTCAAACAAATTTATATTGGATCTTGCAAAAAGGCCATTAAGATATGTCAATACCTATTCAGGGTATTATGTGAATGGCTTTAAATTTCACACCATCGGTTATGGTTGAGCTAAAGAAACAATGAATAGTGGAGTTTGCATAAAAGGTATAAACTATAGTATAGATGAAAGTGATTACTATGGTTGATTAGTAGAAGTTGTACAAGTTGAATACCCTGTCTTACCAATCAAGAGGACAATATTATTCAAGTGTAAGTGGTTTGACCCGACAAGTATGGGCATGAAGGTTCATTCTGAGTATAAACTTGTTGAAGTTAATCATAAGCGTAGATTCAATCGCTGCGAACCATTTGTTCTAGCAATGCAAGCCGCTTAGATTTATTATTGTACATACCCCAAGTTTGCGTTGTGACAAGCTTGTCTGGTGGGCTGTTTGCAAAATTAAAGCAAGATCTAAAGTAGAAGTTCCTAAATCATCTAAATCTACTGAAGAATCATTAATACATACACCATTTCAAGAGGAAACTACTGGCAATCATGATCTCGTACAAATAGATGAAGACCAATTGCATTTAGATTACCCAAATAGTGGGGTGATAGAACTTGATGGCTAACATGGTGACATCGAAGATGAACTTGAGTTAGAGGAAGAAATATATGACTCAAGTAGAAGTTCAGTAATAGGAGATAGTGATAATGGTACTGATAGTTAATGCATAGTTCAGATAATATACAAACATGTTTATATGTTATTTAACTTTATTATATTTTATTTTAGATGACACGATGTGGAAGTAGAGCTGGATGCTTACGAGGACATGGACGGGGTGCATTGGTTACACCTTCGAGTTCTAGCCCATCCTCGTCTGCACCTCCTCCTCATGTGGCACCTATTGCGACACCTCCTCCTATTGTTGTACCTTTACCTATTGTGGCACCTCCTCCTACTGTAGTACCTCTACATATTGTGGCACCTCCTCCTATTGTGGCACCTCCATCTATTGGAATAGTATCAAGTTCACCAACTGACTCGTCAATTCCATCACCATCAGACTCTACTGCTCCACCCACATACTCATCAGTCGCAGGAACACCTATCGGTTGTGATTTGCCTATAATTCATGTAGAGGATGAGAGGTAAACATGTTTTATTATGTTTACATTTATTTAGGTGCATATTATTTTTTTTATCTTTATTCATCTCATATGTTGCTACCTTCTCACACATGTTCAAGTACAATGAAACAAATATTCATGCAAAGGATCTACCCTAATGGATATACTTGGAAGAATGTGCCAGATGAGTACAAGGAGTTATACTTTGAAGAATTTAAGATAAATTCATGATATGGTTTTGAAAATATTGTGGTTAATTCTTGAAGCTAAAATGTTATTACATTTCTGTCAATAACTTTGCCCAATGCATCTTATGGTGTTGCTTTAATGTATCTATTTTACTTTGCTTATATTTGATGAATTTGTAATGTTATAGAAATTTTACAAGTGGGATGAGTCTATTGACAGACAAGTTCATAAAGCTTTTTTAGCACAAGCATGCATATGTTATACATTGTTAGTGTTTTGTTTTCTCCATAAAACCCCAACATATGATTGGCAATATTATTATGGCAAACTAAGATAGGGTTTAGCTTGGTGTCTGTTTGTTCTACAGAAGACTGATCGATCAGAGACATCAACAGACGCACTGACACTGAAGATCTGATAAAGGAAGAAGTTTCCAAAAACACTGAACGCGGTTTGAAGACTTATGGAAAGAAAATCAGCGGATCTGTTTTGGAAGGTATGGACCGAATCTCGAAGATTGCATTCTTCACAAATCGTCCTACCATCTACAATCAAAGATATTTTTGGAGAGTGGTTTTTCTAAGGAAGTATAAGTACCCTCATTCGGTCATGAATTAGGGTTACGTTTTGAAAGACAAAAAAAAAAAAAAGGCACTCCTTGCTATAGAAGATTACATCTCTGATTATGTCTCTTCTCAAGAATATATGTTCTTGGTAATTATGATGAATAACTTGAGAAGAACTATCGTTGCTTAAACGAAAGGACGCGAAGATCACTTAGTTGTGGGAACAACGTGGGACTGCGTCATTGAAGCGGACTGCATCAGAGTTAGCTCTCCAACCGAAGGGATTTCGTTGGACTTCTGCATGCGTGGCTCTCCGTCTTCAACAATCCACTAAACCTTTGTAGACTAGGTACATACCTTGTGTGGGGCACTTGGGTGAGATTCTTGTTTCTCTACCTTTGTACATTGGATTATGAGTTAGTGGATTGGACGCCTCGGTGATCGTCCCTCAGATGTAGATACACAATGTATCGAACTGGGTAAACATCGTATGTGTGTTCTTATTATTTGCTTTAGTTTTTCCTCGACAAACTAAATGTCAATCTATCGATCTGACTGACTATTCACGTCTTCGCATTAGTCAGTTCAATATATCAGTTGCTTATATCTAATAATCATCTTAATCTGGGGAAATGCAAAATTACATGTGGTATCAGAGCTTTTAAGTCTATACAATGACTTGATCCTTACGGGAAGGTTTATTTTGCATTGTTCTCTCTTTAAGAAGCTGTTTTTCGTGTAGTCTGTTGGGCGTTTGTCTGCTTTCGGCTTGTGTGCTTTGTCTGGGTGTCTTTTGGTACAGGATGGATGCAAGTACGAAACCACTAGAATTGGATGGCCACAAATATTCCTTCTAGAAGGCTCGAATGGAGATTTACCTTCAGGCACAAGGTACCCGAGTATATCGTACTGTTCTCACTGGATGGAGTCCTCCAATAGTCTAGAATGCTGATGGAACTGCTGAGGCCAAGCCTATTGATACATGGACTGAAGAAGAAATTACATCCTCTGATCTAAACAATAAGGCGTTGAATTCTATTGTAGGATCTCTGCATGAATCTGTCTTTACTCTTGTCACCGGAATAAAAGAAGCAAAACGAGTATGGGACACCCTTGAAACCAGATATGAAGGTACCAATGATGTCAAGCAGTCAAAGCTTCAGTTGGTACTATCAGAGTTTGAATCTCTCAAGATGGGTGAAGATGAAACAATTTCAACCTTTCACAGTCGAGTTCAGAATTTGATGAACAGGGCTTCAGTTCTTGGTGAACCTTTTACTAATGAAAGAGTGGTCAAAAAGATCTTTCGATCTCTTCCCAAACTTTTCCGAATGAAGGTGACTGCAATTCAGGAACACTCAGGCTGGGAAAAGAAGAGTGTGGGAGAACTTATGGGAAGTTTACATACTTATGAACTCGAATTTCTAGCTGATGACGAACTTGTAGCAAGCAAAAAGGGCAAGTCAGTAGCTTTTGTTGCTGAAGCTGATCGAGAATCTAACACAGATGAAATAGATGACGAAGCTTTAGCCCTGCTAACAAAGAACTTTAAGAAAATATTGAAAGGCATCAACCGGAGGAGTCAAGGACAACCTAACAGGACATAGTACAAAGTGGAAACTCCTCATATCATAAAATAGAAACGCCCTCCTTCTCGCAGAACAATCAGTCTCAGAGTGGCCGAACAAGACAAATCAGGAATAATCCAACTGACACAGTTCGACCTCTAAACCGATCAGTGCAATGTCGAGAGTGTGAAGGATTCGGACATATACAATCTGAATGTGCAACCTATCTAAAAAGAAAGAAAGCTATGTCAGTGGCGACCCTGAGTGATGATGAAGATGAAGCAGAAAATGTCCAGTCTGATGAAAATGTGGGAAACTTCGTGGCTTTCTTCACGGCAATAGAAAACCAATCAGAAGAGAATGATACCGATGAAAAATCGTACATATCATCAGATAACTTTGAAGAGAGACATACACAACTGGAACTGGAATTTGCTAAACTAGTTGGAAGTTGGGAACAACTAGTGAAAGTCAACAAGAGTCTGAATGAAGATCTGAAGCAGCGAGATGATTTCCTGAAGAAACTAAACACTGAACTTGTCACAAAAGAAGATCTTATTACTCAGATAAGATCACGAGAGGGAAAAATTGATAAAAGAACTGGAGGATCTAAAGAAGAATATCAAGATGATGGATACCACTTCTACCTTAGACAAAATCCTGGATTCTGGCCGAAACCCCAATGATAAAAAGGGACTCGGTTTCGAACGAGGTGAGTCCTCAAAGACAGTGCCAGTGTTTATCAAAGAAGGTACATCAGTTGGTAAATCAGTTCACAGTTATGAACAAGGTCAGACATCACGGTCAGTACAAATAAAGCAGAAAGGAATTATGCACACCCAGATTGCTGAGACTGAGACTGGCAGAGTAAAATTTAAATCTCATTACTCAAAGTTAAAGACTAAATTTGTAAAAGTTAGACAATACGTACCCATCTGTCACTACTGTCAAACAAAAGGTCACACCCGACCTGAATATTATTTCTTTTACAGAGATCAGAGGAAGGAGAAATATCATAATAAGTCTATTACCCCCTTCACAAAACAGGTTTGGGTCAGGAAATCAGAAGTAATATGCTATCCCACAGTGGTTCTGACTGCATCTATGACTGAAGCAAGATGGTACTTTGACAGTGGGTGTTCGAGACATATGACTGGGAATGTCAAGTGTCTCATGGTTGTTCAACCTAGTAGTGGATCAGTAACATATGGAGACGGACAAAAAGGAAAGATAGTGGGAAAAGGTACTCTAAATGTACCAGGATTGCCTCATCTGGACGAATTTCTCCTAGTCAGTGGTCTGAAGGCAAATCTTATTAGCATCAGTCAGCTGTGTGATCAAAATTGGAATGTGTGCTTCAATCGTGACTGCTGCAGAGTCCGTGATAAAGCAGACTAAGTGGTGATGGAAGGAACACGATCCTCTGACAACTGTTATGTTCTGACTAATGAAACAGCATGTCTAAATTCTAAAACAGACGAATCAAAACTGTGGCATCGACGATTTGGTCACATTAACTTCAGAGATATGGAAAAAATGATCAAATTAGATGCTGTTCGTGGGATACCTAAGCTCAAAATAGAACAGGAAGGAATTTGTGGTGCATGTGCCATTGGAAAGCAAATAAGGGCTCCTCACAAAGCAGTAAAAGTGATCACTACTGAGAGATGTCTAGAACTGGTCCATATAGACCTCATGGGACCAACTCAGACTGAAAGCATTGGCGGAAAGAAATACATCTTTGTGTGTGTAGATGACTTCTCTCGGTTCAGCTGGGTATATTTTCTGAGAGAAAAATCTGAGGCATTCAATGCTTTCAAGACTCTATGCATAAGAGTACAAAAAGAAAAAGACGAGTCCATCATAAAAATTCAAAGACTGAGAAGTGATCACGGGAAAGAGTTCGAAAATTCCTTATACTCATATTTCTACTCTGAAAATGGAATAGCTCATGAGTTCTCGGCTCCCAGAAGAACACAACAGAATGGTGTGGTGGAAAGAAAGAATCGGACATTGCAGGAAATGGCCAGAGTGATGTTGCACGCATCGCATCTACCGCAGCGTTTCTGGGCTGAAGCAGTGCACACAGCATGTCATACAGTAAATAGAGTCTATCTCAGACCAGGTACGACTAAGACACCATATGAGATATGGAAAGGGAAAAAGTCGAATCTGAAGTACTTCCATCTGTTTGGCACAAGATGCTATGTTCTAATTGATAGGGAACAAAGGGGAAAGTTTGAACCCAAGAGTGATGAGGGCATCTTTCTTGGATACTCTCCAAACAGTCGAGCTTATAGAGTTTATAACAAACGAACTCAATCAGTCATGGAATCAATGAATGTTGTTATCGATGATAACCCAGGAGAATCAGATGAAACATCGGTGATTGATCCAGAGACAGACCTTCATATTAGTGAGTCGTTAGAAACAACTGAAAAAACCAAACTGCTTGACACACATGACTCATCAGAAGAAGATAAAGAAAGCCCAGAGCATGAGAACTTTCTCTTGGATGGTGATGGTAAGAATAAGCCCACTAGAACACAAAAAAAAAAAAAAAATCATCCACCAGACAACATAATTGGTAATCTATCAGATGGAATGAACACCAGAAGTCGAATGAGGAGCAATCTGATAGAAATATCCGGACTTGCCTGCTACACCTTAAAAATAGAACCAAAAAATGTGAAGGAAGCCTTACAGGATGATCTATGGATTAAGGCTATGCAGGAGGAGCTACATCAGTTTGACCGCAATCATGTATGGGATCTGGTACCAAGGCCTGACCGTGTTAACATAATCGGAACAAAGTGGATCTTCAAAAATAAAGCTAATGAAGCTGGAAATATTGCAAGAAACAAAGCTCGGTTGGTTGCTCAAGGATGTACACAAATTGAGGGTATTGACTATGATGAAACGTTTGCTCCTGTTGCAAGATTGGAGTCAATCAGAATTCTATTGGCAGTTGCATGTATTCTAGGTTTCACACTATTTCAGATGGATGTTAAGACAGCATTTCTGAATGGGTATCTGCATGAAGATATCTATGTAGCACAACCTAAAGGTTTTGAAAACCCAGTTCATTCGACGCATGTCTACAAGCTTAGAAAAGCTCTCTATGGGCTTAAACAAGCTCCAAGGGCATGGTACGAACGACTAACACAGTATCTGCTACATCATGGGTATAGCCGAGGGAGTGTTGACAAGACCTTGTTTGTTAAAACCACTGGAAGTCATGTGACTATAGTTCAGATTTATGTAGATGATATTGTCTTCGGATCTACTCTACAGAAATATACTGATGACTTAGTGAAGGTTATGAAGGAAGAATTTGAAATGTCCATGGTAGGTCAACTGACTTATTTCTTAGGACTTCAAGTCAAACAGAGTACAGAAGGCTACTTTATCTCACAAGAAAATTATGCCAAAAATTTGATCTGGAGTCATGTAAAACTCCCATAACCCCTATTCCACTTCAACAAAGGGGTCAAAAGATGATACTGGCGCATCAGTTGATAACACAGTCTATCGAAGCCTAATCGGAAGTCTGCTATATTTGACCGCAAGTCGGCCAGATATTATGTTCAGTGTTGGGATATGTGCAAGATATCAATCCGATCCCAAAGAGTCACATTTGATAGCTGCTAAACGGATCTTGAAATACATCAAGGGCACAATTCAGTATGGGTTATGGTACTCCGAGGACAGTGAACTCAGTCTAAGAGCGTATTGTGATGCTAATTGGGCAGGTAACATAGATGACAGAAAAAGTACATCAGGTGGATGCTTCTTTGTTGGAAAGAATTTAGTCTCATGGCTAAGCAAGAAGCAGAACTCAATCTCTCTAAGTACTGCAGAGGCAGAATATATAGAAGCTGGAGGATGTTGCACTCAGTTGGTCTGGATGAAGCAAATGCTTCTAGATTATGGTCTCACACAAAGGACTATGACACTCTACTGTGACAATGTCAGTGCAATAAATATTTCAAAGAACCTAATTCAACACTCTAGAACGAAGCATATTGATATAAGGCATCATTATATCAGAGACTTGGTAGAGTCAAGGGAGATAGAATTGGAATATATTCAAACAGATAAGCAATTGGCTAATATTCTGACTAAGCCTCTGGACGCAAATCGGTTTGAGATTCTCATATCTGCTCTGGGAATCTGCAGGATTGATCAATAAGGCAGGATGATGACACAGAAGGAGAGTGTATGGTGGTCACAATCACGGGTCAAAATTACATATTTGACTTCCTTTTTAATCTCTCTTCTGTTTATGTTAAGATATTATCTTAACCTTGGTTACCAAAATTAATTCGCCTCTTTCAAAATTCAAATCATCCGTTTAATCCCTTAAAAGGAGCTATACCGTTGCGTCAATCACATCCGCTGCATGCATTCTGACAACCGCATTAAATAGTCTTCATCACCCTTGTGATTATATATTTGATCGGGTCTCTTTTACTTTGGAGGAAGAGTTCTAAATACTTCTTATCTCTCTGTTATTTGCTTACTGATTCTACACCTAGGGTTTCTCTCTGTTTTCCCAAATCACACAACAATGGCGGATGCAGTGAGAAATATTATCATCAAGCTGGGAAGGAAAGTTCATTCACCAGAAACAGCCACGAAGCATGTCAAAACTCTTCTCCAACTCACTATGAAAAAGAAGTTGAAGCTTGACCCTGATCTCCGCGACGAAATCATGGTCACAGTGTTCTCAGATTACCCGAAGTTCTATGCGGATTGGTCCGACGAAGACACAAGTGACCTCTTGATGTTGGCCTCCGAAGCGAGTGATGATGTTAGCCTTGCGTCCATTCCTGAGCCTGAAGATGGTAATCGTGCTAGGGCTTTTCTCCAATATTTCGCCCAAAGGGCTCTGGAATCCGAAGAAGTCTCGCGTCGACGGATGGCAGCTCAACCTCTCTATCTTCAAGCTGCACAGAAAGAAGCCACACACCGTATCGAGATTCTTCATAATAGGTCTAATACTTCTGAAACCCCTATTAAGATATCTCCTGATAAGCCTGATGATTTAATTTCTGATGCTATTGAATCTGCTCTGCCTGTTGCTCAATCCGATAATGAGAATGTTTTTCTGTCTGAGAAATCCTCTGTGTCTGATGATCCTCTTCGTGTATCTTCTGAAAATTTGGAGTCTGCAAAAGTTGTCCCTAACAGTGCTTCTGATGATAATGTAGACAATTTGAGTCTAGTTGTGTACTCTGCTGATGTTGCACGATCTGCTATTCCTGTTTTACCCATATCTGATGTTGCTAAGTCACCAGTTGAAGTTTGCCCAGTAGATGTTTCTCCTAAGGTGTCAACTGAAATTGAGGCTGCCAGACTCTCAAGCCCGCGTTCCTCTTATCAAATTGATGGAGTTCCTGTGTATACTTCAACCTCTCTGGCTGAGAGCCTTGACCAAATCCGTCACTTTGCCGGTTTACCATCTACTTCTGTACCAGAACCTTATAGAGTCATTCACCCTGATGATCCTCCTGTATAGCTTGACAGTGATGATGAGAAGATACTGGCTGAAGTTTATGGTCCTCAAGCTAAGTCGTCTGGACCTCTTACAGTAGAAGCAACAGCACATCCAAACTCGAATACCTTCAAAATTCGAGAAGTCTCCAAACTTCTTGACTCTTCGTCTGCTCTTGTGTCAAAAACAAGCCACTCGGTTTCACCAAGCCCAACCGATCATTCTCCATCCAGAGAGACAAGGAAATCGAAGCGCAAAGGGATTCCTGAGAGTAGCAGTTGAAACCGGTGATGATAATCTTGATACGGTTCAACCTGAGAAAAGAAGGCGATCTGCTGAATCCGTCAAAGCTGAAAGTGATCCACCTGTTCAACAGGTTTTCAAAACTCTGCAATCGTCTGTCAAGAACAATGCACCTACTACGGTCTCCACCACCTCTACCAGAAAGATGAAACCAACTACAAGGTCGAGAGGAAGGAGTGTTACTCCTGATGTCCAAGCTGCTTCGAACAACCCTGACACATCGATTTACAAACCTCAGTTTGTTTCTGCTACAGCTCAAGGAAAATGGTCTGATGGTTCGATGGGAACTTATAGTTCAGCGATCGGTTAATGAGAATCAGTTGAATTCTGTCTGTGACATCCTGCCGTTGCTCAGTGAAGTTGGCCTCATGAAGACTGTCACTTCTATTTGTCCTTACTCCAAGCTACTGACCTACGAGTTCTTCTGTAATCTGAATGAAAATTGACAATCTTTCGGGGACCCGGTGCATGCAGATTTTCATCAGAGGGAAATGGTATGTTTTCAGTCCAGATGTGATTAATGAGTATTATGGTCTGAAGGTTGTTGATGAGGAAGAGATTACGGATTGGGATTTAGTTGCAAAGACTCTTACTGGTGGTCAGACTCCTGTATGGCCTACAGGTGATGTTGATACTCTGTCTAGCTCGAAGCTCACCTCCAAATATGTTATTCTGCACCGTATTGCCTTACACAATTGGCTACCTTCTGCACACTTCCATATGGTTGGCAAGCAACTGGCTGCTCTTCTATTTCGAATTGGCACCAAAATGACCATTGATCTAGGAAAGTGGATCTTCTATTATTTCCTCATTTTGATCCATTCGAGGGAACAGAAGGTACGACTGCCTTATCCTAATCTCATTTTTGGAGTTCTGACAACGCAGGGCCTGGTCCCAATGCCAAGCGAGATTATCTGTCCAACTCTGCTCTACACTGTTGATCCACGTCTATTGACTGGCAAGCACATCCGAGATGTTACACCTGTGGCTGCGCCTCCATCCTCTGATGCTGACACTCATGTTGATGACTCGCCACATGCGAGGGACGTTCAGCTTTCCCTTCGATTGAAGGCTCGGGTGTCTGAGTTGGAAACTGTTAATGGAATCATTGCGAAGCAGCTCACAGCAGCCCGTACTGAACTTGCAACTGTTCTACTTCGTCTGAGCCTGACTGAGTCTGCTGCTGCTGAGAATGTGAAGTCCGACAGTGATGAACCCTAGAATTCTTGAATGGTTCTTTGTCTATCTTTGGCAAAAAGGGGGAGTGATTAAACTCAGGTGGAGTTTTTGTTTTTATACCTTCTGGCCCTGTCTGGGCATGTGTTTGTGATGGCCTCACGATCTGCGAAGAATGCTACTTTTTTTTATCAGCACGACATGTGTGCTGCTATTATTTAAGGGTTGTATTTGTATTTCAGACTATGCTCTTTATGCGATTTTTATCTTCCTTTCATTCTCCAAAAATTTTGGTGTATCTTAGTCGAGTTGTTTTGCCAAATAATAGCCAAAGGGGGAGTTTGTTACTGTTTTGTTTTCTCCATAAAACCCCAACATATGATTGGCAATATTATTATGGCAAACTAAGATAGGGTTTAACTTGGTGTCTGTTTGTTCTACAGAAGACTGATCGATCAGAGACATCAACAGACGCACTGACACTGAAGATCTGATAAAGGAAGAAGTTTCCAAAAACACTGAACGCAGTTTGAAGACTTTTGGAAAGAAAATCAGCGGATCTGTTTTGGAAGGTATGGACCGAATCTCGAAGATTGCATTCTTCACAAATCGTCCTACCATCTACAATCAAAGATATTTTTGGAGAGTGGTTTTTCTAAGGAAGTATAATTACCCTCATTCGGTCATGAATTAGGGTTACGTTTTGAAAGACAAAAAAAAAAAGGCACTCCTTGCTACAGAAGATTACATCTTTGATTATGCCTCTTCTCAAGAATATATGTTCTTGGTGATTATGATGAAGAACTTGAGAAGAACTATCGTTGCTTAAATGAAAGGACACGAAATTCACTTAGTTGTGGGAACAACGTGGGACTGCGTCATTGAAGCAGACTGCATCTGAGTTAGCTCTCCAACCAAAGGGATTTCGTTGGACTTCTGCATGCGTGGCTCTCCGTCTTCAACAATCCACTAAACCTTTGCAGACTGGGTACGTACCTTGTGTGGGGCACTTGGGTGAGATTCTTGTTTCTCTACCTTTGTACATTGGATTATGAGTTAGTGGATTGGACGCCTCGGTGATCATCCCTCAGATGTAGATACACACTGTATCGAACTGGGTAAACATCGTATGTGTGTTCTTATTATCTGCTTTAGTTTTTCCTCGACAAACTAAGTGCCAATCTATCGATCTGACTGATTATTCACATATTCGCATCAGTTAATTCAATATATCAGTTGCTTATATCTAATAATCATCTTAATCTGGGGAAATGCAAAATTACATACATATATGGTGATATGATTCTCTAGCCCCTTGATGTTTGAATGGTAGAATAATCTCACAAAAGAAGCCCCAGACACTTCACGATTAGCAAAACCAAATTATGTGCGCAGCTTGCTGGTTTGTACTGATTTTGGTAAGTATTATTTTTGGGATTTTGGCTTTATGGGCAAAAGGGAAACAAAAGAAATGATAGTAGCCTTAGTAGCAAAGGCCTGAACAAAATAAATTGAGCTTGGACGCCACACAATCACTGATAAGGTCCACACTCAGGATAACTCATTATAACTCGTGAGTTGGAGAAAACACATGACTTTCAATTTTCATCAATCAACCAACTGAAATGTACAAGTCTCAACCTATTTATAGCTATTTCCTAAGATATTAATATGAAAATGGGTAATTAAAAGTAGGGAAATGTGGAGAACATGGAAGCACATTTCCTACAAAGTAGCTAGAAAAGTGGATAACCACTAACTATGTGGAGATAAAGTCTCCATTTAGATTTAACCCTCTCCTAATCTTACCTGGTGCACAAAAACAAATAAATGACTAATTCAATGTCTTAAAATAATGAAAACATCCAAAAAAAATATAAGACTTGGTCGGTCCAAATAGGTAATGCTACGAACAAGATCATTTGTCACCCTTTTCTTCCGTACTGAGTGTGTGGTGTATCTTAAGATCAATTTAATGGATTAATAGCATCCAATTACATTAACTAAGGCTTTTTCTTCCATATCATTTAATGTTAGTAATGGCCTTCAAATGCAATGTTAAGCAATTTATGAAGCACATGCCTTAATTCTTAACATTCCCTCACTCTTTTGAAATGATTCGTCCTCGAATCACACTTTCATCGGTCAAATGGAAATGAGTAAATTTCCCAACATATGAATTGAAACTCCTCATCAAATAAAGTGAGTGATCCTAATTTTCCTTGAACTTGGCACATCACCACCACAAATGCATTTGACTTTGGATCTCTATTTGTCTTGCCTTCCAACCTATTGTCAACACTTGCAACACATCCATATCCCCTGCAATGAATTTAAAATAAAGGTTATTGTGTTCTCAATGTCTTCTCCGTCTTTCTTTCTTTCACAAAGATCAAAACACAATTCTTCATTCTCATTTTCACTATTTTGGTCATTCTTTTCTTCTTTTTCACTCAAACTTTCCTGCTCTTTGTTTACACACTCATCTCCACAAATTTTTACATTATCACTCATTTTTTTTTGAGCTCTCATCACATGACAAAGGAAATAGATGTCGAATGTTTGACCTCCTTTTACTATAATCTTTTTTCAATTTGTTTGGGGGTATAACAAAGTAAACAAACACTTGCACTCATAAGGAAGCAATTGTGCAATTTCTTTTCTAACACCATACAAAAATCTATTGTTAGTAATTACAGTTGGTTCAATCACCCCATTTTGGATCATCAAGTCTCTTAACTTCTTGTAGAATTCTTTCACAATGAGTGATCCTTGTTGAAGTGTATTTAACTCAAAAGACTCCATGGATGATGAAAAACAGTAAACACTAAATCTGGACAGATTTTGTCACTGGCTTTCAGAATTTTCTGGGATTGGTATGTGTGTGATTTTGGCCCAAAACTTTCATGAAACTAAACAATGGTAAGTTTTATGCTTCCAGAAAAAATTTCAAAGCAATTGGATATGTGGAAGTATTTTTTTGCAATTTATCCCTCAAACAATGCAGGTTGGAAATCTTGGCAGAAACTGGACCAACAGTAAGCCGGAATTCAATGAATTTTCTTTGTTTATGTATGAATGATTTCGGCCAATTTTTTTTTACATGGAAGGCAATATTTGTGAGTTATCTACTACCAAGAAAAAGTCAGAAATAAAAATCCATAAAAATAGTTCCCTTTGTTGTTCAGATCTGAAATTTTTCTTGGTGGTAGATAACTCAAATTTTTCTTGGTAGTAGTATACTTATGTTATACTTACAGCGAATTTTTATTTGTTTTCTGAATTTAACAATATATGGTTGTTTTGGTCTGAAATTTATATGATTTTTATTTTTGATGAGAGGTCAAAGAAAATCGATGTAAGTATAACGTAACGTAACAATCATATATTGTTAAATATATAAAATTCGTATATGCCCTTGTATGTATACTTCTTTTATTTTGTGTATGTTTTTAATTGTAGGAAGAAATATAAGCATGACATGATGCTAACGCAAGAAGCTGAAGGGTCAACTGAGCCACCAATTATAAACATGTCACAGTTGTATGTAGATGTTATTGGTGGGGTAAAGAAACAACGTATTTATGGCTTAGGGACTAAGGCATCCTCATTTATCAATGCGAATAGCTGTAGTTCATTTGCTATTTCAAAACTTCATCAAGATGCAATGAAGGAGATGGTGACCCAACAGTTAGAGACCATGCGAGCTGAGATGCAAGTTCAAATTCAAGCTGAGATGCAAGCGCAACTACAAGCTCAGATGCAGGCACAACTACAAGCTAAAAGAACTCAACTGCAGGCTCAAATGCAAGTTGATGGATGAGTTGCATCACAACGACATGCTATCCACTTCTACGGCACAACCCCCAACTACTCAAGCTGAACATTTTGCTAATTCAAATGTTGGAAACCTTAGAGATTATTAGATTATGTTTATTAATATATTTGGTATTGTTTCTAACGATGTAACATTACACAATGCTATACTTTTGTTATTGTTATTGAGTGTATCGAGTTAATTCCAGCAATGGTCCTCTGACTATTGCAATTTTCCAAAATTGATCCTCGACTTTTAATTTGGACAAAAAAGACACTTGACTTTCTAATTTGTTCCACCAAAGATCCTTCGATTAGCAAACCATTTCTTAGCCGTCAGTTTAGGGGGCAAATGTGTCTTTTCATTATATTGCTTTCTTCTTCCTCTTAGCCTAGCAGCCCTCGCTTATTTGACGCACAGAAGTAGTGCGAAGAACTCCCGTACGAAGAAAGCAATTGTTCCTCGTTTTCCTCTTAGCCTAGCTTCGAATTGTTCCAGTACGAAGAAAGCATGGCAACTCCATAGCTATAGCGGCAGGGGCTTCTGTCGTCTCGTCAGTTAAAACGGAGTCGCGGTGTTTGGGCGTTGGGAGGCCTTCCGTTGATGCGTGTGGTAATAATGGAAGGTTGAATACGCCAGCCGCCCACCTTCTGTTATCGTACTTAGGGGTTGTTGCCCTGGCAACTCTTTGTCAAACGCCGCCGGGAATAGGGGCTGTGGTATAAATAGCAGCAATAATGACTTGTTGCCTAGACCGCGGGCATTTCCTCCGTGCCTGCCCCATTTGCTTCGTGATTCCAAGGAGACTAAGCTCGGAGATGGCACTTCAGAGTTTTTTTATACCGAAAGCGAACCTTCTCACGAAGGAAGATCGATTGGCTTCCCGCACTGTGATCCATCTGAGAAAATTATCCTTGTTGTTGATATTGATGAGGGTACTACGCTCGTGTTTCCCTATTTTCGCTAGTTTTGTTCAATTAAACATTACCTGAGTGTGATCACCTCTCTGCATATTCATGTATCAACCTTTTTCACACAAGCACAATGATGGAATTGCTTTCATCCGGTAACTGTGTCTGTGGTAGGGATTGTTTGACATAGCATTTTTTCCATTAATGTTATTTTCTTAGGTGACAAAGGAAAATTCACAGCCACCCTACAATGTTGTGTATGTTGCATAGGGGTAAACCGGCCCTATGATCTTAGCCGGATAAGAACCTAGGTTGTCTATAGCTTATCGGCTCAAACCAAAGAGGTCAATAGGTCACCCGGAGTTGACTTGGAACCTCATTGGGGTTTAAGTGAATAATATGACCAACTTGGTTGGGATGGTGCCATCCATATGTGTTATTTGAAATCACGGCAACTTGTGCTGATTCTATGTTCACATATCTGCCATTCAAGTTGAAATATTTACCAAATTCCACCTACATTGTTGTGTGATATTGTCTCCAATGAATTATTTAACGAAATGGCTAATCAATCATGTCTTCTTGTCTCGTTTGTTTGATCCGTTGTATACCATGATCTTTGTTTAATTTGATTTAGTTGTTCGTGATAAGACACTCTGTCTCTCTACTTTTATGTCCAGTTCTTGGAATAATTGCTTTCTTGTACTAGAGTTCTTCGCACCGCTTCTATGCGTCAAATAAGTCAGGGCTTCTTGGCTAAGAGGAAGAAGAAAGTAAATATAATGAAAAGACACATTTGTCCCCTAAACTGACGGCCAAGAAACGATTTGCTAACAAAAGGACCTTTGATGGAACAAATTAGAAAGTCAGGTGTCTTTTTTGTCTAAATTAAAAGTCCATGACCAATTTTAGAAAAACGCAAAAGTCGGAAGACCATTACTGGAATTAACTCTTGAATTTTTTTAATATAATATATTTTACAATTATATTATTGATTGCAGTATTCTATTACAGGTTTAATGCAAGTATGTGATATTAATTAGTGTGTAGATTATTATTATTTTTAATTTTAAAAATTTAGCGATAGACAAAAATTGTAGTAAATATGAAGTTAAATACCTAATAACAATAAAGAATGGCAACGAAATAGCGACAGAAAAATCCATTGCTAAATTTAGCGACGGATTTTTCCGTCGCTAAACTGTAGCTAAATGGCATCCAATGCAAAAAATAGAAACAAATTAACGAAGAAATTTTCCGTCGCTAAATGTAGCGACGGACATTTAGCGACAGAATTTTCTGACGCTAAATATAGCGATGGAAAAGTTCGTCGCTATTCCCTTGCAAATTTCTTCATTAAATCATTGTGGTAGGAAACTAGCTTTGTTTTTTCTTTTTTTTTTTCTTTTTTTTTTTAGCGATGGAATTTTTCGTCGTTATTCCCTTGTAGTGGTTTGATGAGGATTCGATATTGATGAGTGTCGAATCCAACAAATTATAATTTACTTACTCTAATAAAATTGCAACAGTGATGAGTAAGGTCGTATCCCTAGAGATTGGTTCGATTTAATTTTAAGCAAAGATTAAATTAAGAATAGAATGGCGATTCAAGTTCAAAATGCAAATAATAAAATGTCAAAAGAAATCAACATCAAATAAAATGAATCAATAGAAAACTAGTATCCAACCCAAGGCATAATATCATAATTGATTCAAATAAGTGATCATTGAAATAAAGTGTAAATCCTTTTATCCTACACCAAACTGGTTATGGTTATTAACAAGCTCTAACAACCTATCTCTCCTTACTTTATCGGTAATCAAAACAGGCTCTTCAATTACTTCCCTAGATAATTAACAACTCTAAACAAGCTCTTAGGATTTAATTAACTACCAGCATTAAAAATTAGAAAGACTACCAATTCTAGCCAACAGACTCGCAAGCTCGATCCATTTAAACTAGATTATACATCTCCATAACATAAAATTGAAAATCTAATTTATAATCAACTATGTTATTTTACCACTAGGGCTTAGAATACTTAAACAATTACGGATTCAAGAATTCTAAATGGCAATTTACTGGAATGAAAATTGAACAATGGATCCTATTTGCACAATTAATCAAAGCAGTAATATATCAAGATAATAGAAGATATATAAATAATATAGCATAAAAGAAAACCAAATTACGTCTCACAATCCTAAAAGAACCAAAACTTCAATTATTCTTGAGTTGGAAAATAAACTTAGCAGAACATAATAATTAAATGTTTACAGAAAATAAAATTTTTCTTTGAACTGACTGAGTTCTACTGAAAATTCAGCCTTATTTATACTAGTTCAGGCTCCATAATCAACTCAAAATAGCCCTAATTTCCCTAACATCCACAAATTAAAATTAATTTCTTCAACCACATAAAACCTAGAAAATAAATAATATTTAATTTCCTAACCATAGAAAATTAGCAAAGTAGGCTATTGTTGCTCTAACCTCTAATTCAATTAACTGGTTCGTGGATGTAGCTCAATGAAACCGTCTGCAGCTCGTGGTTTGCCAAAAATCAAAGATGGCCTTAATCATATTAAAAATCATGCATGCATCAAATTAGCTTTAAAAAGAATCAAGGCAAGTTCTAGAGACACAGATCCATGGAAGATATCACACAAGAATAAAATAATTGGACTGAAGTGTCAGTCAAAGGCTCAAAAATCTCACAGGTTCATGCTTGCTTAGTTTAGCCACCACCATATGAAACAAAATACTAACCTAAGTAATCATAATATGCAAGACCAATTAATCAATTATGTTATGAATTTTAGTAAAAATATTATTATTTTTTGAAAAATTTATTAGTAATTTTTTTTTTGAAGGGAAGAATCAAATAATGAATAATAGTTAAATCCCCTCCCCACACTTATTCTTAACATTGTCCCCAATGTTAAATAGAATGTAAAGATAAGAGAAAAATTAATAAAAATGCAAAACAAATAAAGGAAAAAATTGAATAAACTCCCCTTGGGTTACCTCCCAAGCAGTGCCTTTCTTTAAAGTCTTTGGCTGGACTCCATTCCCGTCCTAACGCATCCTCAAAGTTAGGATTTTTGTTCAGCGCAACATCCATTTCCTCATCACCAATCAAATGAGAATTATCTTCCAGCAATAAAATATCCACAACAAAAACAGATGATATGTCATTCAAATGTTTAATGGTAGTATTAAATATATCAAATTTAACAATTTCACCATCAAACTCCATTGTTAATGTACCATCATGCACATCAATTTTTGACTTAGTTGTTTTCAGAAATGGCTTTCCCAACAATATTAGTTTTGAATCATAATAGTTATTATCTTCTTCTATATCAACTATATAAAAATCCGCAGGAAAAACTAACCCATCAACTTGTACTAAAACATTTTCTAGAACCCCCACAGGATATACATTAGATCTATCAGCAAGTTGAATAATTATACTCGTTCCTTTTAATGGACCAACAGTCAGAGATGAATAAACAGATAAAGGCATCACATTAATTGAAGCTCCTAGATCTAACATTGCTCTTTCAATCTTAACATTACCTATCTTGCAAGGGATAGCAAACATACCTGGGTTTTTACACTTGGGAGGTAATTTTTTCTGAAGGATAGCTGAAACACTTTCCCCCATACTTACCATTTCATTACCTTTCAACTTTCTTTTATTTGTGCACAACTCTTTGAGAAATTTAGCATATCGAGGAATTTGTTTAATAGCATCAAGTAAAGGAATATTTACCTCAATTTTTCGAAATGTTTCAAGAATTTCTTTCTCTTCTTCATTCCTTTTGGATTTAGCTAATCTACTAGGAAAAGGCAGAGGAATTACCATTGTCTTTGGATGCTCTCCAATAGGCTTTTGATCATCTTGAGGTTGATGAACTTCTTTTTCCGTTTCCTCATCTCGGTTGGGTGTTTTTCGCACTTGAGTAGGTTCTGGCAACTCTTTTTCACTTCTCAATGTAATTGCACTTACATTTTCCTTTGGGTTCACAACAGTTTGTGATGGCAATTTACCTTGAGACTCCAATCTACTCACGGTAGATGCTAGCTGGCTCATTTGACTTTCTAAGTGTTGAATACTTGCTCTTGTTTCTTGCTGAAATTGTTGTGTGTTAGTAGCAACTGACTTAACAATATCTTCCAACAACGTACCTGAAATAGAAGATGATTGTTGTAGGATGAAGGTTGTTGTTGTTGAAATTGTGGGCGTGCCTTATAGCTGAAATTCGGATGATCCCTCCATCATGGGTTGTATGTATTTGAATAGGGATCATAATTTCTTTGTGATTGGCCCGAAAATCCTCCAAGTGCATTGACATCCTCGCAAGAGTTGTATTGAAGCGTCGGGCACATGTCAGTTGGATGGCCAGTAACAGCACAAATTCCACAAGCTTTTACTTGTTGCACATTTCTTACAACTAACTGTTGAACAAGAGTAGTTAATTGAGATAATTTATTGTCAAGGGAAGAAATATTTACCTCATTCACTCTTCTTAGAGATGCTCTTGTCTACATCCAAATTGTTGTGAATTAGCAGCCATGATGGATATCAAATCTCTAGCTTCACGAGGAGTTTTGTTCACTATAGCACCTCGACTAGCTGCATCCATCATATTTCTTTCCATGGGCAGCAATCCTTCATAGAAGTATTGAATAAGGAATTGTTCAGAAACTCCATGTTGGGGGCAACTTGCACACAGTTGCTTGAAGCGTTCCCAGTATTCGTGGAGGGTCTCTACGTCTCTTTGCTTAATGCCACATATTTCTCTTCTAATGCTAGCTGCTCGTGAAGCTGGAAAAAACTTTTCAAGAAATAGTCTTACCATATCCGCCCATGTGGTTATTGTGCTAGGAGGGAGGTAAAATAACCAATCCTTTGCTTTCTCGGTTAATGAAAATGGGAAGACGCGCAATTTGATTTAATCTTCCGTCACTCCATGTGGTTTGAAGCTCGAACACACCACGTGGAACTCATTTAGGTGCTTATGTGGATCTTCATTTTCAAGTCCATGAAAAGTCGGAAGTAATTGAATCAAACCTGATCTTAATTCAAAACCAACCTCTAATGCAGGATGTTGAATACAAAGCGGTTGTTGATTCACATTTGGTGTCGAAAGCTCCCGCAAGGTCCTTTGTTCTTCGGCCATTGCTTGCTCAACTTCAGAATCGCAGCAAGTGGCAGTTGATTGGGTTGTGGTATTTGATTGAAGAGATGTTGATGAAAGGGCTTGATTTTGCGTAATTTAGTCTCCTTCCTCAACCTCTTTGCAGTCTTCTCAATCTCAGGATCGTATTGTAGTTGACCTGTACGAGAAGAACGTGACATAAAAATAAATCTATTTGACACCAATCCCCGGCAACGGCGCCAAAAATTTGATGGGTGTTGAATCCAACAAATTATAATTTACTTACTCTAATAAAATTGCAACAGTGATGAGTAAGGTCGTATCCCTAGAGATTGGTTCGATTTAATTTTAAGCCAAGATTAAATTAAGAATAGAATGGCGATTCAAGTTCAAAATGCAAATAATAAAATGAAAAAAGAAATTAATATCAAATAAAATGAATCAATAGAAAACTAGTATCCAACCCAAGGCATAATATCATAATTGATTCAAATAAGTGATCATTGAAATAAAGTGTAAATCCTTTTATCCTACACCAAACTGGTTATGGTTATTAACAAGCTCTAACAACCTATCTCTCCTTACTTTATCGGTAATCAAAACAGGCTCTTCAATTACTTCCCTAGATAATTAACAACTCTAAACAAGTTCTTAGGATTTAATTAACTACCAGCATTAAAAATTAGAAAGACTACCAATTCTAGCCAACAGACTCGCAAGCTCGATCCATTTAAACTAGATTATACATCTCCATAACATAAGATTGAAAATCTAATTTATAATCAACTATGTTATTTTACCACTAGGGCTAGAATACTTAAACAATTACGGATTCAAGAATTCTAAATGGCAATTTACTAGAATGAAAATTGAACAACGGATCCTATTTGCACAATTAATCAAAGCAGTAATATATCAAGATAATAGAAGATATATAAATAATATAGCATAAAAGAAAACCAAATTAAGTCTTACAATCCTAAAAGAACCAAAACTTCAATTATTCTTGAGTTGTAAAATAAACTTAGCAGAACATAATAATTAAATGTTTACAGAAAATAAAATTATTCTCTGAACTGACTGACTTCTACTGAAAATTCAGCCCTATTTATACTAGTTCAGGCTCCATAATCAGTTCAAAATAGCCCTAATTTCCTTAACATCCACAAATTAAAATCAATTTCTTCAACCACATAAAGCCTAGAAAATAAATAATATTTAATTTCCTAACCATAGAAAATTAGCAAAGTAGGCAATTGTTGCTCCAACCTCTAATTCAATTAACTGGTTCATGGATGTAGCTCATTGAAACCGTCTGCAGCTCGTGGTTTGCCAAAGAAGTCGCCGTCCGAGTTCCATTCGTAGAAGCCGTTCGAGGTTGCCAATGTCGTCGTTGCTCCGTTCAAAGAAGAAGTTGTTGCCGACTCTGTTGTCTACGTACATATTGTACAAGGGAAAAAATAATAAGTAAAGAACAAATATATTAACTAAAATCTTGGGCTGCTGAATTCATAAAACAAATAAAATATGTTAGTTGGGCCAACTGAAAAAAAAATTAACCTACTTTAATTCCACCAATCTCAACTCTTAATAATTAACAAATGTAATATGTTTATTCTTAATGGCTCAAAAATGACCTTAAACTTAAATTATTCTAATAACTATTATATTAATACAAAATATAAATTAATGTTTAAAATAAATATAATATTAAATAAATAAAATCAATTGATTATAAAAACTAATCTAAATTAAATATAAAAATAGTGCGTATCAGATATATCTGAATAATGAATAATGTGTCCAGTATAGAGTATATCTAGCTGAGTATACAAGACCTAACACAAGACGAATACTAATAATAATAGACTAATAGTGATAGACTAATAGTAATGCTAATAGACTCCTAATGCTCCCCCTCAAGCGCAAGATTGACTGGAAACAACATTGAGCTTGCTACAGAGAGACGTGAAATGAGGACCAAGAAAGGCCTTAGTGAACACATCAGCTAACTGATCCGTTGTGGAGATGAAGCTCACCTGCAGTTCCTTCTTAGCCACCTTATAGTCAATCTCCACGTGCTTTGTGCGAGCATGAAAAACCTAATTAGAGCATAAATATGTCGCACCCAAATTATCACACCAAAGAGTGGGAGGCACAGCCAGCGAAATGCCCAACTCTTGAAGCAGAGAGACTAGCCACGTGACCTCAGCCGACACATCAGCCAGTGCCTTGTACTCAGCCTTAGTAGATGACCGAGCCACCGTCCGTTGCTTCCGACACTACCAGGAGATCATATTGCCACCCAGAAAAACCGCAAAATCACTGGTGGATTTCCTGTCATTCGGATCACCAGCCCAGTCCGAATCCGAGAAGGCATGAACAGCAAGAGAGGAGGTCCAACGGATAAAGAGACCAAAATGAAGAGTACCTTTCACGTACCGAAGTACGCGCTTGAGTATAGCCCAATGCTCAGTAGTCGGGGAGTGCATGTGCTGATAAATCTGATTCACAACAAAAGAGAGATCTGGACGCGTCACAGTATGGTACTGAAGAGCTCCCGCAAGACTACGATACTGCGTGGGATCCGCATAGGGAGCCATGGAATCAGGCACCGGACGAGACACAGGAATCGGAGTAGCCAGCGGCTTACAATCCACCATACCTGCACGAGTCAAAATGTCCCGCATGTACCGTTGCTGGGAAAGAAAGAGACCGTCAACCCGGGAAACTGTCTCAATGCCAAGAAAGAAAGACGGAGCACCCATGTCACGAATCTTGAACTCCGAGGCTAAGTCAGTGAGGAGACGACGCACACAAGTAGCATCAGAACCCATCACGAAGATGTCATCAACATACACAAGCAAATATAAGCAGACAGAGTCACGAGAATAAATGAATAAAGAGACATTCGTCATGGATGGTGAAAAACCCACTGAAACCAAGAAAGCACGTAACCTATCAAACCACGCCCTAGGGGCCTGCTTAAGCCCATACAATGACCTCTGCAATAAACACACAGAATCCGATCGGGCCTTGTCCTCATAGCCAGGCGGCTGCCAACAGTCTCAGAGAGATTACCGTTGAGAAACGCATTATGCACGTCGAGCTGCCGAATCGTCCAACCCCGAGAGACAGCCAAAGACAAAAGTAGTCGCATAGTGGTTGGCTTGACGACAGGGCTGAAAGTCTCAAAGAAGTCCTAACCTGCCACCTGATTGAAGCCTTTAGCGACTAACCGTGCATTGTGCCTCTCGACTGTGCCATCAGCCTTGCGCTTCGTCCTGAACACCCATTTGCACCCAACGACATTCATATCCGGAGTGCGATCCACTAACCGCCAGGTGTTATTCTGAATCAAGGCATTAAACTCAAGATCCATGGCTTCACGCCACTCAGGATACCGAACCGCTTGAGAATAACAAGTCGGTTCAGGAACAGTTATCAAAGCAACATGCCGAGTCGGTCCTTTAGAACGAGTCGCCATGACATGAGATGGGGGTGGAACCACCTTCGCCGTACGATGACCCCACTTAGCCGTAATAGCCGGGACCACAACCGTAACCGTGCGAGAGTCCAGGGCAGTAGTGGCACCACGAGAACCCGAGTCGGCCACGGCACCACATGGAACAACAGCTACCACCGTCCCTGGGTGCGGCGCAGCACCGATCACACCGAGACCAGGATCCACTCGAACAGCACCAACGCCCCACGGAGAGATCTGCCGAGAACTAGGGACCTGAGGAAGCACAGAAGTAGCAAACGGATATATGGTCTCATCAAACCGTACATGATGGAAAATGAATACCTTTTTAGTAGCAGGATCAAAACAACGATAGCCCCGAAAAGAAGGCGGATAACCAAGAAAAACACACGGGGAAGACCAATACTGTAACTTGTTGCGATTGTATGGACGCAACAGGGGGTAACAGAGACAACCAAACACACGCAAGAAAAGATACGATGGATGAGAACGGTGTAAGCGATAATGAGGGCTAACATTATCCAAGACACGAGTGGGCATCTTGTTAATAAGGAACACCGCAATCTCAAAGGCATAGTCCCAATAACGCAGTGGAACCGAAGCCTGAGCCAAGAGAGCTAGACCCGTCTCCACAACGTGACGATGCCGACGCTCTACCCTACCATTCTGTTCGTGGGTATAGGCACAAGACCGCCTATGATTAATTCCCAACGAAACAAAGGTACGGTGCAACCGGTTATACTCTCCCCCCTAAATCAGACTGTATAGGGACAATCTTACGACCATGAGAACGCTCAACTAGTGACCGAAACTGGTCGAAAATAGCATAGACATCAGTTTTCAACCGCATAGGATAAAACCACACAAAACGCAAATAGTCATCCACAAACAGAACAAAATACCGAAAACCATTAATAGAAAGAAATGGCGTAGGGCCCCAAATATCGGTATAAATAAGTTCAAGAACATGCGAAGTAGTAGTATCGACACGAGGCGAGGGAAACCGAGAGGATTTCCCCAACATATAAGCACGAAAAGACACAGAACTATCACTAACACTAGAACTAATAGAACAAGAATTCAAAATCTGCCGCATGACACGAGGATGAGGATGACCCAGCCGTCTATGCCAAACATCAAAAGAGACACGAGAAGCCACTAACGCAGCAGGACTCGAGCGAGTAACAGGCCAGGAATAGAGACCTCCCGAAGCCAGCCCTTTATACAGAATGGCCTTGGTTGAACGATCCTTCACAAAGAAACAATCAGAGTGAAACTCAAAGAAGACACTATTATCTCTAGCAAAGCGTTGGACAGACAGTAAAGACGCAGAAAGCCCAGGAACATATAACACATCAGATAACCGAAACAGTGTATGAGAAGAGGCTAACGGAGAAGAACCTGTACCAACAATAGGCAAACACTTACCGTCACCAACACGAAGTTGATCCAAACCAGTGTAAGGAGCCGCCGAGGACATTAATGACGGATCAGGCGTGGCATGATTAGATGCACCGGTGTCAGAAAACCATTGATGCACAACAACAGAGGCCGCACCATCCACGGAGTACGCTATATTAGCTCTCGGCCCCGGAGCACCGTCATAGCGGCGAAAACAGGTGGCAGCCGAATGCCCCTGGCTGGAGCAAATCTGACACTGAATAGCGCCGGCACCACCACGACCGCGACCACGACCGCTGTTGACCGCCCGAGCGTCCGCCATCACGCTGTGCCGCCATAGCCACCAGAGCAATAGCAACATCTCCAACCTCGTCCGCAAAGATGAAAGCCTGAGAGACAAGAAAGTCAGATAATTCAGTCAAAGAGACCGAAGGACCCCGCGTCAGAGACGCCACCAGAGGGCGGTATTCCGATCGAAAGCCACGGAAGATGTACATATTCTGATCCTCCAGCCCTCACCGGATGGCTAGCGAGCGCCAAATCCTCGATGAGAACCTGCGCACGACCAAGATAGTCAGGGATCGAAGCATCTCCCTGTCGTAACCCCTGCAATTCACCCACCAAACGAAGTGCACGTGCCCGAGTCGTCGACCCAAGCGTCTGTTCGATGGCTAACCATAGATGCCGGTCGTCGACCCAAGCGTCTGTTCGATGGCTAACCATAGATGCCGAGACGTTGATTTGCCGATGGCGAGATGCATCATCTCATCAGACAACGATGAGATGAGAAGAGACAACACGGCCTTGTCTTGCCGTAACCAAGCCGCCCTAGCAGCGGAAGAAGAAGCCGGCGGAACAGCAGCAACAACACCCTCGGCCGAGGGCACCGCGAGCGCCGTGAGCGGTGGACAGGGAGTCGAGCCATCAACAAACCCTAGCAATCCTTGTCCATCAAGAAAGTGAAGCAGTTGGGTACGCCAAAACAGAAAGTTGCGAGAGGACAACTTAATGGAGACAAAATGGTGTGCCGAGGAGAAAGACACCCCCGACAATGGCGCAGCAAGAGAAGCCTTGGAAACGGTCCGCTCGGAACTGCCGACAGAGCCGTCATCACCGCCGAGTTGCGCCATAGGAAGAAGAGTATGAATAAAAACTACTGATACCAGATGAGGATTCGATATATCTGAATAATGAATAATGTGTCCAGTACAGAGTATATCTAGCTGAGTATACAAGACCTAACACAAGACGAATACTAATAATAATAGACTAATAGTGATAGACTAATAGTAATGAAAATAGACTCCTAATAGGTTTAAGTGTGATCCTTTGTGAAGTAAGCATTTTACAGTTGTGCAAATCTGAGATCCATCAATTGGTATCATAGCCGAGGTCACATGTTCGAATCTATAGGAGATCCATCATTGTTCATTGTATTATGTTTAATATAAATAGAAATTAATACTCTAGTATAAAAAAAACTAGTACAAACTATGATTATAATAATTCAACATTAAAACATCATTTATCCATCAAATTAGAGTACATATAAATTAAAATTTATATGATTTTACCTATTTATATATTAAAACTAGTTTTTTACGCGTACGGCGCGATTGAGATAATGCCCAATGTTTTTTTTTAAATAAGTACTATAAAGTATATCAAGGTAAGATTATATTGGAATTGTTCATGCATAGATTATTGAATGCTGATTTTGCGTATTTAAATAAGTAATTCTAAGTTTACAAATGCAAGATAATATAGTCAAGATTGATTATAATTATCAATAAAATAATTGTATAGGTATGGTTACGTTGAAATCAAATACGGGACATAAGGGGGAGCAAATAAAAATTAGGGCATAAAATATTAAATATATATTAATATTGAACAGTTAACTGTTGATTGCCAAACAGGGACATTACGAGGTAATTTCTCACTTCAATTTGTTGTGTGATTTGAATACTCTTTTTGTCAATAAATCCCTCAAGTAGTTAATATGATTGGCTGAATTATATTTTTTTAAACGATTATTATTATTATTATTATTATTATTATTATTATTATTATTATTATTATTATTATTATTATTATTATTATTATTATTATTATTATTATTATTATTATTATTATTATTATTATTATTATTATGTATACCCTTAGATCATTTTACATGTTAATCTAAACAGCTAATTTTTTCAAATATCTTTTTACCAACCGTTGATATAATCGCTGGTCAAATCCGCTAATGCTAACTGCTGATTGTCAAACAAGGACATTGTGAGGTAGTTCTCACTTCAATTTGTTGTGTGATTTGAATACTCTCTATGTCAATAAATCGCTCAAGTAGTTAATATGATTGACTTTATTAATTATATTTTTTTAAATTTTTTCATGGTATTAATAAAATACTTGGTAAATAAATATATAGCATTATTTTTTATTATAACTTTGACATTTAATTTAATTAAAAAATAGTGCACACAAAAGATAATAGACAATGTAGTGAATATAATCAATTGATGAATTTAAATGTAAAGAATTTTTACATTGAAAAAAAAATAAAGACAATATAACTAATAAAATTATTTATCTTAATTAATTTATTGATAATGAATAATTTATTTATTTTTTAATAAAGACATTGTAGGGACAATGTAGCGAATATAATCAATTGATGAATTTGAATGTAACGAATTTTTATATTGGAGTAAAATAAAGACCATATAACTAATGGAATTATTTCTCTTATTTAATTTATTGATAATGAATAATTTTTTTTGAATAAAGACATTGTAGACACATCATTCTAAATTAAAGAAATGCATATGTATTTTTTTTTTGTTGTTGTAGCTACTAAATTATTATTTAATGAACAAATTGGTCCTGTGACTATTAGGGTACTGATAATTTGAGTACGTGACTTTCAAAACTCTCAATTTAAACCTTTAACTACGCAATTATTAGCAGATTTGGTCCTGTCGGCCAAATTGCCGGCCAATTTTGGCCGGAAAAATGTAATTCTTTTAAAATTATTTATTTATAAGGGCAAAATGGTCATTTAACGTCATTTCTTCTTCTTCCTGGCGACCGGAAAACATCTCCAACTCCCTCGTCGTTCCGTGGTGGAAATTAAACATCTCCGACAAAATCCCCGACGTTTCATTACTTCCGGCAAGCCCCACCGGATGCTCATCTTCTTCTTCAAGCTGTTGCTGCGGTGGCGGCGGCACCTTATCCCGCCGGATCTGCTGCACGATGTGATGATGCTGCAGAGTTTCCGCCGGCGATCTCTCGAACCCGTTCGAGAAACTGAACAATCCAGGATGATGATGATAATCTTGGGACATAGATAGATAGATATATACCTTAACCCAACAAATCCAAACAACCTAAGCCTTTCCTAGTAAGCAAGAGTTGTTGAACTCCACTGTACCACATCCATGGCTGCGCTGTAATTATCTCAAAAATCAACAATAAAATAATCAATATTTTCTTTCCGGCTAACATAGATACAAGAGAAAGCATCAAACAAAAGACTGTCAAATTCGGAAAAAAAAAAAAAAAAGATTTAAGAATTTATTTTCTTTATCTTTTTTCTTTTTCAACATAACACACCACACAAGATTACCTCTTAATTGAGAGTTTCATGCTGTAAAAGGGTCTCAGACATCGCTTTCTCCTCTCCTCAAGATTTTTTTTTTTTTTTCCTTTCTCTTTCTGAGCCTGTCCTCTCTCTGTGTGTCTCTCTCCTTTTCTCACCCTTTTGTTGCTACTTGCAGTGAGTGCTAGCTTTCTCTGCAATCGCCTTCTGGGAAAGTGAAATCATCCAAACTAACAACAAAGGAGTGGGTATCTCGTTCTAGTTGGTGGGTTTTCCGGTGGGTTGTTTGGGTTATACTTTTCCGGTGGATGCCTGATGAATCCGCTTTTCCGGTCGCCATGAAGAAGAAGAAATGACGTTAAATGACCATTTTGCCCTTATAAATAAATAATTTTAAAAGAATTACATTTTTCCGGCCAAAATTGGCCGGCATGACCAAATCTGCTAATAATTGCGTAGTTAAAGGTTTAAATTGAGAGTTTTGAAAGTCACGTACTCAAATTATCAGTACCCTAATAGTCATAGGACCAAAAGTGCAATTTGTTCTTATTTATTTATAATTTAATAAGAGTAAAATAGAGTACTAATTATGTCAACTTTGATTGGGATGGGGTTCGAACCTAAGACCTTTCTTATTGAAATCAATGAGTAAGTTAACGGTGAACTAACAAAAATTAACGAAAAAGTTAATGGATAATCATATTCATTAAGGATAAATTAAGAAATCTTAAGGAAAAATTAAAATCTGATCAATATAAGCTATGCATTTGATTAAAAAATTTGATCGCCATTTTTTCTACCCATTATAGACCTAACTCTCTTGGTCTCTTATTAGTATAGTAGAATAGTAGATATACTATGTGATGCGATATAAGCATTGTATTGTTTGTAATAATTGTTCTTTTTAATACTATATAAGCTAGCTCAAGCAAATTATGTTGTGGAACCGTGTCCATCTTGCAAGGTGGACACGGTTCCAAAACGACGTCGTTTTGGTGGAAAACGACGCCATGTCAATTTAAAAAAAAATTGCTTTCTTTCACCGTTAACGGCGTTTGTCCTCAGGAAGTCTATGTGTCATAATTTCTGAACTCTATGTTCATAATTATTGAATTCCATATTCACAATTATTAAACTCTATATTCACAATTACAGAACTCTATGTTCATAATTTTTGAACTCTATATTCATAATTCTTGAACTCTATATTCGCAACTACAAAACTCTATATTCGCAACGACACCGTTACTCCCGAAATGTAGAACGACGTCGTATTAAACCCGTGTCTACTTTGACATAACAACTCGCTAGCTTGTGGGCTGGCCAGCGAGGCCCGCCAACCCGTATGGAACGGGCTACGGCCAAAGAAACTTGCAAGTGAGACTGGCCCGCATTGACCCCCTAATCTTGGTATAAAGTTTGTAAGTATAAACCTCGGGGGATCAAACTGCAATTAAACTCATTCAGAAAATTTTTTATTTATTAATTTCTGTCCCTAGGGTTTATGTATATATTGGCTTGTTAAATCCGATTCGCCTCAGAACCCCAACCTTCGTTCACAGTTCAGGCATACAGTTCAGCGGAGAGCGAGAGAGGGGAGAGAAAGCCATAATCATGGTGAGTGTGCTCGATTTGATCTGTTTCTACTTGAACTCTGTCGTGTTTAACTCATTCGATTTGAATACTAATTGGCGGATTGTCTATTGTTGCAGAGTCTGGTCGCGAACGAGGATTTCCAGCACATTTTGCGTATCCTGAACACCAATGTCGATGGGAAGCAGAAGATTATGTTTGCTATGACTTCCATCAAAGGTATTGGTCGCCGCTTCGCCAATATCTGCTGCAAAAAAGCCGATATCGACATGAACAAAAGGTCTCATATGTTCCTTTGCTGACCGATTTTTCTGTGTTTGTTCTTTTATCTTTATCGAATTCATTTTTTATGTATGCCAAGTATATTATATTTCTATGCTTTAAGTCATTGAAAGCAGAAAAATTATAGCTTTACTTCAAATATTTGAAGCCCAGTTAAATAATTAACGCCGAAGATGCTGAACTTTTGTAGATCCTGAATAGCTTCGAATTGATCTGAGTAGAGTTCTATTGTAATGCATAATTGCATATGTATTGTTGCCTTTTCTGTTTGTGGCATTATGTTTAAATAAATATATGAAACATTACATTGTTCTCAAAAAGGGGTGTAAGATGGACTTTTACAGTACTGATGCTCTTGAGCTATTTTGTTAGGATGTGGATATAACAGTAAAGCCAACATTTTTAAATAGTTTTAAATTTAACATTGAACGGCCTAATTAGCTATTTTTATAGGTTAGTGTTGCATATGACATGCATACATAGTCTCAGAGTTAGTACAAATGATTAGGAAGTCAATGGGTTGACCAAGATGCTAGGTGCTCTTAATTATGCCAATTATGTTTGTACTTCATGTTTTGGAATTTAGATTGCGCTGATTCTTGAATGCTGCTTGGCTTGTCACAGGGCTGGGGAACTTACTGCTGCTGAAATTGATAACTTGATGACCGTTGTTGCAAACCCTCGCCAGTTCAAGGTCCCTGACTGGTTTTTGAACAGGCAGAAGGACTATAAGGATGGTAACTATTCACAGGTTGTCTCCAATGCATTGGATATGAAGCTTAGGGATGACCTTGAACGCCTGAAGAAAATCAGGTATGATGGTTTCTCACTGGACTTGAGATGTTAGTGAATGTTGTATTTAATACTGATATGTTGTTAGCTGAGGAGTTGAATTTTAATTGTTTATGGCTTTTGTGATTTCTGTTTTGCATGACTATTTTGGTTATGTTGAGTAGCTGGTATGTTTTGTGATACTGGCATACTGCTGCTCCATAACTGATTCCTGCTGAAATAATGGTAATGCAAATATGGATTCTGGTGTGTAGTTGAGACCAATTCCCAAGTTTTCATCCTCTGTATTTTAACCTAGATGTTTGCTGTTTCACCATTCTTATTGCATTTGAAATGAAATTAGCAAAGTTGGAAACTGCAGTGTCTATTCAATGAATTGTAATTCATACCTCCCTCTAAATGAATTGCAATTCAGTGTGGAAAGGAAAGGAAAAAAAGAAAAAAAAGAAATTTTTGCCCTTTATTATTATTACACAATGACATTTTATTTTTTTTATCACTTCTTCCCTTCCCATTCCTAATAATTCAATTCCTCCCTTCCAAACAATGTGATTTGAATTTCTACTTTATTCTAACCTTAGTCTTTTCCCACTGAATTGCTATTCTTTCCCACCCCCCACCCCCCACCCCCCAATTCTCTCCCCCAACCAAATGCCCTGTTAATGTTATATGATGTTTTGGTTTGAACTTTGTTATGCCAAGTTTTAGTTCTTTTTGCAGTACATTTTTTACCCATCCAAACAATTAGAACAGTACGAAGATGTACCTCTATATTTTTTCTAAATATGGCTGGTTGTTGACCCCTTTTAAAACAACTGTTTATCTTTTTGAATGCCAGAAACCACCGTGGTCTCCGACACTACTGGGGGCTCCGTGTACGTGGACAGCACACCAAGACAACTGGGCGTAGGGGAAAGACTGTTGGTGTCTCGAAGAAGCGTTGATTTTGGTTGCATTCGAATCATGGATGGTTTTGTTTTAGAATATATTTATATCTTTTATTTGTGATATTAGTATTTAGTACTAGTACTTTTTAAAGCTAAAAGCATGAGCTTCCATGTTTTTGTCAAGCAGGCATGATTTCACATTCCTCTTTATTACATTACTGGATAAGTTTTGAGATCTGTTTGTTTCGTTTTATGAAATGTCTTTTGAAGATGCCTAAAATTTGAGATGCCTTGTGTGCTACCATACTAAGAGGTGCTCAGATAACATGTTTGAGAATGAGATGTCTTTGCATACCCTTAGTTATGTAGTGTTGGTGTATACTATGAGGATAAGATCTATTTCAAATTTTATATGACTTTGAATTGTTGATTATTTGTAAACAAATATCAATTATTATACGTAATTTGGAACTGAATTCATTAAAAATTCATGTAAATTTGTAGTTATTTCAAATTTTATTATGTTGACTTTGGTTGTTGATAGTTAGTTTGACTCCCACTAGGAGTAGTCTAGTGTCAAATTACACACTAAGCTGGAGTTTGGTTAGGGACTATTGTAGTATTGTATCCTATTATATCTTATGAGATTTTTGATTTTTGATAATAATCATCAACATGTTTGTTTTTCTATTTTTATGTCTTAAAATTAGATTTAAATTATTTGATAATTATAAAATCGAGAGAATTACACTTTTGATCCTATAATTATAGAGGTCTTAGTACTTACTTTAAAAATTGACAATTTAGTCCTGTAACTATGCAATTTTTGACACATTTTATCTTCCGGAAAAACGTAATTTATTTTAAATTATTTATAACTGGGGGCAAAATGGTAATTTTATATCATTTCTTCTTCTTCCTTGCTGCGCCTGCAATGAATTGGCATAACCCAAGGAAAGAAACATGGGAATGAATGCAGTGCTTTATATTAACCATTAAGCTTAAATTTAAAATGCAGTGCTTCATAGTTTTAGTTATGCCAGGGGAAGAAATGCACAAATCTAAATCTATGTCAATGAATTGGATAAAATGAAACCCAGGCCACCGGTGATAACGTCGGAGATCGCAACTGCCGGACCAAATAAGAACCGCCTGAGATATTTATCATTTTCAAACTCCGGCTAGACAGTGCAAATTCTCAAAATTCTCAGCTTTGTTCACCAGAACTTATGGAGTAGCCAGAGAACATTTGGACCAGAGATATTTATCATTTACTACCAGCCTCCGGAATCAGTCGTGTTCGTATGCTTCGGGGACCTGGTGAGCCTACCGGAAAATCAAGTGAGAGAGATCGCCGGCGGACTCGAAAGTAACTGGTGTCGCTTCCTCTGGTCCCTCCGGCGGCCACTGCAACACAATAGCAATAACAACAAGACTCAGCTTCCGGGAGCCATCGGCGGATAGTGATAGTGGTGGGTTGGGTGCCGCAGCTGGAACAACAACACGATAGCGACATCCTACCGGACGAATTTCTCCACCGGACATTGGGACACAGGGAAGGTGGCGGGGTGGGTGCTGCAGCTGGAAATACTGTCACACAGAGCGATCACGCGGCTTCGTATCACACTGCGGATAGAACGGAGTGCCGATCACAACTTGGCTGGTGCACTCAGAGCAACAGGTGAACGCTTTCCCGTTGGTGAGAGAGTTGGGGATGGCTGTGGAAAAAAAGGGCAAAATTCACACAGAGCCATCGGCGGCTTCGTATCACACTCCCAGGTTTTGCTTTTCCGCAGGCGCAGCAAGGAAGAAGAAGAAATGGCCATTTTCCCCCCAGTTATAAATAATTTAAAATGGGTTACGTTTTTTCGGCGAAATTTGGTTGGTGATTTGGCCAGGATGACCTAATGTGTTAAAAATTGCATAGTTACGAGACTAAATTGTTAGTTTTTAAAGTCAAGTACTGAAATTAACAAGACTCATATAGTTATAAAACCAAAAGTGTAATTTTCTCTAAAATCAATTACCTCTATTATTTCCTCATTTCGAACAATAGAATCAAAATTGAGGAAGAAAATTAAAAAAAAAAAGTCATTGTTCATGCATTAAATATAGAGATGACAACGGGGCAGAGAGTGAGGATTAAGTCCACATTACCTGTCCTCGTCCCGTTTTTCGATGGGGATTAAGTCTACATTCCCCGTCCTCGCCCCGTTCCCCAATAGGATTTGGAATTACTCTCATCCCCGTCCCCACAAGGAATTTTCGGGGATAGGAATTTCCTGTCCACGACTTTTGAGATTCTATCACTTTTGGTGCACAACATTAAAATTTTTCAATTTTGGTGCTTAACTTTGTTATTTTTATTAGTTTTTGTCATTTTGACCAAATTGATGGCAAAATGTTGCCAAATCTTATATTTTTAGGCGTAAAATCGTCATCCCAAGAAAACATCTTCAATATCTAAACAAAGTCATTGTAAAATCATATCTATAGGTGTTTGATTGATGAGAATAATGGGGGAGACGGGCAGAAACTAGATACACATTTATGAGATTTATAATATCGACAATTGACAAACTTTTCTTTTTCTCTTAATATGATTTTTCTTTTGTTTAGATATTGAAGATCTATCATTATGATGACGATTTTGCCTCTAAAATATAAAATCCGACAACATTTCATTGTCAATATGGTCGGAAGGATTAAAACTGATAAAAATAACAATGTTAGACATCAAAATTAGAAAGATTTAAAATTGTGTACCAAAAATGATAAAGTTTAAAAAATATTGAGACCAAAAGTGAAATTAATTCTTATTAGAAATACATCAAGTCTTCAATGATACGACTTATTGAATGATGGATTAGACTATGGTATAATTTGAAGCTTACTTTGGATACGATACGGCAGTATTCTTCTCCTGAATGGAAACTTGAGTTTAGCATAACATAAACTCAGCATAGCTTTACAAGTCATGGCCGGAGGTAACCCTCAAAACCCTCCTTCTTCCTCCACCGCCACTTCCCGCCGCAAGTCCCGTCGCAAATCCTCCGCAAAGAATCGCCGGTTTCCCAATTCCAGACCCTCACAATTCGGGTCACGTTCTGGAGAAAATAATAAACCCAGGCCCTCTACAAAACCCGGCAAACACACTGGAGCCCCAACCACCCCTCCAACCCATATGCTTAGACCCGTTAACTCGTCCCCTAGACCCGACGAGGCCACGCATTCTGCGCTGCCCTCGCTCCGTTTCCTTGACCCGCCTCCGCCTCCGCCTCCTGCGAATGGGAATGGGAATGTCGTCCACTTACTCGAACGCAGGACGCTTGTGCTCGCGGATGGTTCTGTGAGGACTTACTTCTCATTGCCCCCGGATTATCATGATTTTTCACCGTTGCCACCGAGGGAATTTCGTGGTCCGGGGTTAGGGTTTGATAGAAATTTCCCGGTGAGTCCAGATTTATGCCCCGAGTTCCGGGATGATCCGTTTTTACATACCAGGAATCATGATTATCAGGGCTCATTAGGCCTAGAAGAGCAGGGGGTTGGACCTGTTACGGGTACTGGGCATGAAAATTCAATGAAAAGGAAGTTTTGGGATGAAGAAACAGAAGCAAATGATTATATTGATAGGAAAAGGCAGCAGCTTCTGCAGCTGGGAAATTTAGGTGACAATTCACAAGGAATGAATGAGTTGGATACAGGTACAGGTAGAGGATCAGAGGAAACGAAAATTGCTGAGGTGAATACACATCGCCTCAAGCACCATGAGGTTGATCAAAAAGCCTTAAAGAAGGCATTTTTGCGTTTTGTGAAGTCAGTGTATGAAATTCCAAAGCAGAAAAATCGCTATCTGGCCAATGGAAAGCAGGGTCATCTTCAATGTGAAGTTTGTGGCAGGTCTGGAATAAATTATGGCCACTCTATTATTTTGATAACAGTTATTTGTTTGATACAATTACTTCATTTGTTTCTTGAGGCATTATTGGCTTAGTGTTGATTTTGTATAAATTTAGCACAAGTGCAAATTGCATTCTGAGGGTGCTTAGTTATGGCTCATTTTGGTGGCGTGATGCAGAAGGTTGAGTGGCAGTTATAACTTGGTCTTTTCAAATTATGACTGCTTTTTTGTGTGCTTTTAGTTCAGGCTACCATCTTGCTCTCTGAATAGCTGTATATCTGCTTTTATATGTAAAAAACATTGATTTCCGGCATGTTGTGATATTGAAGAGGTTGAGCAAATGGATATTATATAATGTTTAACTATCATATTTCATCATGTAGCAGTAATCTAGGTGACCTCTGAAAGCAATATGAAATCAGGAGAAAGAGCTAAAGAGATAATTCAGGATTGACTACAAGAATAGGGTTAGAAAACAAACAATGGGTTAGATCAGGAGTAGTTTTTTTTGGTTTGAAGAATACACTGTTATAATTGATGATGAGTTCTGTATTTTTTGTGCACTGGTTGGGGAACCTTTTGTGTAGATTTGGGACTTGGGAGGCTTGGTTGGGTTTGTCATTATTTATTTTTATTATTTGAAAATGTTTTCATACCTAGGTTGCACCCAAGTCATCGCGATGTGATTGAAGGCTCATCACTCCACTCCAGTGAAGTGCAGGATTATACATAAGTGATCACTTATGATGCTCTTTTCCCTAATAGATTAGGCAATAGGTATTTTTGAAACAAATACTTAAGGATTCAATCATGCACAGGAAATACGTAATGTATTTTTATTTTTAAAATCTTTCCTCTATACCAAAGCCATAAACTGATTAGGCAGTTCTTTGTTTGTGTAGAAACATGTACTCCCGTAATAGATTAGTTACTATAGCTATCTGAAATGTGTAAAGTAGTTATTCAAAATAAGTATGGGGTAAGTGGACTCAAAGTTGTTAAAAGCACTTGCTTCTGCACAAAGTCTAGAAGCGAGGCAAGCGATGTGAAGTCGCTTCGATGGAGTGACGAAGTGACAAGGTGCAGCAAAGCAAGGCTTTCTCACGAGAAGCGCAGTCAACAGTCAGTCAACCCTTAGGAAAAACAAATATAAAGGATATGAAATTAGGGTTTGAGTTGCGAGTTGTGACCTTCTCCAACTTTCCGAAAGGGGTGACTCGACAGCTTATCACTGTCAAACCCAAACACGACTACCTCGCACCCTTGCCTCCAACCGAACTTCGATCTCTGAAACTCTTTGACCTCACTAGTAGCCATTGCCGTGCCACTCTTCAATCTTTGACCTTGGCTCATGCGAGCTCTTGGATATCTCGCAAGTATTTCTCTTTTTCCCTTTTTCGACCAGATTCTAGCGCATCTTGTGTACACTTCAATGGTTCAACAAGTTTTTTTTTTTTTTTTTTTTTTTCCCCTCACTCTTAATAGTGGATTCCTCTACTTTGTATTTTATAAAGACGGAAGTTTTTTTCCCTACTTTTATAAGAGCTATAGTGACTTAGTGTATACATAATAATATATTTATATAAACAAATTAAGTAATTAACAACTTAAAGTCTTAAAATCTTGATTCTTGAACTAACTTTAATTATAATTTAAGTATTTAATTGTGATTTGGGCTACAATATTGATTATTTGCATTAGAATTTACATTAAAGCACTATATATGTCATTTTGCATTACTAATTAAGTCATTGTAATTTTTCGAAGAAGTATCGCATTGTGTGAAAAAGCGGCGCCTCGCTTTAAAGTAAAGCCGGTGCGCTTTTTCGCTTTAAAAACTTTGAGTGCACTTCAAGAACAAAAGCAGCGAATACCCCTTAGGTCGTGGAAAAGAGGGCATTTAATCTATATTCCTTTACAACACATTTAATGAACTTGTGTGTGCATATACTATGAGTTACATTTTTATTCCCCTTAAAATGGCAGGAAATGTCTATATGATTCATAACTCTGATTTTGGGATATATGAATGCTGTTTTTAACCCAGTGAATATAATTAATAAGATATTAAGATCTAGTTATTCATTTTTCATCAAAACAATACTGAGAAATAATAATAATAATAATAATAATAATAATAATAATAATAATAATAATAATAATAATAATAATAATAATAATAATAATAATAACTTGATGATAATAATGATATTAAGTTAATACTGCATTAATGACACTTTGACCCCTGTTATGCCGCTATGGGTGGGAATATTAGTAGCGGGTATGTTTCAGCTTAGTTCTGGATTTGTTGATTAAATTTTTTACTGTCTTGACATTCCTTCTAACTATAATAATTGTGATTTCTATATTAATTGATGTAAGTATCAACATCTTCAAGACTTTCTCAATTTCTTGTTAACTTTCATTTGATAATACAGGGAATCAAAAAGATTTCGTGATATGCACAGCCTTATTATGCATGCATACCATTCAGACAATGCTGACTCTATAGTTGATCACTTGGGATTTCACAAAGCTTTGTGTGTTCTGATGGGCTGGAACTATTTGACTGCTCCTGATAGTTCAGAGTCATACCAGTTGTTATCTGCTGGTGAAGCAGCTGCAAACCTAGATGACTTGATTATATGGCCACCACTGGTGATAATTCATAACACTGTAACAGGAAAATATGTAGATGGCCATGTGGAGGGTTTGGGGAACAAGTTTATGGATGATTACCTTAAAGGTATAGCAAATTCCTTCATTTTCTCATCTCTTTGCTACTGTTATAAGGGATATCCCAGCTTCCAAGATGTTTACCCGTTTTTCATAATATCTTCCTACCTTTTCTACTGGCAGCAGTTTTAAGATTATTATTTTATGGCATACTGGAGTTGTCAGAATTGAATATTGAATTTCTTCATTCTTACCATAAGTATCATGAGCATCAATAAAATGCCTTCATTGATTAGGTTCACATATCCATTGAGAGGGCTAGTTTCATGGTAATGATGTGTTTTATGAGTTATAATCTCAACATCTCTTAACTATGTTATTACTTCAGTTTTTTTTTTTTTTTTTTTTTTTTTCCTATTCTATGTGTTTGAATTTATTCCTGAGCATGGAATCCCATTTCCTTTAAAATAGGAATGTACTGGTGCTCCAGTTCATAATTTTGGCTGTATGTTAGTCACATAGGATGATTTGGTAGTATGGATGGCCGGGTTGATGTATTGTGAGGGATGTGGGATCGTGACATAGGGGAAGATTGGTAAAGGCATTGGTCTTATTATGAGATTAAGAGGTCCGATTGTGGGAAATTTTATATCAACAGAATAGATTGGATGCCATTAGTTAACTACTTAATCTTGGACTTACCACAATTATTCTTATGCAAAGTGTATGCTCATATTTATATGAACATGCTTATATATGGGGAGTTGGGGTTTAGCCTAGTGATAGATTTCCAGGCATTTTTCCTTGGTTTGAATACCCTTCCCACCATATCCCTGCCAGAACATGTATAAGTAATTGAATGAGAAAACGGAATTCAGAGTTTTAGACTCTTTAGAATGCAAGAGTGTCTGGTGCAGGCGCCTAATTAGGATTATAGCTTGGATGCTCCTGATAATTTGTTTTAGAGGACACCAATTGTTCCAACTTGCAAGGGTTGCCATAATGTCCTGTCTGCCTGTCCCCTTTCCATTTTTGCTGATAGCAGAGGCTGGGGAGTTTAGAAGTAATATTGTGGAAACTGTGGCAATAAGTACAGAACAAAAGAAGAACAACAAGAGAGGAAGGAATGGAGGATGAAATATGATATTGTGGATGGATTACTTGATAGAATGATTACAAAAGTCTATGTATTTATAGGCTCTGAGAAATATCTAAAGAGTCATGAATCACGATTCTTTGTTTTACATATGCCCTATAACTTTTTAGTGCATGAGTTAAAATAAGTTCCACTTGTAGGTTTCTATATGATGGTAAAGAGTTGCTGATATATTGCTCTTTGAGAGGGAGCTCCTGGCCAATGAGTTCTTATCCCTTGGGAATAATCATGAAAGATCAGTTTAACCAAAGTAAAATTGAATTGGGTGCTGGGAATTGGGATTGCTTGGATCAGTATACCACAGTTCGGTATAGATCCTTGCCTTTCTCATTTGACTTGGATCCTTGGAACTGAATCCCTTGGTGGGAATCACTTTCTAGTATCATGAAACTTCGAGCTGGGGATGGTGGGCGTTGTACCAGTAGTCAATTTGGTTATGTGGTTTCACAAACTTGATTAAAGTGATTACTTCTGTTGAAGTCAATATGTTCTTACATAGCATGCGGGCTAAAAGCTTTGACGTGAAAAATCAGAGCAACACTTCTACTCTGACGATCCTCCTATTTTTGGAAGCTCTTTATGTTTATATTTTTCGTTCTTTCATGTACTATGTGATTTATTTATCTTTTATTTAAAAAAAAAAATGAAGAAGCAAAAGGGATGACTGGGGTGGAGGATAGAGAACCTTTTGCGATTAGCGGCATTATTCATGAAATGTGCAATATGAGAGCTACCTATTGCATGTCTGGTTTCCTTCAATTTTAGATCTTTAAGCTCATGAAGTCTGTGTTTACCTTATTTTCAAATGTTTGGTTTCAGATATCGGGTGTAAAGGTGGGAAAGCAAAAGCATCATTCAACAAAGGCGGGCCTCTAGGCATTACCCTGGTAAAGTTTGGCGGTGACCAATCTGGTTTGAAGGAGGCAATGAGATTGGCAGAGTACTTTGAAAGAGGCAACCACGGGAGGGGCAATTGGGCCCTTGTGCAGCGCTTAACTTTACACAAGGACGAAGAGAACAATCCCGACCTAGTAAAGGTTGACCCTCAAACAGGGGAGAAAAAGAGGATCTTCTATGGGTATTTGGCTAACATTTCTGATTTGGATAAGGTCGAGGCCGATACCAGGAAGAGAGTTTCTGTTGAGAGCAAAACTGAATTATTGTTGTCACAGTAGAACCATGTTGTGCTAGGAGGGACAACTATTTCCTCGATTCTTGGCTAAATTATCGATGCTTTATCCCTTGTCAATACAGTCCTAGTGGATGCCCAGTACATAGTAAATTTCAACTTGATATGTTAATTGTTCATGCTCACATTTTTTTGTCTTTGTAGCCATGTCTGTAGGTTCTCAAGATTTTCACCATTTGTGTACCTACTACTTGATGAATTATGAATAGAAGTTTAATTGTATGAGTTGGTGAACTTTGTAAATTCTTGATTTACTTCATTTGCATGCTCAATAAATCTTAGAATATCAAGCACCACACTTTGTTTCACCAGAATATCGATTTAACTTCAAACTTTTCGTATATTTTGAGTTATTTACCCAGTTAATTTTTATGAAAATATCTTTATTATGTACTAATGAAAAATGAACCAAACTTTTAATTTGATTGAGTTAATCACTTACCAATCATGCTCACCCGCAAATTATGCAGTGGACGGAATCGTGTCCACAATGCATTGTGGACTTTAGTCCAAAACGACATCGTTTTTAGGGAAAACGTGTCATTTTAGTTTAAAAAAAATTTGATTTTGTGTTATTCGTTTGTGCCATTATGAATGTACAATTATGGGATTATGAATGTATAATTATGGCATTATGAATGTAAGTTATAAAATCATGAACACAGAGCTCTGACATTATGAATTTACAATTATGAACATAGAGCTCTAAAATTGTGAACATTGAGCTTTGAAAATTATGATTTTACAGTTATGGCATTATGAATGTACAGTTACGGAATTATAAATGTACAGTTATGCAATTATGAATGTACAATTATGAAATTATGAACACAGAGCTCTGACATTATAAACTTACAATATGAACATATAGTAATAAAATTATGAACATAGAGCTCTAAAATTGTGAACATAGAGCTTCAAAAATTATGAAGTTACAGTTATTGAATTATGAATGTACAGTTACGGAATGTACAATTATGGAATTATGAACATATAGTAATAAAATTATGAACATATACTCCTATAACGAAGCGGTCTGAAATTAAAAAAAAAAAAAAAAGAAGAAGATAACAATGCCTAACGACACTGTTACCCGTGTCCAGCATTCCATAGCATAACGATTGATGCTCAACTATCAAAGAAGTCTATTTCACAAGCCAATTACGATTGATTTTTTTTTTTTTTTTTTTTTGAAAGGGGAGACACGTGTTTTATTAAAACGACATCGTTTTTGCAATCGTATGCACCATGCATGGTGCATACGGATGCACAGCATAATTTGCCGGTTCGCTTGGTCTATTGAAAAATAATCATTTTTTTTTTTTTGAAAAATAAACTTTCATTAACATAAATCAGAACTTAACACATTACAAAGGATAGGAGGAGGATTGTGAAACAACTCCGAAGAATCAGACATAGAACTGGACTACCTAGCAAGAACATGGGCCGTCTGGTTTGCTGATCTTTTAGCAAACGAAATGAACACACTACAAAAACCATTCAAAATGTGTTTACTATCATCAATAATGAGGTGAAAAGAGGAATCATAAATAGTCACTTTGACATATTTTACTAAAAAGTTTAAAAAATATTCCTTATTCAAATAAAATACTTAAATAATAGTGATGGATATATTAAGAATGGGCTTGGGGCGAACCGATCCGGGAAGGCCGGCGCGAAGGCCTAGGGCGGTCCCGGATGGGGCCGACCAAGGCCTTGGCCTACGGGCCAATCGTGGCCCGGTTCGGGGCGGTCCCGGGCGAGGCCTACGTTGGCCTGGGGGCATGAGATGGTCCCGGGCACCCGCGCAGACCCGGTCAACGCGCGATCCAACCGCCCCGCGAGAATAGGGGGGCGGTTGGGAGTCTTGGCTAGTATAAAAGGATTAATTATTGTCTTGCCTAAGACATCTACTTATTATTATTACAACATCTACTTATTATTATTACAACATCTACCTTTTAACCCTGCTACAACTATTATCAATACAAAGTTGTCCCCGTGACACACATCTTTCCGATCCATTATTTATCGAGCTTAGTGATTCGGGTCTACCCCGTGTTAATTAAATCCATCAAATAGTTTTGAGAAGGTTATTAAAATACATAAATTTCTACATTGTTATTGTTATTGTTAAGTTTTAAAACTAATTTGCATGTCAACTAATAGTAAATTTAATAGGATCAGATTATATAATTTTATTTAATCACTACTACAAAAAGAGCATATAACGTTAGACACATCACGTTGATTTTAATAAAATTTCCATCAAAACAATTAATGAATGTATAATTAAAAAATGTTTTGACATCGATTTTTAAAATTAACTGACGTTGTTGATAATTAAGAGATTTTTTTAAAATTTTTAAAAACAATGTGACTTTGATTTTTTGAAAAATTGATGTTGTATATTGTATGGATTTTTTTATTTTTATTGAAGATACGACATCGGTTATATTAAAAAAATTGGCGTCGTATCTTAAATATTTTTAATAGGAAGATACTATGCCGGGTTTTTTAAAAAACTAACAACGTATCTTTTTTTATTTTTTATTTTTTTAAAAAACAATATTGCTAAAGCTCACGGGGGAGTATCCGTATTTGGCGGAGTGGGTGAACGTATTCGTGAAGGAAATGATCTTTACTTGGAAATGAAAGAATCCCAGAGTGATTAATGAAGAAAATATTCCGAATCAAAAGTGGCCCTAGTTTACGGTCAGATGAATGAACCGCCGGGAACTCGTATTAGAGTTGGTTTGACTGCCCTAACTATGGCAGAATATTTCCGAGATGTTAATGAGAAAGACGTACTTCTATTTATCGGCAATATCTTTCGTTTCGTACAAGCGGGATCGGAAGTATCGGCCTTACTGGGTAGAATGCCTTCTATTGTGGGTTATCAACCGACCCTGAGTACCGAAATGGGTTCTTTAAAGAAAGAATTACTTCCACCAAAGAAGGTTCTAGGCTTGACCTTTCATAAGTGGAGACAGAATAAAGCGGCCATAATAAAGGCGTTTACTGTTTATTCTTGATTCACCACATTTCTACTGTAGTGTCCGAGTAGATACTGTGACTTTCTCTCGAATCATAGCAATATTATTTGATTAGATTTGCGAATGCTTGATTTTATTTCTCTTTCTCTTGAGATTTTTTCAATGTTCATTTCTACACACGTCTTTTTTTCGGAGGTCTACAGCCATTGTGTGGCATAGGGGTTACATCCCTACAAAAGTTAATAGTATACCACTTTGAAGAATAGCTCGTAATGCTGCATCTCTTCCGAGACCGGGACCCTTTATCATGACTTCTGTTCGTAGCTACCCCGATCAGTACGGATAACATTTGATGCCGCAGTTTCAGCAGCAAAAGGTGTCCCTATTCTCGTTCCCTTGAATCCAGAAGTACTGGTAGAGGACCAAGAAACTACCCGACCCCGTACATCTGTAACAGTGACAATGGTATTATTGAAACTAGCTTGAACATGAATAACTCCCTTTGGTATTCTACGTGCACTCTTACGTGAACCAATACGTCCATTCCTACGCGAAATTCTTCTCGGTATAGCTTTTGCCATATTTTACATTTCGTAAATATGAGTTAGCGATATATGGATATATCCATTTCACGATTCTTTATTTTTACATTAGTTCAGTTGGCAAGTCTGATTATCCTTGTCGTTGTTTATGCTTGGGTTGTAACAAATTACCATAATTCGTCATCTTCTACGAATTAGTCGACATTTTTCACAAATTTTACGAACAGAAGCTCTTATTTTCATATTTCCCACTCCTTACCTTCATTTGAAATCTACTTTTTTTTTTTTCAAAAAAGTTTCTTGCTATTTTGCATCTCAAATTGTATTTCCGTGAAAGACATGTTAATTAAAGTTTAAAAACGAATCCTTCGAATCTTTGTTGCGTTGCGAAGTTGATAAATTATACGCTCTCTGGTTGAATCATAAGGACTTACTTCAAATTTGACTTTTTGGCGGTATCCATATAAACCTATGTCGGATCTTTTCCGAAACAGAACTTAGAATCGGATCTTCATTCTATAAATAAACCCGAATCATACTATTTGGAAGCGATTCATTAATGAAACCCTTAGGAATTAATTTTTGTTCTTTCATCCCAGGTACTGTAAGTGATCTTGAAGTATCAACTAATGGAGGTAGAACGATATTCAATAACTCCCCCATTTTTTCCTTTCCCAAATTTTACAAATAAGAAGTTTTGGATCCAATTTTTATATTCAATTCAAAATCAAAATATTACCATATATAACACAAAATTTCTCCCCCCATTCCTTCTAGTCGAGCCTCTCGGTCTGTCATTATACCTAGCGAAGTAGAAAGAATTACAACTCCCATCCCACCTAAAATTTTAGGGATTCGTTGATAGTTAGAATAGATTCGTAAACCGGGTCGATTGATTCGTTTTAAATTGAAAATATTTCTATAGGGTATTTTCCTATTCCTTTTATGTTGCATGAGTTAAAACAATTTTTTTTTTGTTTTTTTTTTTTCTCGATGCTTTCTCACATTTTCAATAAAACTTTCTCGTAAAAATATTCTTATAATATTTTCGGTAATATTGGTGGATGCTTTATTTAGAATTATTTTTAAAATTTTTTGTGCATTGTTGTAAATATTTTTAAATTATTTGTTTATAATATGTGGTAATTTTTGTATTTTTTTTTGAAGTTATTGTGTATAAGAAATTATGATAAAACTTTAATTTTAGGAATTATATTAAATTATATTTTGAATTACATATTTTTTTAAATTTTAAAAATAGATACGAAGTTAGTTTTTCTTAAAAATCGGCGTTGTATTTTTTTTTTTTTTAAATAAAGAGAAACGACATCTATTTTGTTAAAAACCCAAAATCATTTCTTATTCATTTTAAAAAAAAAGAGAGAACGAAGACCTCAACTAAAAAAAAGTTAAATAAATAAGCAATGTTGATTTTTTATTTTGATTTTTATTTTTTAAACGACATCATTTATTTATTTAAAGAAAATGACATACGACGTCATATAATTTACTTACTACGTCATTCAGAATTATTACGCAAAATAATTGATGTGTATAAAAAATAAAGGACGTTAAAAGATTTTTTTGTAGTAGTAAATTAGATAATATAATTAAATATAATTATCATAAAACAGAAAAATTCAATAGAAAGTTGTCAATTTTAATATTACAAAATATAAACGTTTAATTTTTTATTTATCAATAAGTCTATAAAATATTTAATTAATTTAGTATTATTGGATTGAGCTATTTTTCATTTTTGATAGAATTTATTAGTTTCTGCTGTAGAATTGCTCCATAAGGACTGTAGATTTTCCATTAAATATCAAGTGAAACTATTAGGATCACATATCAATGCCGAATACAGCCAAAAGCAATCAAATCCATAGATAAAAAAGGAAAATTCCTTATCTAATAATCATGAAAGAATAAGAAATTTCCTTAGCCGCCTGAATGGATAATCTAAAGTGTAGTCTATATTAACCTCTAGTGTATTACTTTTTAAGAAATGCAGTATTTTTTTGAAAACCAAGTAATTTGTATATTAATGAACGAACATAGTAATAGAGTCAGGAGGGACGACATCCCAATATATAGGCTGGTCCTGATCGAAAGCTAACGAAGCTAGTGTATGAGCATGCATATTAACAGTTCTGGAAATATAATTTAAAGAGCAATATGTAAATAACGACATAGATGTCCTGCACTGGTCAGCAATGACCCCAACATAAGATCGAGTTCCCGTACTTCTTGATTGTATCATGTTTCGCAACTCTATGCAATCTGTGAGTAGATCAATCATCCGTGTATCGCGCCCTTTAAGCCATGATAGGGCTTCCTTGCACGCAAGAGCTTCCGCCATAATAGGTGAAAAAGCACCAGGGAGTGTTCCAGCCGTGGCCGCCACAAAAACACCATCGTGATTGAGTAGCACAACTCCATATGTTGCTTCTCCTGTGTGATGTCTGTAGCCAGCGTCGAAGAAACACCTTAGCCGATTTTGTGCATCGTCTTCGAGCATCACGGTGGCAGGAGGTTGATATGTTGCGCGTCCAAGCTTGGTGAACGCCTCCTCGGTCCTCACCGCCCTCTTCACCGTGGATGCAAGCCGTGGCAAAGTCTTCTCCCATACTGCCGAATTTTGGGCATGCCATAAATAGTATAGAATTCCCACGGCCAGCCTTACTTGTCTTTCCGTCAACGAGTTCAGCACGCCTACGAGCCATGATTGGAATAAATTAGTTAGAATATTCGTGACAGGTAATCTCGAAATATTCCAAACCATTTTAGAATAATCACATAAAATCAGTGCATGCATAATATTCTCTTGTGCATAGCCACACATCGGACATATAGGATCCACCTCCACTCTTTTAATAATCAAATAATCTCGAAATATTCCAAACCATTTTAGAATAATCACATAAAATCAGTGCATGCATAATATTCTCTTGTGCATAGCCACACATCGGACATATAGGATCCACCTCCACTCTTTTAATAATCAAATTATCAGTGGTGGGGAGTATGCCAGACACAACCCTCCATAAAAAGGTTTTCCATTTGGGTGGCACTTTTAACTTCCATAATGTAACCCATTTATCAAAAGCCCATGGGTTATCAGAATAATCTCCCATAATACGCCTGTAGGCATTCTTAACCGTGTATATTCCTTGTGTGTCCCCCATCCAATACCATGTGTCATCATAATCTGGGCTTACAGGTATTCCTGAAATCCGGGCTACATCCTCAGGAACAAATAAATCATTGAGAATGTGTGGATCCCAGGTATTCGTATTTTGATCTATCAGACCAATCACTAATGCTTCTCTTAACTCATCAGGCATGTGTGTTTGGACCAAAGGACTAAGATCATCAGACAACCAAGGGTGTCCCCATATCAATGTATTCCTACCGTTTCCAATTCTTCGGCGCATCCCGGCGCATACTAGATCATGGGTGGCCATAATGACTTGGGCAATTCCCTATGGTAGCATCAACAAAAGTGGTCATAGGATAATATCGAGCCTTATAAATTCTTGCTACCAAAGTGGTTGGCTCAGTAAGAAATCTCCATGCCTGTTTCCCTAGCATGGCCAGATTAAACGCACGAAGATCCTTAAAACCTAATCCTCCATATTTCTTAGGGATACATAATTTATCCCAAGCCTTCCAATGTATTCCACGATCCGCACCTGTTCCCCACCAAAATTTGTTCATAGTACGCTGTATAGATAAACACACCGATTCAGGTAATAAAAAAACACTCATAGAGAATGTAGGCATAGACTGAGCCACACTTTTCAAGAGCACCTCATTCCCAGCCTGTTAGAGCATTTTTTTATTCCATGAACCAATTCTCTGCCTGATTTTATCTTCTACATATGCAAATATAGTCCTTTTATTTCTTCCTATAAAGGAAGGAAGCCCAAGATATTTTCCAAAACTGGATGCCAGCTCCACTCCCAAACACCACGCCACCTGCTCTCTCTGCGCCATCTGGGTATTCCTGCTAAAGCAAATACTTGATTTATTATAATTCACCACTTGGCCAGACAATTTCTCATATCTAATCAGGCATTGTTTAATAACAGCTGCTTCCTGAATATTAGCTTTGAAAAACAACAGGCTGTCATCTGCAAAAAACAAATGTGAGACCGGTGGTGCCCCTCTAGCCACCCTACACCCATGTATAGCCCCATCCACCTGTGCCTTCTGTAATAGCAGTGAAAGCCCCTCCGCACAAATAATAAATAAATAGGGAGAAAGAGGATCTCCCTGCCTGAGTCCGCGAGTTGGGGTTACACATCCCCCTACATCCCCATTTATCATGACCGAATACCTAACTGTGGTAACACACAACATAATAAGCCGGATCCAGTTATCATCAAAACCCATAACAGTCATCCTCCTCCTCAAGAAAGACCATTCCATTCTGTCATAAGCTTTTGATATATCCAGTTTTAGTGCACTCCACCCCGCACGGCCACATTGTTTCCTATTTAAATAGTGTCTCACTTCTGCTGCTACCAAGATATTATATGTAATCAAACGCCCCGGGATAAACGCACTCTGGGACTCTGAGATTATTCCTCCCATCAGTGGCTTCATCCTATTCGCAATCATCTTCGCCATTATTCTGTAGACAACATTGCTTAACGCAATTGGTCTCATATCTGCAACCGTCTCAGGTAGTGTTTTCTTAGGGATTAGCACAATATTAGTATCATTTAACCCCTCCGGGAAAGCACATGAATTCAAAGAATTTGTTATAAACTGAGTAACATCTTCCCCTACTACACTCCAAAAATGCTGATAGAATCCCGGATTCATTCCATCCGGACCCGGTGCCTTATCAGGAAACATGAAAAAAACTGTCGTCGTAACCTCATCAGCCTCATAGGGCCATACCAACACTGCATTCTGTTCTTGAGTAACCCGGGGACTAAAATTATCAAACAACGGATCCGAGCAACTAGAATTATTTGAGGAAAAAATATTCGTATAGTAATCCAATATTACCGCCTTCATTTTATCCCCCTCAACCCACGAATCATCATTATCTTTAATACGTACAATCAAATTCTTTTTCCTACGGGCAGAGGCATACCTGTGGTAAAATTTCGTGTTAGCATTTGCTCCCCGGAGCCAGTGTTGCTTCGCCCGTTGCCTCCAAAATACATCTTCCTGGGCCTCTAGCAGATTCAGCTAATCCTCAATCCGCTGGAACTCGGCTAATGCTGCCTGATCCCTTCGACTTCGGATAGACTCCTGACGTCGTCGTAGCTGGTCAATACGTTTTCCAAACTTATGAAAACGATCACCACCCCATCGCATTGACCTCTCTCCACAATATTGCTGGCACCCAAGTAACCCTTCTGTTCTCCCATTCTGCCAGGCAGTCTCCACAACCTCCTTACAACCTTCATCTAACAGCCAGGCCATCTCAAATCGAAAACCCCTCGGGTTCCCTCTCATCGGTATGCATGGTGCATTAATGTTGAGGAAAAGAATCGAGTGATCCAAAGCTCTAGTTCGTATATTCTCAACCCATGCATTATGGTTAATATCACTCCAATCCATTGTTGTCAGTACCTTGTCAAGCCTCTCCTCAATCCAATTCTGCATACCTTTACCCTTTTCCCATGTGAATTGATGTCCCCTCATAGGCATTTGCGCCAACCCACACTCATCAATAGCCTCCCCAAAGCCGCGTAGGAGACTATTAGGATACGGGTTACCTCCTTTCTTCTCGTGCTGGAACAAGAGATTATTAAAATCTCCCACCATCACCCACGACAGTGTGGATCTGCCACGTAACGAGCGCAACAAATCCCATGAATCTCTCTTCTCCTGGCGTTTCGGAAAGCCCTGAAAGCATGTCATCCGCCACCGCTTCCCCTCCACATGCACTTCTACATCCACATGGTTCTTAGAATAACTCAATAATTGTGCCGTATTATTCTTTTTCCAAAAAAGGGCCATACCACTACTCAATCCATCATTATCAACATAAAATAATCCCTCATATCCAAGACTAACACGGATCCGCTCCGCATGTATCCGCGCCACCTTGGTTTCCATTAAGAACATAAAATCCGGCTTCTTACGGGACCCCGGGTCCACTATCTGTCGAACTGTTCGTGGATTGCCCAAGCCACAACAGTTCCAACTTAACGTACTCATGAGGATGGGCGGGACTGTGAAACAGCTCCCACCATGGACAAGTTTTTTGAACCCTCTTGCATAATCACATCCTCACCCTCAAACTCCGTACCCTGTCCTCCGCTCTCGGCCTGCCTGCGTCGTTTTCCGGTGGCCTCCACCTGCTCTCCGGCGTCCATCTCAACCCGTACGGGTACACCGTGATTCAATCGTGTAGCCACCACCTCGGACACCCCGGTCCCTGTCTCAATCAGACGTGGTCGCCCGCCGACCGGCCCCAACCGCTCTAGGAGCGCTCCGGGATCCACCAGCTCGCATATTCGGACCATACGGGTACCGTTCCAACGGGATTCCAGAGTCTCGTGCCTTAATGCAAAAAGTGTATAGATGTCCCATTAACCCGCAGAAAAAACAGAACCTGTGTAATCGTTCATAACGAAACGTTACCCAAGTCGTGGTCTTATCCCTCTTTAGAAGCTTCATTCGTCGTCGTAGCGGCTTATCAACTGGAATAGAAACCCTAATTCGGTGGAAAGTCAACCACAGGGCCCCTTCGAACCGATCATCATGTTTCACAAAAGTTCCTATGAAATTTCCAGCTTGTTCCAACACCGTTTGAGACGTATATCATAATGGCATATCGTGTAACTGTACCCACATATCAATTGTGTCCAACGGAACCTCCCCCGGAGCGGTATTCGGCTGTACCTCCCTGCAAACCAAGGCGTTGTTCTCAAAAGCCCAAGGTCCCCCATCCAAAACATAATCCACGTCCGTTCTATGAAAGAAAACGAACAAGAACACACCCCTTTGGATCTCCGTAACCTGAACCCCTCTAACTGGTTGCCATACGGATGCTAAAACCTGACGCACAAACTCTAGTTTCACCATCTTCTGCGTTAAGAACCTCCCAACCACCTTCCACGTCTCTTCTACTTCCTCTCCGGCGTGCCCCACCTCGTCCCCAACCGGTGCGAAGGCCGTTTCCTCCTCCTCCAACGACCATTCTGCCCACTGTTCAGTCACCACTGCAACCTCATCCTCCCCCGCATTCGCCTGCACGTCTGGCGCTGGTTGCCTTGTCGCCATCGGAAATTTGTTAATGGATGAACAATCGCCGGTAAGCAAATAACGTAGCGAAACCCTAGTATGGAGGCAAAAACCCTAGAGAGATTCTAGAGAGAGAATTTTCAGAAACAGAAATGCAGTATTTAATTGAACCAATATCCTAAAAACCCTATCCTATTACTTAGGAATGATCTCCATATAAAACAAGAGAGATATATTTAATTCATATAATGATATATACTATAGAAAGTGAGTTATGTAAGAATGAATGTTTGCGTAAATATAATAATTAATAAATAAATCATGACCATTTATTATTTTTACATAAAAAATATGAATTATTTTTATGATTCACAGACAAATGAAAATTTTTGTTATAATAGAAGGAGAAAACAACATTTTTGGTCTCTAAATTATTTTACTTTTATAAATTTGGTCCTTGTTAATTGATTTGAGCATATTTAATCTCTTAATTGTTGATAATGTTGCACTTTTAGTCCTTGTTATATAATTATCAAATTTCATTAGCAAACTCTTTTTTATTAGGTTAATTTTATCATTAGAATCAATATCAATGTCAATGGTTAAAGTTTTACTCTCTCTATAGGTACATTATTTTTAATAATGAATATTAATTCTAAATAATAAAAATAACCACATATGTTAACGGAATTTGACAATTATATATATAACACTCTAGAGGCTAAATTTATTTTATTAATTTATCTGAACCAAATTTCTAAAGCGAAACAATTCAATGACCAAAAATGCTATTTTCGCTAATAGAAATGATGTGGATTATTTGTGTACCATTTCACCACTAAGGAACTAAGACATCTTGAAAGTGAAAATCGTAATATGATACCTATAGTGTTATAGACTTACAGCACGTTTGGTTCACGGAATGAATTTTGAGGTAATAAGAATGTTATTCCATAAGGAATGGAATAGGCAAGGAATAGAATAGGAATTGTATTCTATTGTTTGGTTTACAGAAGGAATAGACTTTAAGAATTATATTACAGTGTTTGGTTGATTTAAGGAATAGAAATGAAATATGTTTTAAAAGACATAAATACCCTTATAAAAATATGTGATGGTGGCGATTGTGGTGGTGTCGGTGGTGGCGGTGGTGGTGATGGTGGTGGTGGCAGTGGTGGTGGTAGTGGTGGTGGCGGCGGTGGCAGTGGCAGTGGTGGGGGCGGCGGCGGTGGTGGTGACGGTGACGGTTGTGGCAGTGGTGGTGGGTTCTGCGACGGTTGTGGCAGTGGTGGTGTTGCTAGGTGGTGGTTCTGGTGGCGGCGGCGGCAGCGGCAGCGATAATGGTGGCGGTGGTGGTGCTGGTGGTGGTGGCAGTGGTAGTGGTGGTTGGTGGGGCGGCGACGGTTGTGGCAATGGTGGTGGTGGTGGCGGCGGCGGCGGCGGCGGCGATGGTGGTGGTGGTGGCGACGACGGTGGTGAAATATGATAAATTTATATATAAGATAAAAAAAATTAGGTTAAAGAAAGGGGTAAAAAAGAAAATAGATTCTAAAATCTATTCCTGAGCGTTCAGTAATAGGCTAATACCAGGGGGGCCCTAGTAATAGCTATTACCTTATTTGAGGTAATAGGCTATTACCAGGAATATTATTCATGGTAATATAAATGGTTATCCAACAAAGGAATAAGCCTATTACTGGGAATGCTATGCCATTTCCGGCCTATTCTGTGAACCAAACGAGCCATTATAGTTTGGTGTTATAGTTTAGGTGCCATTGACTTCATGAATCCATCATTATAGCATCGTTAGGTCATTTTGCAATTTTACTACTATAACATTGTACTTAGGGAAAATTGTAAAAAATGCCCCTCTATAATATGCCAATTATCAATGTCACCCCTGAATTATGAGTGGTGTAAATGTTGCCCCTCAATTATTAAAACGGTGCACATATAGCCCCTCCCATAACGGACATGTGGTTCCCCGTTAGTGTACGACACCATTAAGTCGGAGTAAATATGTAATTTAGTTTTTTTTTTCCTCCCTCGATTCGAAATATCAAAGATGGACAACGGTGGGGAACCACAAGTCCGTTACGGGCGGGGCTATATGTGCATCATTTTGATAATTGAGGGGCAACATTTACACCACTCATAATTCAAGGGTGACATTGATAATTGGCATATTATAGAGGGACATTTTTTACAATTTTCCCTTGTACTTATTAAATTGTGTGTTTTACAATTATAATGTTGATGAAGCAACACTGTTTTGGGAGAATAGTTTCTGTGTATTATTAATGATAGCAAGCACCCAATATATATACAGAGAGAACCCAAAGATTAGGAAACTAACCTAAATAACAGGAAACAAAATACTGGATTAACTCTAATAACTTGGACTATTCTAACTGCTTGACACACCCCCCGCAAGCTGACGGTGGACACGGGACAACGCCAAGCTTGAGTCTGAGATCTCCAAAACGAGCAGTTGACAACGCCTTGGTGAAGATGTCCGCTAACTGGTCATGAGTAGAAACAAAATTGACCCGAAGATCCCCGGAAGTGACTTTGTCACGAACAAAGTGATAGTCGACTTCAACATGCTTCGTCCTGGCGTGAAATACTGGATTTGAGCATAGATATGTAGCCCCGAGGTTGTCACACCATAGAACCGGAACAACGGGGCGAGAAAGACCAAGGTCCCGAAGAAGAGACTGAACCCAGACCACTTCAGCAGCTACGTCAGCAAGACCCTTATATTCAGCTTCAGTCGAGGACCGGGCTACCGTTCGTTGCTTCTTCGAGGTCCAAGAGATTAAATTTGGGCCAAGAAAGACTTCATAACCAGCTGTAGACTTTCTGTCGGTCGAGCACCCAGCCCAGTCGGAGTCGGAAAACGCATGCAATGTCGGGGATGATTTTGAAGCCGTAAGACGCAGACCTAAAGATAGCGTGCCTTTGATATACCGCAGAACACGTTTGAGTGCCGCCCAGTGTTCTTCTGTTGGAGTGTGCATAAACTGACACAACCTGTTCACAGAAAATGCGAGATCCGGGCGAGTCAAAAGGAGATACATAAGAGAGCCAACAAGCTGACGGTATGGCGTAGGATCATCTAGATGTGGAGAATCGGCAGCGGTGTTTGATGTAGCTAACGTCATCGGAGTAGCAAGAGGTTTGCAAGATTCCATGCCTGCCCTGCGTAAGAGTTCAGACATATACCGTTGCTGGGATAACACAACCGAGGTAGGGCCATACACGGCCTCAATGCCTAAGAAGAACCGTGGTTTCCCAAGGTCCCTTATCTTGAATGTGGTTGACAGCTTTGACACCATGTCGTGAACCATGCCGGTGTCATTTGATAGGAGGATAATGTCGTCCACGTACACCAGTATATAGGCCCGGACCTGTCCAGAGTCATAAATAAACAACGATATGTCTGTCCTTGAAGGACGAAAGCCAGTGGTCACCAAGAACTCATGTAGACGCCTAAACCACGCCCGTGGGGCCTGCTTGAGGCCATACAACGAGCGTTGGAGTTTGCACACGTGATTGGGGTAACTGGGGTTGGCGTAGCCAGGCGGCTGCCGCATGTAGATGTCCTCAGTGATGCGCCCGTTCAGAAAGGCGTTATGGACATCGAGTTGCCGCATATTCCAGTTATTTGAGACTGCATATGCTAGTAGCAGGCGAATGGTGGTCGGTTTGACCACGGGACTATACGTCTCAGAATAGTCCTTGCCCGGGACCTGATTGAATCCCTTGGCGACCAAACGGGCTTTGTACCGTTCGATGGTCCCATCCGACTTTCGCTTGATCCTGAAGACCCATTTACAACCTATTACATTCATGTCATTACATTGTGGAACTAACGTCCATGTTTGATTATCTATAAGTGCATTAAATTCAATGTCCATCGCTGTTCGCCAATGTGGGATCTTCACGGCTTGAGAATGGCAGGTCGGCTCGTCATCATCTACTGAGGCAACCAACGCTCTTGGTGGTCGGCGTTGGACGTGTGTTGTAGTGCGTAGCCGCATGACATGCGTCCGAGTAGTATCACGTCGCCTTCGACGACCCCTGGTCGTAGACGTCGTCGACGCCGTTGGCTGATCAGAAGACACAGGCGCACCACTGGATGTAGTCTCGGGTAGGCTGCCAATCTGTATGGCAGGAGTGACTCTCGCCGGTGCTGATGGAGCTATGTGAGGCAACACCGGCAGTCCACCAACTGGAGCGCACGCCCAAGGAGTAGATTGCGTAACCTTCTCGTCGGAGGTAGTGTCGGCCGACTGTTCTGGGCCTCGGGCAAACGGAAACACGGTTTCATTAAACCTTACGTGTCTGGCAATGTACTCTCGGCCTGTGGCGACGTCCAAACACCTGTAGCCATTGAAAGAACTTGGGTATCCCAAGAAAACACATGGAACTGACCTGTAATCCATTTTGTGAGCATTATATGGCCTTAAGCATGGAAAACACTCACAACCGAACACTTTTAATAGAGAGTAACTCGGGGACCTGTGAAACAGACACGAATAGGGACTATTGTTTTGTGTGACAGACGAGGGCATACGGTTGATTAAGTACACCGCAGCCTCAAAGGCGTAAGGCCAATATTTTTGAGGCACACCACTTTGGGCTAACAAGGATAGTCCGGTTTCCACCACATGGCGGTTTCTACGTTCCACAACACCGTTTTGTTCGTGAGTGTGAGGGCAGGACTGATGGTGTGTAATGCCTGCAGCAGTGAACACCGAGTGTAATTTCCGGTATTCACCACCAAGGTCGGACTGGATACTTTTAATTTGACAAGATAATAACTTTTCAGCAGAGGCACGAAACTCATTAAAAATACAATAAATATCAGTCTTTGACTTCATAGGGTAGTACCACATGTAGCGCGAAAAATCGTCTACAAATAACACGAAATACCTATAGTTATTATCTGATGCAACGGAGGATGGCCCCCAGATATCTGTGAAGACTAACTCTAGGGGTGACCTACTAGAATGCTCGACGCGAGCCAACGGAAAGCGCGCAGACTTTCCCATTTGGCAAGCAGTATATATATTATTCAACGAACTGAGGGATCCTGAAATTGGACATTTAGAGAGAACCTGACGTAGAACTTTAACATGTGGATGACCGAGACGTTGGTGCCACACATGTGGAGACGCCCGAGCAGACACAAACGCAGCCGGAGGAAACGCATTGAGAGAATACATTCCTCCTTCACTGGGACCCCTAAGCAGGATTTGATGAGTTGTACGATCCTTCACAGTAAAAAACGAAGGATGAAATTCAAAGTATACATCGTTATCCTTAGTAAATTTATGAACAGAAAGTAACGATGCTCGTAACTGGGGAACATGTAAGACGTTGTTTAGGGACAGTGACCGTAACTTAGAAGGAATAGATAAAGAACCTGTATTTTCAACAGTTAGGCCGGTCCCGTCTCCCACTCGCAGTGTGTCTACACCGGTGTACGGTTCAACGTCATGTAGCCCATCGACCATTGGAGTGGCATGAGTGTTCGCCCCAGTATCAGGTAGCCAAACATTGTTGAACGGTGCACTGGAAAAATCATCTTGCGGTTGATTATACGTAATGTGGGCTTGCGGTGGGGCCGGAACCCGAGCATTACCTTGCGGCGGAATCGGACGATGTGGAGCGGCGTCTGTGAACCGGCGGAAACAGGTGAGTGCCGTATGTCCAGGAATGTCGCATATTTGGCATCTAATACCTCCACGACCTCGCTGACCACGACCTCGCTGCCCTCGGTGTGTGCGGCCGCGTCCCCTTCCGCCGTCCGCCGACTGGTGCTGACGAGCGACTAATGCTGACGGTGGTTGTAGCAACACCGACTGAGAGTCCTCAGGGAAGAGGTATTGGTGAGTGGACAACAAGTCTGCCACCTCTGGAATTGAAAGAGGGGCGCTCTTCGTCGTCAGGGATGCCACCAATCCGCGATACTTCGGGCGTAAGCCCCGGAAGATGTGTAAGTTCTGCTCGTCAAGACCCACCGGCCGCCCAGCCTGCGCTAGTTGTTCGACTAGGACTTTAGCGCGGCCGAGGTAATCTGCAGTGGAGGAGGTGCCTTGACGGAGGTTCTGTAGTTGGGTAAGTAAACTGAGAGAACGAGCCCGCGATGTGGACCCGAGTGCCGTCTCAATCGCCAACCACACTTGGCGAGAAGTGGAGTGGCCAATGGCGAGGTAGAGAACCTCCTCCGCTAAGGAGGACATCAGCATGCTCAATATAGACTGATCCTGTTGGATCCATTGAGCATGCAGGGGATTCGGTACCGGAGTCGCAGCAGTGGTACTGGCCATGAACTCCGGCGGACATGCCGTAGTGCCGTCGACATACCCATAAAGATTCTGCCCCCTCAAAAAGGGCACCAGCTGCGCTCTCCAAAAAAGAAAATTTGTGGCGGTCAGCTTGATTGACACATAATGATGTGCCTGATGAAGCATGTTTGGATATCGAGTTTCAGGGGCGGTTTCCGCCGCAGCCTGACCGGCAGCAACGACCGGAACATCGGTAGGGGAAGGTGGAACAGTGGGCTCTTGGTTGTTGGCCATAGGATCGAAAGAAGGTTGATACCAGATGAAGCAACACTGTTTTGGGAGAATAGTTTCTGTGTATTATTAATGATAGCAAGCACCCAATATATATACAGAGAGAACCCAAAGATTAGGAAACTAACCTAAATAACAGGAAACAAAATACTGGATTAACTCTAACAACTTGGACTATTCTAACTGCTTGACAATGTTTTTTAAAGATAACAATTATAATATTCTATTTTTATTAGAATTGATTAAGGGTGTTTTTGGTTCATGAGTTTACACACCAGCAATGAGAATCAAAATCAAAGTTAGTGTTTAGTTGACAAATTTTTAAAACACAACTATGAGATTTGATTACCTCTTCAACTAAAAATCTCATTCCCTAATTAAAAATGGGTATGATGAAGCAGTTGTTATACTGTGGACCGCGGTGCAAGTCAAAATGGCGCCGTTTCTTTAAGTAAAGAAACGACAAGTCATTATTGTTAACGGAGTGCGCATTTTTTGGTGTGTTAATTATCAACTGAAACTACAGTGTATCTAAACTGACACTATCTCATGTATTATTTTATATATTATCAAATGAACCTACAGTTATATCAAAATGATACTGTAGTTGTGGTGAAATAAAATTGCAGTGTATATAAAATGAAACTGAATAACATTTCACATATTTGAGTGTATATTGTGAAATGAAGCTGTAGTTATATCGAAATGATCATGTAGTTGTGTTTTAATGAAACTATAGTGTATATAAAATAAAATAAAATAACATTTTCACATCTTTGACTATATAAAAATCAAATGAAACTGTAGTTATATTGAAATGAAACTGTAGTTGTGTTGAACTGAAACTGCAGTGTATACAAAATGAAACTGAATAACAGGGTTACTTTTTGCGGAACATCGCGAAACGGGTGCCGTTTCTTTTCATTAAACAAAACGATGTCGTTTTCATGCTCGGTGCATAATCGATTATGCACCGCGGTGCACGATATAATTTGTCTATTTCATCATATTGGTAATATGATTTTTAAGTTTGGATTAGTATTTTTATATTTTTGTGTTGATTTTTTTTTTTGTTCATATTAGTGCTTTGGATGTCATTATATTATGATCAATTGCCTTAATTTTTTATTTTTATATTTTTAAAATATTTATTCCAATTATAGGGTTATACGTAATCAAACATCAATATTGGTAATCATTCTAAATCCAATTACTATCAAACATGGAAGATACTTTCACAAAAACTCATTACCATTACCGATTATTTGATTTCCATTTTGATTCTGATTCCTTTATGCGAACCAAACACACCCTAAATAAAGACAATGCACATCTTTAAACTTGTATATATTAGGCACTTCTAAGTAAACAAAGGGTGTGCTTGGATCGCGCATGTGAATCGGAATCGAATGAGAATCAAATACTTGGTAATGACAATAGATTTTGGTGAAAATATTTTGTTTGTTTGATTGTAGGTTGGAATTGGAATGATTACCAATATTGATGTTTGGTTGTGTATGACCCTATAAGGCTATAATGGGAATAAATGTTTTAAAAATACAAAAAAAAAAAAAAAATCAAGGCAATTGATCCTAATATAATTACATCCAAAGCATCAATATGAACAAAAAAAATCAAAACAAAAAGAGAAAAGGGTCAAAGAGACCCTTGAACTTTCTTCAAAAGGGCAATTAGGCCTTTGAACTTTACAAAAGTGCAATTACACACTCAAACTTGTGAAAATGAGTCAAATAACTGGCAACTGGGGTTGTATGCCTCAAAATTGACAAGTTCGAGTGTGTAATTGCATTTTTGTAAAGTTCAAGGGCCTACTTGTCCTTTTGAAGAAAGTTTAAGGGTCTGTTTGACCCTTTTCCCAAACAAAAATCTAAAAGTATTAATCTAAACTTAAAAATTAGATTACCAATAAGATAAAATCATACTTTTTTTAATTAGGAAATGAGATTTTTAAATGAAGGGTAATCACATCCATAGTTATGTTTTTTTTTTTTTTTTTTTTTTTTTTTTTTTTTTTTTTTTGAAAATCCATAGTTATGTTTTAAAAAGCTGTCAACCAAATACTAATTATGACTTTGATTTTGATTCTTATTCATGGTGTGTAAACCCATGAATCAAACACACCCAAAATGTACTTTTACTACATTTATATGCATTTTTACTTACGCAAAGTAGTCTTTTATATTTGTACATTACAACTTATATGATAGACTAGTATTTTATATGCACGATGCGCAAAAAATATATGCCCAATATTAAAATTAAATATTAAAATCTTAGTTATATTAATTTTTTAAAAATAATTGTGTGTGTGTGTGTATATATATATATATATATATATATATATATATTTATATATAATTGTATAATTCATATTAATATTATTGAGGTAAGAATTATAGAAATGATAATTTACTAAATATAACTATGGTAACATTTTAATTAAAACCTAAATGAATTCAAACTTACCATTGAAGGATGTAAGAAAAAATATTTTGTATGCATGTACATGGTAATAATAATGTGGAAAGATAACAGAAGTTATAACAGCAGGGATATTTTTGTCCAAAAAATTATGTAGTACAGCTTTTATAGCACAAGGTACAAAAAAAATTAACGAAAAACATGGACATAAACCAGGGGTATAACCTGGATTGAAGCTTATTATGTTTTTATTTTAGATTTAACATTGTGATTAATTTGTTATGATGCACTATTTTGTATCAGTTGTGATTATATATATATATATATATATATATATATATATATATATATAATGCACTTTAAATTACATAATAATGTGAACTTGTACATGTGAAGATTATGAATAATTGATTCATTAATGAAACCACATGCAGCTATAAATAGCCTTACAAAGAGAGAAGATAGCTATCAGTTACAACAACTAGCCTAATAACTACTATACAGGAGTTAGACTAGGACTAAATATAATAACAAAAGATATCAGCCACACATATCTTTAACAGTACAAGTACGTTAATATCACAATTATTCTAAATTGAACCTGGATCCCTCTATATGAAAATTAACAATGATGCTATCAAATTATAATGTACTTTTTGTATTTAGTTAACTTCAGTAGTGATTTCTTATTTTTTGTAGTAATTTTAAATTTGGTCTCAAACTATCATTTTGTTATTTAACACTCCAAACTATTATATTTTGGACACTTTTGGTCCTTTTGATGACTTTCCTAGTGAAATCCTATTTCAGGCAAGGATATTTTCATCTCTTCAATTTTATTTTTTCCCAATGAGTTAGTTCTAGCAGAGGTCCCTTGTTTTTGGTGGCATTTTCAAATATAGTCTAAGGAAATCATTTTTACATTTAACACTCCAACTATCATATTTTGGACAGTTTTGGTCCTTATATTTGACTTTTTTTTTTTTTTTTTTCGAGTGAAACTCTATTTTAGAAAACGGTATTTCCAGATTATAAAGAAGATGCTTCTATTGTTTTTTTTTTGTTTTTGTTTTTTTTTTTTGTTTTTTGTTTTCTATAGCTATAGTAGGTGATTCACAAAATTATGAACTAAAACAATAGCGATCAGACTGAACCTGACTGGATGGCGACATCTTGAGCTTTCCAACTGCGTTGCAAAATGATTCTCTTACACATGTAGGTCCTCACGTACTTGTTATCACCATTAATATTGGCCAAAGGACGATTTAGGACCGGGTTGAAGGAGGTGAAAACAAGAGCCGAGTAAAGGAGACGATGCAATCCATGGTTGAAGAGACAAAAATATATATAAAAAAGACTGGCACAAAAAAGGGGAAAAAATGAAGAAACGAAAAAAGATCTTGCATAAAATAGGGTTTAACCTAAAAAAGTCATTGAAAGGATAAAAATATCCAAAATATGATGGTCTAGGTTAATAAATAGCAAAAATGATTGTGTGAGACTAAATTTGAAATTGCCGCCAAAAACAATGGACATCCGTTCAAATTAACTTATTTGAAAAAATATTAAAAAAATTTGAAGAGATGAAAATACCCTTGTCTAATATAGGTTTCACTAAAAAAGTTATCGAAAAAACCAAAAGTTTCCAAAATATGATAGCCTAGGATGTTAAATGACAAAAATAATAATCTAGAATTAAATTTAAAATTACCATCAAAGACAATGGATCGGACATCCGCTGGAATTAACTCTTTTTCATTTTATTATACTTAATGATGCACATTTCTTCATTATTTATAACTATTTCTTTTAGTTTATGATTTTGCCTCTCAAATTAATGTCATTGTGTAAATAATTCTTATTTACCATTATATAACATTTTTTTTTAATAGCTAACAGACTAACACCATTGATTGAATGTGAGGGACAGCCGGACAGGTGAGATAATACCTTAAGCAGTGAAATGTAGTATGAAAATTTTACAATTTAAGGAGATTTCAAATACTTTAAATTAAAAATAAATTAAATTAGTTGTAAAGTTAAAATGGAAATGGAATAAATTAAAGTTAACAATGAAAAGTGAAAAAATAGGTAGATGTTATGGCCATGGACGTTGAAGCTGAAAACCTAGAAACCAGAAGTAGGAGAACAGAAGAAAAACCCTCCAATAATGCTAAGTGTTAAAAGTCGAGGACCAGCATGACGTCGTTTGAACGCAGAGGTTAATAGTCGTTATCATTAAACCAAACGACGCCGTTGGATGCGTTAGTTGACGTGGTTTGGACGCGAAGGCAGAACGACGTCGCTTGAGCCTGGAGGTTGAATGACCATCTCAGACGACACCAATTTGAAGCTAGCTGGCAGGGAGTGGATTGAGCTGAGAATCCGGAGTCTGTTAGCATCTTTTGGATGTATTAGCCTAGCTTTATAGTTGTTGTTTTCTGAGAATTGTTTTTATCTTATGTTTTTGTTGAATTGAATCAAACCCTAGTTTTCTCTTTTCCCCAAATTTCTCCTTCTTCTTTATCTCTTTCCCTATATTCAGCTCGCTTGCCATTTCTGTTAAAGATCCCAGGTTGTGACATTTTGGTATCAGAGCCCTCTCATGGGAACCCCCTCCACTGCTTTAGTTGAAGAGAGATTGAGCAGACTGGAAGCTGTAGCTTCTGGACAGCAAAATCTTGAGAACTCCTACCAGGAGCTTAAGGCTCACAAGGTGGGTTTGAAGGATGAAATTATGGAGCTATTGAGGTTGAACAGGCCCCCACCACCACCCATGGACCAGCCCTCAGTGCAAGCCCAGGTCCATCCTCAGCAACAAAGCCCGGGTGAGGGAAGTGTGGATCTAGGAAGAAGGCATGGAAAGGATCCAGTGGTAGAAGATCATGCTGAGGAACAAGAACTGTCTGATGAAGAGGAAGGCTATGAAGGGAGTCAGTTTGGCTACCAAGTGAACCCCAGGAACACAGATAAGCCCTGGGCTACAAAGAGAGTTAACTTTGAGGCCAGACCAAGACACCACAACCCTGGGGGTGAACAGATGATGAGGTACAAACATGAGTTCCCTTCATTTGATTATGATAATCCTAGGCTGTGGGTGATAAGGTGTGAAAGGTTCTTCATGTTAGGTAGAATTTCCAGAGATAAAATTATGCATGTTTTGTGTGTGAACATAACTGGGAAGGTAGCCCTGTGGTATGAGGCATATCTTAATGGCCTAAGGGAGGGTTTTCAGTGGCCTATATTTGCCAAAGCTGTGTGCAAGAGATTCTGTGAGAGTAATGTAGATGTGATGGAGGAATTTTCTAATTTCAAGCAGTGGGGAAGTGTGTTTGATTTTTCTGATAAATATGAGGAGTATAAAGGGTTATTACTGCAGAATTACCCTACTCTAACTGACCAGTATTTCCTAGACAGTTTTGTGGTAAGACTGAAGCCGCAGTTTAGGTGTTTTGTGAGAACCTCTAGACCTACTAACCTGGAGGAGGCAATATGGTTAGCTAGGCAGTTTGAGAAGGGCTTAAAAGTGAGTGATCATCAGAAACCAACCTCCCAGTTCACCCAGAAATCAACCTACCCTACTCAAAGAACCCAATCCAATACTAGAACCCTTAACCCCAAATACAGTGAATCAAACAAACCCCAAGCCAACCAAAACACCACCAGAACCACAGCCTCAAACACCATCCAATCCAATGCTAGGTTACCTGAAATCAGCAAGTTCAAAGATCAGCTCAGAGAACAAAATAGATGCTTCAGGTGTTTTGAACCATAGAACCCTGGGCATAGATGTAAAAGCCCTACCTTTAACAACATAGAGGGTACTGAGTTACAGGGAAATGAATAGGAAAGTGGTGATGACCAAAATGAGGATTCTGAACCCTTGATAGCCCCAGAAACAGAGGAGATTGAGGTAACTATGAATGCTGTGATTGGTGGGGAAGGATTCAATACCATTAAGTTATGGGGTACTATTAATAAGCAGCTTGTTACTATATTGGTGGATAGTGGTAGCACTCATAGTTTTGTAGACCCAAGGGTACTTGATCAGTTAAGGATTATGCCTGACAAGGCTGAGACCCTCATGGTTACAGTGGCCAATGGTGATAAAATGAGTTGTGATTAAGTGTGTAAAGGCTTGAGGTGGCAGATCCGGAAGGAGTTTTTTTTGAGATGGATATAAGGGTCCTTAGATTAGGGGGTTGTGACATTGTCCTAGGCATGGATTGGATTGACTCCTATGCTCCAATCCAATTGCATACTAGGCCCCCAGGAATCTCATTCCACAAGGAAGGGAAGAGAGTTCTGTTAAAAGGATTAACCAAAAACATTATTTTGCAACAAGCCACTAAGAAGGAGGTCAGGAGGTGGAAGAAAGAATGGGTACAAGGTTATCTGTTGCAAGGTTTAATGCAAGGGATCAACCCTTCTGACTTGACAGAACCCAGCCAGCCTGAGTTGGTTGCCATTCTACTGGAATTTCAGGAGTTGTTTGAGGATCCAAAAACCCTACCACCCCAAAGACCCTTTGATCATGAAATTCCTTTAACCCCAGGAGCCAAACCTATTAATTCCAAGACTTATAGATACTCCTATTTACAGAAGAACACCATTGAGAAGATGGTGGAAGAGATGCTCACATCTGGGATAATTTCACATAGCACTTCCCCTTTTGCCTCACCTGTGCTGTTAGTCCTAACGAAAGATAATCTTAGAGGTTCTGTGTGGACTATAGAGCTTTGAATGACATAACTATAAAGAATAAATTCCCTATACCACTCATAGATGATTTATTTTCAGAATTGGCCAATGCCAAGGTTTTCACTAAGTTGGATCTAAGAGCTAGATATCATCAAGTGAGGATGAAACATGGGGAAGAGTACAAGACAACTTTTAGAACCCACCAAGGGTTATATGAATTTAAAGTAATGCCCTTTGGGCTGACCAATGCATCAGCAACATTTCAAGCCCTTATGAACCATGTATTTAAGTCACTAATCAGGAAAACTGTCCTTGTGTTTTTTTATGACATTCTTGTGTATAGCCCCTCTTTGGAAAGTCACTGGAAGCATCTGAGGGAGGTGTTAGGGATCATGAGGGACAACCAGTTGTTAGCTAAGTTGAGTAAATGCTCATTTGCAAAGAAGGAAGTGGAATATTTGGGGCACATCATTTCTCAAAAAGGGTTACAGACTGACCCTAAGAAGTTAGCTGCTGTGAGGGCATGACCAAAACCAGTTAACATTAAAGAATTAAGGGGATTCCTTGGTCTCACAGGTTACTACAAGAGATTTATCAAATCTTATGGTACCATAAGTAGACCACTCACTGATATGCTTAAAAAGGATGCCTTCTATTGGAGTTTGGAGTCAGATGGTGCTTTTGAACATCTTAAGCAAGCCTTGTGTTCAGCCCCAGTATTGACATTACCTGATTTCAACAAGGAATTTGTAGTAAAGGCTGATGCTTGCCACAAAGGAATGGGGGCAGTTTTGATGCAAGAAGGGAAGCCAGTAGCCTATTTTAGCAAGGGTTTTGTGCTTAAACACTTGGGATTGTCCATTTATGAAAAGGAGTACTTGTCGATAATCAATGCAATAGATAAGTAGATGCCTTATTTGTGTGGAAGACACTTTGTTATTAAAACTGACCACCAAAGCTTGCAGTTTTTGTTGGAACAGAAAATAACCACTGCCATGCAGCAGAAGGGACTCACCAAACTGCTTGGGCTAAGCTATGAAATTCAGTACAAAAAGGGCAAGGAGAATTTTGGGGCAGACGCTTTATCTAGAAAGAGGAGTGTGGAACAAGCTGAGACAATGGCCATCACAACTGCTAGACCACTGTGGATGGAAGAGATCCTCAAAATCTATGAAGAAGATGAACTAGCTATTAAGGTGTTAACTAAGCCCCTAATTGTGCTAGAAGTAGGATCACAGTTTGCTGTCAATGAAGGTTTAATCAAATATAAGGGAAGATTATATGTAGGTTCAGGTGATCTGAGGAGTAAGCTACTAGCTCAGATGCATAACTCTCCTATTAGTGGTCACTCAGGTCAACAAGTAACTTATCATAGGCTAAAACAACTGTTCTATTGGAGGGGAATGAAAGGGGAGGTAATAACAGAAGTCAAGGCTTTTGATGTTTGCCAACAATGTAAGGAGGAAATGTGGCATACCCAGGTTTATTGCAACCCCTCAAGATTCCAAAAAAGGCATGGCAAAGCATATCTATGGATTTTATTGAAGGTTTGCCAATGTCACATGGAAAAGAAGTAATTATGGTTGTTGTAGATATATTTACTAAGCACAGTCATCTTCTAGCCTTATCACACCCCTATACAACTGAGAAAGTAGCTGAGGTTTTCATGGAACATGTCTATAAACTCCATGGGATCCCTCAGGACATTGTAAGTGATAGGGACATGGTCTTCCTAAGCAAGTTTTGGCAATCCTTGTTTAAACAGCTGCAGGTTAAACTGAGTATGTCAACAGCCTACCACCCTCAGTCTGATGGCCAAACATAAAGGGTTAATAGGTGCCTAAAAACTTACCTGAGGTGCATGGTGTTCCACAAGCCTAAAGCATGGAGCAAATGGATACACTTGGCTGAACACTGGTACAACACTAACTACCACACATCCCTACAGTGTTCACCTTTCCAGGCCTTATATGGTTACTTGCCCCCAACTATAGCCTTTGATAAAGTGACAGAAGGAGAGGGGAATGAGTGGTTCAAAGAAAGGGCAACCATGTTGGCCATCCTAAGGGAGAATTTGCAGAAGGCTCAAGGAAGAATGAAGCAACAGGCTGACAAGAATATGAGTGAAAGGAGTTTTGAGGTGGGAGATTGGGTTTATTTGAAAATACAACCCAATAGGCAGGTGTCAGTGGCTGTTAGATCCAATGTCAAGCTCACTGCAAGGTTCTATGGACCTTATAAGGTCACAGCCAAGGTGGGAAAGGTGGCCTACAAACTGGATTTGCCTCATGAAACTGCCATTCATCTAGTGTTTCATGTGTCACAACTAAAGAAGAGGGTAGGAGGAGGTCCGGTTCCACAAGCCACTTTGCCTCTCACTGATCAGGATGGAATGGTTCTAACCCAACCACTGGCAGCCATTGGGAAGAGACTGATCAAGAAGAATAACAGAGCTGAGGTTGAAATTCTAGTTCAATGGGTGAATTTACCTAAGGAAGCAGCTACATGGGAGAACTATCATCACATAACGAGGCAATTTCCAAATTTTGATCCTTGGGGACAAGGATCTAATGAAGGTGAGGGAAATGTTATGGCCTAATGAAGTGGAGGGAAATGTTATGGCCATGGAGGTTGAAGCTGAAAACCTGGAAACCAGAAGTAGGAGAATAGAAGAAAAACCCTCCAATAATGCTAAGTGTTAAAACTCAAGGACCGGCACAACGTCGCTTGAATGCATAGATTAATAGCCGTTATCATTAAACCAAACGACACCATTGGATGCGTTAATTGAGGTGGTTTGGACGCGAAGGCAAAATGACGTCGCTTGAGCCTGGAGGTTGAACGGCCATCTCAGACGACACTGTTTTGAAGCTAGCTGGCAGGGAGCGGATTGAGCTGAGAATCCGGAGTCTGTTAGCATCTTTTGGATGTATTAGCCTAGCTTTATAGTTGTTGTTTTCTGAGAATTGTTTTTATCTTATGTTTTTGTTGAATTGAATCAAACCCTAGTTTTCTCTTTTCCCCAAATTTCTCCTTCTTCTTTATCTCTTTCCATATATTCAGCTCGCTTGCTTGCTTCATTTCTGTTAAAGATCCCAGGTTGTGACAGTAGACTAAATTATGCCTTTATCTCTAGGGTATAAAAACAAAGGCTAGAGAAGTGTGTAATAATGGAGGTTTGTCTTATTGGGCTAGCTCAAGTGATAAATTATCTTACTTAAAGTCCAGTAATAGAGTGGGATTAGACTTTCACGGCAATTTATATCGTACACCAGGGCGCGCATTGCATTGTGCGCCCTGATGCAAAATGACGTCGTTTCAGTTTTTTTTTTTTTTTTTTTTTTTTTTTTTTTTTTTTAAATTTCGCTTCCCTATGTTGGCGGTTAATTTTCTTTTTAAAAAAAAATCTCATGTTCAAAAATGTACATAACTTTATACTAGAATACACATAATTGTATACATGAATGTACATAATTGTATAACAAAATACACATACTTTTTTTTTAAAAGATAATATACATAATATAACATAATACACAATATACATAAACTTTTAACATAATAGACATAAACTCTTAACATAATATACATAAATTTCCTGCTTCGGATGTACATAATTGTATAAAAAAAAATGTACATAATTGTATAAAAAATGTACATAATTGTATAAAAAAATACACATAATTGTACAAACAAATACATATAATCACGTCAACTCCCAACATAACGTACCAAAACGACTCGTTTTGGGAGGCGCGGGACGCACAGTGCTATGTGCGCCGTGGTGCAGGGTATAACGATTGGACTTTCACATTTAAAATTAGATTGAACTTTTTAAGTTGATGAGCAATCGTTATACCTTGCACCACGGTGCACATAGCACTGTGCGCCTCGCGCCTCCCAAAACAACATCGTTTTGATAAGTTGTGTGGGGAGTCGACGCGACATAGTGTATGTGTATTATGTTATATAATTATGTACATTATGTTATACAATTATGTACATTTTGGTATACAATTATATACATTATTTTATATAATTATGTACATTTTTTATACAATTATGTACATTCGAATACGCGATTTTTTTTAACAGTTAAAAGTTTATTTACATTCTCATATATAATTATGTACATTTTAGTATACAATTATGTACATTTTCAAAACATGAATTTTTTTTAAACAAGTTAACAGCAAACACGGAAAAACAAAATTTTTAAAAATAGTACAAAACGACGTCGTTTTGCACCAGGGTGCACAATGCAATATACGCACTGGTACACGATATAAATTACCGTTGATGAGAGTGTAGAAATTATCAAATAATAAATTTTTAGAGTCAAACGATAGAGACTAACGGAAAAATATGAATATGAATCTCTAATGTATCAAAAATAAATACTGGAGGTTTTGAAAGGCCGACATATGGCTTACAATCGTTATACCCTGCACCACGACACACAGCGCATTGTGCTTGTTTTGGGAGGTGCGATAGGAAGTTGACATGATTATGTATATTTGCTTATATAATTATGTATATTTTTTATTATGTACATTTTTTTTATACAATTATGTACACCCGAATTAGAAACTTTTTGTGTATTATGTTAAGAGTTGATGTGTATTATGTTAAAAGTTTATGTTTATTATGTATTATGTTAGATTATGTGTATTATCTTTTAAAAAAGAGTGTATTTTGTTATATAATTATGTACATTCATGTATACAATTATGTGTATTCTAGTATAACATTAAGTACATTTTTTAATATGAAATTTTTTTACGGAAAATTAACTGCCAAACACTCGGTAGCGAAATTTCAAAATAAAAATAAAAATTAAAACGACGTCGTTTTGCATCTCGACGCACAATGCAATGCGTGCCGTGGTGCAAGATATAAATTGCGTATCGCTTATGGCTACTTTATGTAACTCTAACCACATGGTGGTCAGTGAAAATGGGCCACCACCACTTTCTCCATAGCTTTTTTTCCTCTTGGGGAAAAAGCTTTATCTATGCTCCTATTTTGCCCATCACCCAAACAACAAACAGAATACACATTCCCTTGCTTTTCGACTCTTGTAACGTGGTGCGAGATCCTTTTTCGGATTTGTGTTGGGGTTTTAAATGACTTTTACATCCTCGGCCGGTTTGTGTGAAGATCCGTAAGACAGATATAAAAAATAGAGAAAAGGGTAAAATAGGTCCCTAAATTTTATTCCAAATGTCAATTAGCTTTCTAAATTTTTAAAAAGTGTAATTAGATTTTTAAACATGTCAAATTGGGTTAATGAAGCCCAAAATTAGTAAATGACCTGTTATTACAGGTCATTTCAATTCCAGCGACGAGCGATGAATTTTAACCATCGGCGAAAAATCGGATCACCGGCAACAAAATCCAGCCATCCGGTCGTCTTCTACTGGAGAAGACGACCGGACGGCCACGGCCGCCTTCTCCACTGGAGAAGACGGCGGAGAAGACGACCAGATTTGGTCGTCTTCTCCATTGGAAGACGACCAGGCGGCCATCTTCTCCATTGGAGAAGGTGGTCGTCCGGTCGTCTTCTCCAATGGAGAAGGCGGCCGTCCAGTCGTATTCTCCAGTGGAAGACGACCGGTGGTCGGAATTTGTCGCCGGAATTAAAATGACCTGTAATAACATGTCATTTATCAGTTTTTGGGCTTCATTGATCCAATTTGACATGTTTGAGAATTTAATTGCACTTTTTTTAAAGTGTAAGGGCCTAATTAACATTTGAGGTAAAGTTTAGGGGCCTATTTGACCATTTTCTCTAAAAAAATATAAGGATTTGATCAATTGCTATATCGTGAATTAGGGTATTTAATGTCCATGGTAAATTCTAATTCAAATTATGTACGTGTAATTAGGATGAAAATATATTTTCTGTATTTAATGAATAATGTCTGAGATTACAGGGAGCGAATATATAGAGATGCTAGATAGAATCCTAGTCTAACACGAATAATATAGTCCTAGTCTAATATGAATAATAGAGTCTTAATACTCCCCCTCAAGCACAAGTTTGGTCAACCAAAACATTGAGCTTGGAACAGAGTAAATTAAAACGTACAGACGAAAGAGACTTAGTAAAAATATTTGATACCTGATCTTTGGTAGAAATAAAATTGACTTGTAATTCCTTCTTTGCTACTTTATCACGAACAAAGTGGTAGTCGATCTCAATGTGTTTGGTGCGAGCATGAAACACCGGATTAGCACATAGATAAGTAGCACCCAGATTATCACACCAGAGTTTGGGCGCAGAAGGTGGCGCAAACCCGAGTTCCTTCATCAGAGAGACAAGCCAAGTAACCTCTGCAGAAACATCAGCGAGTCCTTTGTATTCTGTCTCAGTTGAGGAACGAGCCACAGTACGCTGCTTTCGACAAACCCATGAGACAAGATTGGTCCCCAAAAACACAGCAAAACCACTAGTAGATTTTCGATCATCAGGATTGCTAGCCCAATCCGAATCAGAATATGCATGAATATCTAGAGAGGAAGAATGAGTAATTTTAAGACCGAGATGTAGTGTCCCATTTACATACTATAACACCCTCTTGAGAGCCGCCCAATCCGCAGTAGAGGGAGAGTGCATGTGCTGACACAAACACTTGACTGCATAGGAGAGATCAGGACGAGTTACCGTAAGATATTGCAGAGCACCTGCAAAGCTGCGATACTGAGTGGGATCAGCATATGGCACCACGGCACCGGTCTCGGCCTTCGCAGTTGAAACCGGGGTAGCCACAGGCCTGCAATCAATCATACCTGCTCGTTTTAAAATATCCTTCATGTACCGTTGTTGAGACAGAAGTATGCCACCAGACAACAGAATAGTCTCAATACCTAGAAAAAACGAGGGCACTCTCATATCACGAACTTTAAATTCAAGAGTCAGCTTGCCAATAAGATCAGTCACAAGAGCCGAATCAGAACCCATGACTAAAATATCATCCACATAGACTAGAAAATATAGACGAGTAATGCTACGTGAATATATAAATAAAGAGACATCAGTTTTGGAATGTGAGAAACCAACAGAAACCAGAAAATCATGCAAATGCGTGAACCAGGCGCGAGGAGCTTGTTTAAGCCCATACAAAGAACGTTGAAGGAGACAAACGTGCCCGGACATCGTTTTGTCTTCATAGCTAGGGGGCCGGCACATATAAACCGTCTCAGCAAGGTTGCCATTTAGGAAAGCATTGTGAATGTCTAACTGTTGAATAGTCTATCTACGAGGAATAGCTAAGGATAAGAGAAGTCGTACCGTAGTCGGTTTAACCACGGGACTAAAAGTCTCAAAGAAATCCTCACCGGCAACCTGATTGAATCCCTTGGCAACTAATCGAGCCTTGTAATGCTCAACCGAACCATCAGCTTTTCTCTTGGTTCTAAATAACCACTTGCAGCCAACGACATTCATACCTGATTTAAAAGGAATGAGCCGTCATGTATTGTTGTGTACCAAGGCATTAAATTCCAAATCCATTGCATCCCGCCATTCGGGAAATTTGACCGCTTGAGTAAAACATATAGGCTCAGTAGTGACATCAGTGGATAGAGCAACATGATCATGCGGCCCCGAGCTCCGCGTATTCATCCCGTGAGACCGAACGGGTGAGGTAACGGGACGAGATCGACCACGGGGTCGACCTCTCGGCCGAGCAGGTGGCTGGTCCGTGACTGTCCGCTCGGACTCGGTCACGGACGGCTCAGCAGAGGCGGGCTGATCGCGGTGCTGGTCGGACATGGCTACGGGCACGACAGGTTGATCATCATAGGCCGAGACAGTACTCGGCTTACCACGAGACACAACCGACGCAACACCCCATGGCTCTGGGCGTGGTGCGGGTACCTGCGAGTCAACAGAAGCAACAAAAGGAAAGACAGTCTCATCGAATCGCACATGGTGACAGATAAAAGCCTTGTTAGTATTAGTGTCCAAACAACGATAGCCATGAAAAGATGGGGGATATCCTAAAAAGACACAAGGAGACGACCGAAATTGTAGTTTGTTGCGATAATAGGGACGCATGGTAAGAAAACATAAACACCCAAAAAACACGCAAGTATGAATAAGATGGAGGAGACCGATGCAAGAAATAATGAAGAGATTTATCAGATAAGACACGAGTGGACATTTTATTAATGAGATATACAGCAGTTTCGAAGGCATAATCCCAGAAACGAGACGGAACAGAGGACTGGGCCATTAGCGCTAGTCCTGTTTCGACAACATGGCGATCCTTGCATTCTACTCTGCCGTTTTGTTCATGAGTATACGCACAAGACTGCCTGTGACGAATACCCAACGACGCGAGAGTCGAACCAAGCTTTTTGTATTCTCCCCCTAAATCAGACTGAAAAGATAGAATTTTACGAGAGAATGAACGTTCAACAAATGACTGAAACTTATCAAATATCGCATACAAATCAGACTTAGCCCGCATAGGATAATACCACATGTAACGAGTGCAATCATCCACAAATAATACAAAATATTTAAATTCATTTGCAGAAAGTATCGGCGCAGGGCCCCAAATATCCGAACATATTAATTCTAAAGGATGCGAACTAGTAGATTCAACACGCGATAAAGGAAAACGAGATGACTTGCCCAATTGACAAGAGGAACAAATAAGGACAAGAGAAACAAATAAGACTAGACGAGCCTAAAATTTGACGCAAGACTCGAGAGTGTGGATGCCCAAGCCGCATATGCCAAACGAAAGAGGATCGTGCAGCAACAAAAGCAGCGGGAGCCGGACGCGAGATAGGCCAGGCATATAAATCCCCAGACACATGCCCCTTAAACAGAGTGTTCCTGGTTGTAATGTCCTTCACAAAGAAACACGGAGGGTGAAACTCAAAAAAGACATTATTTTCTTTAACATGCAATACATCAGACATACGAAACAACCTAGAATCAGTGGCTAACGAAGTAGAACCAACAGTAACAATAGGCAAACCTATACCATTGCCGACCCAAAGTGTTTCCAGACCATCATACGTAGTAGAGGACGTCAATAAGGTGGGATCAGGAGTGGCATGATTTGTGGCCCCAGTGTCGGAAAACCACTGATGAGAGTCATCCATAGAACCTTCAACACCAGAAACGACGACATTCGCCTGATGATCCAGATCAGGAGTGAAACGATGCCAACATGTCGTAGCTATATGCCCTTGCTTGTTGCAAAGTTGACACCGAGGGCCCGAGTTGGACCGCCCCCGGCCACGGCCACCGCGTCTTCTGCCGCGGCCGCCACCTCCTCGGTTCTGTGGACTGCCACCGCAACCACCGCGTCCTCCGCGGCTCACGGCCAAGGCTGCCGGTGCGCCGAGAGCCGCGCCGTCATCCGAACAGATCCATTCCTACGAAACAAGAAAATCTGCAACCTCCGGCAGGGGAACGGGAGCACCGCGGGCTAGGGTTGCCACCAATGGTCGGAACTCCGGGCGTAAACTGCGAAACACGTATAAGTTCTGATCATCCAACTCAACATGACGACCGGCGAGAGCCAATTCATCAATCAATATCTGGGCACGACCAAGGTAATCAGATATGGAGGAATCACCTTGATGGAGCCCCTGAAGTTCACCGAGAAACCGGAGTGCACGAGAGCGGGTAGACGAACCTAGGGTTTGTTCGATTACCTGCCAAAGCTGCCGCGAGGTGCCCTTGCTGACGGCGAAGCAAAGAGTCTCCTCGGATAAAGAGGAGATGAGCATGGAGAGGATGACTTTGTCTTGCCGGCGCCACGTGAGCTGCCGTGTCTGGAGATCGGAAACCACCGCTTGGGCGCTGTCCGCGGTTGATGCCAACGCCGGCGATGCTGTCGGAAAGGGTGTAGAACCATCAATAAATCCTAGAAGCCCTTGGCCTTCAAGAAACGGAAGCATCTGAATCCGCCAGAATAGATAATTCCGGGAGGTCAACTTTAACGAAACAAAGTGATGAGCCAATGAGAGGCTACCACTCGCAGGCATCGTAGGAATCTCGGTAACAGTCCGTTCAGAGGAACCAAGAACAGAGCCATCATTAACACCGATATTTTCCATGGAAAAACCTAGCTGATACCATATGAGAATATATTTTCTGTATTTAATGAATAATGTCTGAGAGTACAGGGAGCGAATATATAGAGATGCTAGATAGAATCCTAGTCTAACACGAATAATATAGTCCTAGTCTAATATGAATAATAGAGTCCTAATAATTAGAATCATTAAAGTAAAGCGGTAAAACTGTACCCATTAAAGACCGCCATTTGGAGGGACGGGCTAAAAAGCCAACCAATTTAATGGGTCATGAAATTGGGCAAATTATACTGTGGAACCGTGTCCACCTTGCAAGGTGGATACGGTTCCAAAACTTTTCATAATTATGAATATATAGTTCAAAAATTATGGACATAATTATGAATATATAGCTCCGTAATTATGAATATAGAGATTCAATAATTGTGAATATGAAGTTCAAAAATTATGAATATATACCTTTATAATTATGAACATATAGTTCAATAATTATGAACATAGAGTTCTGTAATTATGAATATAGAGTTCAATAATTATGAATATGAAGTTCAAAAATTATGAATATATAGCTTTATAATTATGAACATACAGTTCAATAATTATGAACATAGAACCGTGTCCACCTTGCAAGGTGGACACGGTTCCACAGCATAACGATTGATAAAATTTAGAGTCTGTGCCGTCTTTTTTGCGGCGTAGAGAGAGCTAAGCCCATTTTGATGGATTTACCGCACTTAATTTATTATGTGTTTTCAATTTATTTACATACAAAGGCTCAGGCCCGGTCCTATCATTTTATAGGCCTAGGGCGTAGTAACAAAAATGGATCCTATATTAAATTAATATATATTTTTATAACTAAAAATTAAATTAAATAAGGGGAAAATACTAATTAATGTCAACTCACTTGAAATAAGATTCACAAGTTTTTAACAATTATACATACGGATGAAAACAATTCTAGATACATTCTTAAATCCAAAATATTCCATAATCGCATTAGTGCTTTCATAAATAAAGAATTATAGTTTATAAAAACGAATAAATAATTTAAAATCAAATGAGCTTATAAAGATTCACATTATTATTATAATAAATAATAAAGTAATTTTTAATAAAAATTTATAAAACAAAACTTACAAATAAGAGCATAGCAAAAAATCTTAATTATTGGAAGTAATAAATAAAAATACTTTAAATATCGTAAAAGATATTCATAATAAAATATGAAACATAATTAATTGAATAAAATAGTTCGAATAAAAAAGACACATGATAAATCACACATCTTCTATATTGATATCATATTTATAAATACTTTTTCTTTTAGTTAGATAAATGTCAATTTTTTCTAGATTAATTTGGATACGATAATGCAAAATAGAACTTCTAACTACATTGACGAGATAATTCACAAAAAAAAAAATTAAACAATCTTTTAAAATATTTTTTTTTTGAAAACATCTTTTAAAATATTTTTCATAACTAAATAACAAAATATATTACATATACATAACTCATTATAAAGTTCACAAAATAATACATATTTTAAATATGAGTAGTAAATTACTCAAATAGAAATATATTCAAAATTTGATATGAATCACAAATCAATCTATATTATAAATCTCACTATAATAATTATAGAAAGGTAAAAAAATCACAAGTTACAAATTAAATTAAAAAATACAAATTAGAAATATAAATAACTCATTATAAAGTTCACAAAATAACACATTTTAAATATAAGTACTAAATAACTCAAATAAAAATATATTCAAAATTTGATATGAATCACAAATCCATCTATATTATAAATCTCACTATAATCTATACTATATATAAAATCAAAATCCTGCAATTTCATCTTCTCACCCAATTCCAACAAAATCTCTCTTCCTAATAAAATATATTGATTTCTACTTTCCCATTCGTACAATAATTCTGCGTTAAAATTCTATTCTAATATTTTAAAATAGTGTAATACAATCTATATCTATATCTATATTATATATAAAAACAAAATCCTGAAATTTTATCTTCCCGCCCAATTCCTACAAAATCTCTCTTCCTAGTAAAATATATTGATTTCTACTTTCTCATTCGTACAATAATCTATAATATCTATAATCTATAATCTACAATTCTATAATATATATAAAAACAAAATCCTGAAATTTTAACTTCCCGCCCAATTCCTACAAAACCTCTCTTCCTAATAAAATATATTGATTTCTACTTTCCCATTCGTACAATAATTCTGCGTTAAAATTCTATTCTAATATTTTAAAATAGTGTAATACAATCTGTCTATACTATATATAAAAACAAAATCCTGAAATTTCAACTTCCCGCCCAATTCCTACAAAATCTCTCTTCCTAATAAAATATATTGATTTCTACTTTCCCATTCGTACAATAATTCTGCGTTAAAATTCTATTCTAATATTTTAAAATTGTGTAATACAATCTATACTATATATAAAAACAAAATCCTGAAATTTCAACTTCCCGCCCAATTCCTACAAAAACTCTCTTCCTAATAAAATATATTGATTTCTACTTTCCCATTCGTACAATAATTCTGCGTTAAAATTTTATTCTAATATTTTAAAATAGTGTAATACAATCTATACTATATATATAAAAACAAAATCCTGAAATTTCAACTTCCCGCCCAATTCCTACAAAATCTCTCTTTCTAATAAAATATATTGAATTCTACTTTCCCATTCGTACAATAATTCTGCGTTACAATTCTATTCTAATATTTTAAAATAGTGTAATACAATCTATACTATTTTTTTGAATGAATACAATCTATACTATACATAAAAACAAAATCCTGAAATTTCAACTTCCCGCCCAATTCCTACAAACTCTCTCTTCCTAATAAAATATATTGATTTCTACTTTCCCATTCGTACAATAATTCTGCGTTAAAATTCTATTCTAATATTTTAAAATAGTGTAATACAATCTATACTATATATAAAAACAAAATTCTGAAATTTTAACTTCCCGCCCAATTCCTACAAAATCTCTCTTCCTAATAAAATATATTGATTTCTACAATAATTCTCGGTTAAAATTTTATTGTAATATTATTATAAAATTGTGTAATACTATTCCTATTCTAATCTATATCTATTTTATATATCAGTGTTGCAAAAATCGTGTCGCTGGCTGCGGCGAGGAAGGCCGGAATCGGCCTTCTCAGCGGCCGCCTCGCCGGCTGAACCGGCCTTTAATTTTTATATATTTTTTAAAGTTGTAAAGTGTCAAAAGTTCGGCAAGGCATAACTTTTGACTCCGTTGTCCGTTTTGGACAAATGTTTTTTTGAAATCGCGTATTTTTTTGTGATCTATCCACCGCAAACAGCCGTAGGCGGTTTGGCCCACCAATTTCTAAAAAAAATACTTTATTAAAGAGTTTCTAAGAAAAAACTATGAGAACCTTATGTTTTATTAATGAATTTTTAAATTTTTTAATTAAACAATTGTCCCGTGCATTGTTTAATAATCTTTCTTTATAATTGGTCAAATTATTTAATTATGGTAAATTTAGGAATAATTAATGATGGTAATAGAAATCCTAGAAGAATATAGAATTGAACAATATTTAATTATTGTTATATTATTATTGTGACTCACGGAATACAAGAGTTAATGTCATTTTTGGTCCTAGACTTATTATTGGAGCATTGACACTTTTCATCCTCCATAATAAAAATTGTCACTTAGTAGCCACTGTTATTGATCGTTGGACAGTTTTGATCCTCCGTCAATGACGTCGTTTGTTGACCGTGAATTAGAAGGGTTTTTCTGTCTTTTTATGTTCTAATCCTTGTATTTCTTCATCCATTGGTCACTGCTACATCCATTTCTTCAAACTAAGGTTATCCGCTTCAGTCCTTTCTAACATTAAGAAACCATCTTCACCCAACTAACAATCACGAATTTTACATTTGACATCAATCTCAAGATAATGGAAACAAGTGCAGTTGGAATAGAAAGGGCGTTAGTCCATGCCTGTGGAAATTTTGTCGAGCATACAACATAACTGGCAAAGTCAGGAATATCACCCAACCTCTCCCTTAACCTTTCTGCATCAACTATAATAGGTATGCCCCTACTCTTTGCCTCCTGCACTACAATCAAAGCAGTCTCATGCAGCCTTCCATCTAAGTAGGCAATATTTACTCCAAGCGCTGAAGACAATTTTGATTTGGGTATGTAGACCCTCAGATATCATGGGTGGATATCCTGGAGTGAAAATGCACGTGCGAGTTTTTTTTTTTTTTTTTTTTTTTGGTTGTCAACAATGACATATGTGAATGGTGAGTTTCCTCATTTGGACACCACCATAAAAGATGTATCAACACCATCCCTTTCAAGCTCATCAAGTATTCTTTCGCCATGCGAGTCATCAGCAACCTTAGATATGATCCTTGGATTAAAACCAAGACGAATTTTATCATCCGGGTTTTATCAAAGCATTGCCAATGTTACCACCTCCTTGAACCTCAAAACTGGTGCTCCGAATTTTATCATCCGGGTTGGGGAATGAAGCTACAGCAGCCAGGAAGTCACACCGGCCATTCCAACACCTCAGACAATGCTATTTTTTTGGAGTGGCGTATTCCACATTTTCAGCTTGAAACTTCATTGAATTTCAGGTAGAATAACAGAGTTTTTGAGGTTGTGCACCAAGTAGTTGTGGTCAGAGAGAGAGAGAGATATGGGAAGGATATTTGTGGTCAATATGGAAGGGAGGACTTACAGGTGCAAATTCTACATACGCCATCTACAACTACAACTGCTATTTACCATAGGAGGGTTCGTCGACCTGCTGCCCTCTCTGCTTCGCCGGAACAAAAAACCAGCGGTGAAGGCCCCAACCTCGCCGGATCTGTTGCTACACCGCCAGATCTGCCTTACTGGTCCGTCGCCGGAAGGAGTTACTGCCTCGTATGCTCGCCGCCGTACCCACAACTCGCCGGAGAAGAACCTCGCTGCTACTCACTACCGACGGTTACTACTTAGCTGCCAAGTCTCACCATCTCGCCTCACAGGAGTCACAGCAGCGCTGGTCTAAACAAGATTAGAAGAATAAGACATAAAAATACAGAAAATCCCTTCTAATTCACGGTCAACAAACGACTTCATTGACGGAGGATCAAAACTGTCCAACGACCAATAACAATGTCTACTAAGTGACAATTTTTATTATGGAGGATGAAAAGTGCCAATGCCTCAATAAGTCTAGGACCAAAAATCGCATTAACTCCGGAATACAATACAAGAATATTTAATTATGGTTATATTATTATTGTGCCTCACGACCATTATATACTAACAGTACTTGAAAAGAAACTAATAATATTAATAATAATATAATAATAATAATATAAGTGATAATAATAATATCTAAAAGTAATTAAGTGTTAATAATAATAGTAAGAATATTAACGTAAGAGTTGTAACATAGAATAAATTGTAATAATTAATAACTATAGTCTAGGATTAAATTTGGAATTGTCAGGAAAGATAAACGATCTCTGGTGAAATTAACTCTTAAATAATTATATATCGATTTAAATATTCTTAATATATTACAACAATTCTATTTCGTGCATCGCACGGGTAAAAATACTAGTAATTATAAAAAGATAAAACAAATCACAAAATTACAAATTAAATTTTAAAAAATACAAATTAAAAATATAAATAAATTTCATAAGTTACAATTTTAATACTATATAACAATAATATCCATAAATCAATTTTAATACTAATCTTAATGCCAACGCACATATAGAGGGATTCAACCCTCAGACCTCACGCATTCATTCAAACCACAAACATTACCAAATCAACTGACTTTCAATTCCTTAGCACAATTTTATACGGAGTACTAATTATTATAGAAAATATCTATAGTATATAACAGGTATTGGGAATTTGGGATAGGGTGGTGGGTCCCTTCCAAGCTTGGATCCTGGACAAGGGCCCAACCTGCCCTTGTCCAGGGCCGGGCCTATGATAATTGCCAAACTTATCAACCAAACACACCCGATATATACCCAAATATGTGAAACTGTTATTCAGTTTTATTTTATATACACTGTAGTTTCATTACAACATAACTATAATATCATTTCGATATAACTGCAGTTTCATTGGACAATATGCACTCAAATATGTGAAATTGTTATTCAGTTTCATTTTATATACATTGTAGTTTCATTACAACACAACTACAGTATCATTTCGATATAATTACAATTTCATTGGACAATATACACTCAAATATTTGAAACTATTATTCAGTTTCATTTTATATACACTGTAGTTTCATTACAATACAACTACAATATATTTCAATATAATTACAGTTTTATTGGACAATATACACTCAAATATATGAAATTGTTATTCAGTTTCATTTTATATACAATGTAGTTTCATTATAACACAACTACAAAATTATTTCTATTAAACTAAAATTCTATTTGACAATATACACTCAATATGTGAGACATATTATTCAGTTTCATTTTATACATACTACAGTTTCATTTTAACAGAACTAAAGTATTATTTCAATTCAATTACAATTTAATTTGATAATATAAACACAGTATACGAAACAATTTAATTTTAGATACACTGTAATTTTATTTTGTTATGAATATACAAAAGATACAGAAATTGTTAAAGTGCTGTCGTTCCTTTACTTAAAAAAACAACTCCGTTTTTAGATCATGGTCCACAGTATAACAAATTTTAACAATCGTAATTTTATCAAGGAATAAGCTTCAAATTGGCCACTGAACGTAATCTGAAAATGCAATTAGGCCACTGAACGAAAACAAAGTGCAATTAGGCCACTGAGCACTCTAAAAATGTGCAATTTCACCTTATAGCAGGTTACCCTCAATTTTAGCAGGTTATCTGCTTACGTGGCAGCTGAGTTGGCATTTTTAATAAATTTTAAATTATTTTTAATAAATTTTAATAATAAATTTTTATTTAAAAAAAATTTAAAAAAATAAAAACGACTTTATTTTATTTTTTATTTAATTTTTTTTTAATTTTTTATAAAATTTATTATTAAAATTAATTATTAAAAATTATTTAAAAATTATTAAAAATGCCAACTCAGCTGCCACGTAAGCAGGTAACCTGTTAAAATTGATGGTAACCTGCTATCCGGTGAAATTGCATACGTTTGGAGAGTTCAGTGGCCTAATTGCACGTTTTTGGAGTGTTCAGTGGCCTAATTGCACTTTTTGTTCGTTCAGTGGCCTAATTGCATTTTCAGGTTACGTTCAGTGGCCAATTTGAACCTTATTCCTTTTATCAATCGTAATTTTGACATACCAGCCATACCTTAAAAGATTGTTTTAAACACGTTACTTTGTACTTTGACTGTGGCTAAACCCATATTTGCGTAGTCTGACTTTAGTTATTTCGTTTTTTTTTTTTTTTTTTTTTTTTTTAATGTTTCTAAAAAAATCTAATAAATATACCAATGATCTATTAATCTACGTACTGTAATCTATATATATATAAAAGTAAAATCCTCCTAGCCAAGTTTTCCCCCCAAAACTTAGGGGTATTTCTGTAATATAATAATAATAATAATAATAATAATAATAATAATAATAATAATAATAATAATAATAATGTTATTACCTTAAATAAATAAAATTTTATTCTTTCTTTTGAATTAATATTTTTTACTTATAAATACAAATTAGTATTTTCTACCTTAAATAAATAAGTTATTTTGCCTAATTTATATTATATTCTTTAAGCTACAAGTACCCATTTTATTATATTGAGCCTGGGTACACACAATTCCAAATAAATACATTAGGAATAATAATTATATTAGTAATATATTATTAATTAAATAATTAGGGGAAATGATGGTTAGAACAGTGTACTTAACGTATAGGTTACTCATATAATAGGTAGTAATTAAGGTGATTATTGTTAATTAAGCTAATTAGTGTGTAGTATATGTACATATGGAATGCCGTGCTAATTAGTGTGTAGTATATGTATATGGAATGCCGTGTGAAATTAAAAGTTTTTACCTTTCTTCAAATCTCTTACCATTTTATAATTTCAATACTAAGTTCTTTTGATCTTATTTATTGTGTATAAATACACCTTACATGATCATATACAATCCATCAACTTCACCTACAATCCCAACTAAACTTAATTATTTTATTGACTTTTGCTAATTATCCTGTGATCTTCCACAGTTGAGGTTGATACATGATTTGCACAGGTGAGGTTTTCATTATCTTAGTTTCATTTTTCTTTCTTTTTTTTTTGGTTTTTTTTTTTTTTTTGTTTTTTTTTTTTTTGTATTTTCCGATTTTTAAATAAGAAAAGTGGTTCTTAAGACAAAATGTTGATATTTTTTTGTTTGTTTGTTTGTTTGTTTTTGTGGAGAAGATACGGATCTATAAAGATTGATCGGGAAGTAATAGAGTTCCTTGCTCATCAAGTGGATAAAGTTTGAAGAGGGACGGATTCTCTGTATATGTAAACAGATACATAGGGAAGCATGATAAGAATACACTAAAAACCAAAATAAAATTCAAAGCATTTTTTTAGTTCTCCATCTCATCATTTCTTTCTTTTCGTATTAATTTTCTACATTTTTCTAACTATATTCCCCCGTACTTCAATATGTTTTGCAGTTTATATCGTCTGGTATGAGCTTTAAGATACTTAAGGAGGCTTTGCTTCAGCAAAAGGAAATTGAGGAGGAGGATGCTTGGTAACAGAACCCTAATGGTTTAGTTTTTATGGAAGAGCGTAGAGATGCGATCGAGGATGATAATGACAGTGATTTTGAGAATTTTGTAATATTTTATGAAACTTAGAGTTAGTATGTTGACTTTGAGATTTGTACATGTCATTCAAGTTTCTATATTTTTTTTAATAAGCAGCGTTAAGGGTTTACGTGGTTCGTTGGGCAAAACAGCAATCAAACAACAGCTAAATCGAATTGAGGGGTAAGGACGTTGTAGATAGATGCCATTTCTCATCCTACTTTGTCTTTTTCTAAAGAGAGTGGGAATGTGACAGTGAGAAAAGAGAAAAAGCAAATGGAGAGATTTTATTTATTTATTTATTTTTCCTTGAAGTTTCTATGTTTTCCTTATACAAATTTATAATTGTAAAGTTATATTAATAAATGATTATTATAAATTTATATTAATACAATGTAATAGAGTTAGTAGCATTAAAAAAAATGATTATTAAGACAAGTATAATTTATTTTATATTGTGGATACATTATTTTTAATAATTTTTATTTAATAATATTATACCTTAATTATAAAAATTCTACCAAATAATGTAAATGTCATACAATAATTATCATAAACAATATTTAATAATTGAAAAATTCTATTAGGTAATAAAAATTACTATTATAAAATCTTTTGTAATATGGACACATTATTTTTAATTATTTCGGTTTAATAATTTTATATCTCATGTATAAAAATTTGAAATAATACTTTTAGTACTATTGAATATTGATTTGACTAACAATTATCTTAATTATTAAAGCAATTAATAGGTAATCTAGCTTTAAAAAGTTTTCAAATATATGAATTATACATGGTAGCATAGAATCAATTAGTAAGACAATTATATTAGGTAATCTAATTAATAATTTATTTTTAAAAATTATATCCTTTTTTAATAATGAATATTTTCTTAAAATATATACATAGACTATGGTTATCAATATAAAATTAAAAGTACACACACACTTAATGTATAATATTAATAATTATGTATTGTTACCTCTTTTGATGTAATTATTATGGTAATTTATATACATATATATATTTTTTATACTTAATGTATAATATTATTGGCATGAAATAAATTATACTTACCTTAATATATAATTAATTTTTAATATAATTTTCTTATTTTTATTAAAGGTAACTATTCTGATAATTTTTCTTTCATTCTTTTGTGTAATTATTATGGTAATGTATTTAAATATTGGAAGAGATTAGAACAAATATTATAATTAATATAATTAATGAAATTATTATGGTAATTGCCACAATATTTGGTAATTATAATTAATATAATTAATGAAATTAAGAAATATAAGATTTCTTCCATAGAAATATTTGTGGCAATTTCATTAAATTACAATTAATAAAATATGAATTATAATTAAAGAAATGAAATTATAAAATTAACAAAACATGAATATTTCTAATTTTTAAAATATACATACATACACTTATGCACTATAATAATCATACAAAATTTAAATATTACTTTTTAAATTTTTAAATATAATTTTTTAATTATAAATTATAATTAATGAAATTATATTATAGAACTTTCATATATACATATTAATAAATATTATGTGTATATACAATGAATTATACAATCATATAAGGAAATGCGTCGAATTAGGGTTTAAATTTATTCATTCAAAATTTGGAATTTACATTTTTTTTTATTGAAGTCTAAGTACAATTCTCTTAGTTATTAATTTATTATTCATATCTTTAGAATTATAATATATGAAATACAATTAGAAATAAATCAACTTTATTATGTGAATTTCTTCTATATATTTATCTAAATATGTAAATGATTAGAGATTATATTATAAATACAAGATTTTAATTTTAATTTTGTATGTTATGAAAATAGATGACCAAATATATAATAGTCCAACTATATTATTATATTGTACATTTTAACATCTTTTCATTTTTTTCTATTTTTTATTTTAAATTCATAATAACAAAAACAATTCGTGGAACGCACGGGTAAAACACTATATTTTTTTAAAAAATACAATTTGATAAATATAAAAAATTAATTAGTACAATATTATTTCTGTTTATAATAATTAAAGAAAAAAATAAATAATTTAAATATGTGAACCAATGATTTCAAAATGAAATTAATATATAGTTTCAAATAAATATAGTATGATTAGATATACTTTAATTAGTTTTAATTTTATTAATGAAATGACTTTTCTTTATCACTTTTTGATGGGAGACGGTGTGAGTTGCTGGAAAATATTTTAAAAATAAAAATACTTACTAATAAAAAATAATTTTAAAATATTTTTTAACCCCTCATAACATGTGCAGATCTTATAATTTTTTTTTTGAGAAAAATTTGATAAATATCATAAATTAATTAGTACAATATCATTTCTGTTTATAATAATTAATTAAAGAAAAAAATAAGTAATTCAAATATGTGAACCAATGATTTCAAAATGAAATTAATATACAGTTACAAATAAATATAGCATGATTAGATTTAATTTAATTAGTTTTAATTTCCTTAATAAAATGATTTTTCTTTATCAGTTTTTGATGGGAGACTAAGGGAGTGTTTGTGTTGCTGGAAAAAGATTTTAAAAATAAAAATAATTTTAAAATTTTTTTAACCCATAAACATGAAAAAATTTTATATTTTAAAAAAGATACAACTTGATAAATATCATAAATTAATTATTGCAATATCATTTATGTTTACAATGCGAATAATTAAGAAAAAAAAATAATTCAAATATGTGAACCAATGATTTCAAAATGAAATTAATCTATCTATACTATTAATAAAAGTAAAATCCTCCTTTTCAACATTCTCGCCCAAATTAATAAGAATATTAATTAATTAGTAAAAAATTAATAAAGTTTATTTGGTAACAATAATACTTCTAATTGAGTAAATGACTAAAATGAAAAAAGAAATTGTCAGGTATTTTAATTAAAAATGGAACAAAAATTAAAAATTAGATGGAAATATTTCAATAATAATATTCTACATCATCAATAGTAAATGCATATTTTAAACAATATAAAGGTAAATTAAAAATATAACGAAAATATTTCAATAAAAATATTATAAATCATCAATGAAAAATGGAACGAAAATTAGGTAAAAATATCACTTCATCTAATATTCTAATTGACTAATTGACTGAAAATAAAAAAGAATAATTGACTGAAAATGAATATGATATTACTAATTGACTGAAAATATAAAAGGATCACTGACTAATATTCTACCATTATATATTTTCACAAGAATCACCCATCCAGATGGACTAAAGGTGTTAGCTCTAGACGAAGATGGACGAGATTGTGTTGCTACTACCAATGTCGTCTACAAAGAGGTTTCAATAATGTGTAAATACAATCGTTGATATTATATATATATTTTTTAAATGACAAAATTGCTATATATCTAGACAAAAAAAATATATCTTCCATATATACAAATGAATTAAGATAGCAATTTTTTCATATAAATGAGTTGCTGGAGAACGAGCACATTTACCTAATTTATAAAAAATACTAATAATAAATAAAATCTCCAAAATTGCAGCACCGCATGAGTACATCTACACATTAGCTATTAATTTGAGCAATTATTTGCTCAAATTCAAGCAATGATAACATCAAAACACATAAATGATTCAAATCACATATTTAATTGCACTATATAATATTTGATGCTCTAATTTAAATAATTATATATCAATCCAAATATTCTTAATATATTACAACAAATATATTCCGTGCATCGCACGGGCGCAAATACTAGTTCTCTAAAATAAATATATTTTTATAACAAATAATTAGATTGTGGCAAATTATTCTTTGGACCCGGGTACGCCTTGTAAGGTGGACTCGAATCCAAAGATATACAATTTACATACTAAATATTTATAATTTATCTTTTAAAAATTTACAATTTGTGATGACCATGTATTATATTCATAAATTCTCAAAACTTAAAAACATAATTTTATATTCTAAATGTTCATAATTACAATACTTAAAATACACAATTCAAGATCAAGGTTCACCTTACAAGATGGAACCTGGTCCATGGTATGTATAACAACTGTTAAATTGTCCTATTTGGAAATGCTTTTAGTATTAATTGGTCCCTAGCTTCACGTCAAAGAGCATCACTTTTCAACTTGACAAAACTTTTACCAATATAATAAAGCTAGGATTTGTGCTTCCACGTTTTGCATTTTTGAAAATCAAGAAATATAAAAGTGACATTGTCCTTTCAAAAAAAAAAAAAAAAAAAAAAAAAAAAAAAAGTGACATTGTGAGCGGAGACTCAGGCTTGTGATTTAGAACGAATCAAGCTAATGATTTTATACGGAGTAATTGTTTTGATTCATTTGCATTTGTTAGTCTTAGTATATTTCAAGTAATTAAATTAGGATTTATAAATTTTGTGCAAATGATTGAAAAATAAAAATTGAGTCCCTCTCAAAAAAACTAACAAGTAAATGGAATAAATTAGAGACCGTTTGGTATTTTCACATTAATTAAATTCTCAAGAAATTTTTTTTTAAAGGAATATGTTTAATCTGAATAACTTTAATTTATCAAAAAATTTAATTAACGTGTTTGATGCTATCTTGGTAACATAACAATTATATTATCTGAAAAATTAATTAAAATATTTGGTTCATTTAAACTTTTCAAGAAAATTTTTATAATCTCTAATATATCTTTACTATATATAAATATTAAAGAAAAACATAACAAAAATCGAGAGTTTAATAAATTACTTGTAAATTACAGTAATAAACTATATGCCAAAAATTAATAGAGTATTATGTGTGTGTTCGCGTGCATGCATGTGCGTGTGCGCCTGTGTGTGTGCGCGTGTGTGTGTGCGCGTGTGCGTGTGCATGTGTGTGTGTGTGTGTGTGTGTGTGTGTGTGTGTGTGTGTGTTGCATCATTACGTAATGAAACATATTGCAAATTAAATTACTAAAATTTTAACTACATACATGGATGTAAATTTCTTTGATAAACAATGGGTAACAATGGGAGAGACAATTTTTAATTTATAAGAGATTTTTAACCCGACACAAAAAATGATAAATATGTAATGAATAAATTTAGTAGATTCTTAGCCACCGGAAAAAAAAAAAAAAAAAATCCTACCTTTTCTATGTGGGATTTACTTATCAAACGCACTCTAAATGTAATGGATGAATTCAAATATGACGTTGGACGGCATATGGATTTATCTTTCACAGGTCACAATTTTTTTGTTAGGGTTAGATTTTTGTCTTCCTTTAAAATAAAAAATAAAAAAATCTTTGTTTCGTTAGTTTATAATAGATTGTTTCTCTGCAATAAAAAAATATTAAAAAAAATTAAAAAATTAAGTTACTCTAACTCTCTAAGACGGTCCACATCCCTTAAAGGAAGAAATTAAACTTGCAAGATGATATAGTGTGCTTTGTAAAAAATAAATTTTTTATTTCTTTATATGGGTTGCAAGCTTACAAAGTATCCAAAACAAACAGATACTTTTCTCTCTCTTTTTTTTTTAATTAAATAATTGTATTGACTAGTTTTATATATTATTATTATTATTTTTAATATAATGTGATATTGGGATTAACTTTTAAAAGTAAATTAATAGTTATAAAAATTAAGAAAAAATAATGATGAAATTACGAATTTGATGATGTTAAAGTAGTACTTATATTTTTTAAAGTGAAAAAGTATTATGAGATAGAGCTCTCTAATACTAGAGTCTAGAGTCTACAATAATGATTACTCAATTGTTATCTTCTTTACAACAAAAGTATATGAATTGACTATTGAGCAAACGTTTAACCAAAAAATTGAAAAAAAATAATAATAATAAAAGCTCAAGACCGAAAGAAAATAAAAACACACTTTAGAGTAATAAGACACTTGTAACTTGAATTGCGTAAAATGAAAATCTCAAACCCTATCCTTTATTTATAAGAAAATATTGGTAAGTGTTCAACTTCAAATTAGCCCTTTTGAGCTTTGAAATTAACAAACAAAACATAAGAAACACAATTAAAATTAAAATTATGGTCAAGCACTTTGTGCTTAAATGACATGTAATAATTTTTTTTATGTGGGAGGTCATGAGATCAAGCCTCAGTGAAGGCGTTGTTGACTCTGTGTGTTTCATTAAGTTGAGAAAATATGTTTGAACAGAACTAAGTTTATTTTAGAAACCTCCCTTCCAATTTCCGTGCTTTTCTTATGTTAATTCAAATTTTGAAAAACAAAAAAAAGTAAGTTTGATTGAGATTATTTCAAGTGAGATGTATAATATTTTTAGTTATAATATATGGAGTAATATTTTTCTATGTATTTATAAAAAGTATTATACGTTTTACAATAAAAATGTCACATATTTTGAATATATTTCAGGAAACTCACAGATGAGTTTGCAGAGAAGAAAGAAAGAAGAAGGCAAGTGTATTATTCATCATCAGTTCATCAATACAATAGCAAGAGTATATAAACCAAAGGCTATAACAGAAAGGTAGTTATGTTAGTTACAAGAGAGAAGAGGGAGATGTTGAATCTAAAACAGTAAATCTGTTAATTATAAGGACATTTGAGATGTTGCCTACTGCATGTGCTGACACCCCTCCCCCCTCCCCCCACCCCACCCCGCAAGCTGGAGTATATATGCAATGGAGATCCAGCTTGGAGATTAAATCACAGAAGGTATTGGGGGCATGAGGTTTTGTAAACACATATGCCAATTGGTTATGAGTTGAAAACTTGAAACATGCAGCAGTTTTAGGATTCCCTTATGTAGTTTTTCCCTCACAAGGTAGCAATCGATCTCAATGTGCTTTGTTCTTTCATGAAATACTGGATTTTTAGCAATGGCAATAGCTGATTTTCTGTCACAGTAGATCATTGCTGGAGGGTTGTTGTAACAACCCAAAATTTAATTTCATAAATCCAATTTTAAGAAATTCCAAAATAACCATTTTCACTCCATTAAAAATTTTTGCGATCAATTGGTGTGTGAATAAATTATTTTAGTCACATTTTAAATTAATTTAACACCAAAACTTATTTTATTCCAGAATCCTAAATTTTCGGGTACTTCGCGTACCAAGTTTTAAATCGAGAAATCAATCTGAAGAGTGAAACCGGGAGAATTCAGAGAAACTTTAAACAAGTGTTCATCTAGAAAACTTGTTGAGAAAATTCATTTTTAACCACAAAGTGTTTAAAATAGCATTTCTAGCCCTTGGTCCATGGAGCATGGTGGACCACTAAACATCCAAAACCCTTTCCTGCCTCATCTTTTAGCCATAGAAATTACACTTTTGCCCTCCACCAATCATTGTTGATTCTCCTAGGGTTTAGAGCCTTATAAAATGGAATGTTATCAGATGTAGCCTCTTTGATTCTCTTCCTTTTCTTCCCCAATCCAACAATCGCAAAAAAACACAGTAAGTTCATTTCTTCATTCTTCACCTAGCTTCTTTGAATTCCATATTCCATCTCTAAGAACTTAGCTCTTAAGGCTTGTTGTTTTGGTTGGTTGTCTTGCTTAGGAGGTGAAGGAGGGTGTAGCTAGTTGGGAAGAAGGAGAAATCCCAACAAAAAGGAGGAATCTACAAAGGTATAACCCCATGGACTCCCTCTTTGATTTTGGCTCTGTGAAGCCTATGTTTATTGAGTAGAAATGAGTAGTAATGGTGGAATTTTGTTGTGTTTAAGCTTTGAAGTGATCTAGTATTTGCCTTTGAAGTGTTGAGAATATTTTGGACATGCTTGGAATGATTTTTTACAGATGAAAACACCTATCTGGTGCACACATAGTGTGCACCAGATCAGATCAGCGGCCCTAGCCGCGGCCCATCAGGAGGGTCGCCGGCTAGAGCCGGGGCCAACCGGGCCTAGGGCACGGCTCTAGGAGAGGGCCGTTGCCTAGGCCCGGCCATGCGACGGATTACATGGGGCGGCTCATGAGGAGCCCCGCCCCAGGTCCCTGAGTATTGATCTGAGAGGTTTTTGTGCAGTGGTTGGGCCCTTGTGGCTCAGCTACGTGTCGTTTCGGGCCAGGTGTCACGGGCCCTTGTGGCTCGGTACCTCGGGACTGTCTTGACGCACGTTTTTTACTTTGATTTCGTTAAATTTGGATTAAAAATGAGCATGTTATGATGGATTTAGTAGGGGTTTTGTTACACAGTAAGAGTATTTGAAGTTCACTGTGAAGAAGAAATGTTTTGCCTTGTTGTCTGATGTTTTATTTTTATTAAGTAGAGAAGCATGATCACTTGAAAATATGATTTATTATGAAAGCATGACTAGATGTGATATTTGATCAATGAGATTTGAAGCATATTTTGTTTATAGAATATATAGAATTTGCTATGTTGAAAACCGAGTATGACATTGTATCCTTGAGAATTTTATGGATTATATACATGGATTTGGAGCAGGTTGTAGAGTATTTTGCATCTCACATACATCATGTTTTAAAAAGTTCATAAGTGGCCAACGTAAGCCAAAGTATTACTTTCAAAATCCATAAGCATGTAGTATATCATTATTTGATGCATTGAGAAGTTGTTGAGTTGTTGCATGCATGAGATTGATGCATGAGAGATATATTTATGTATTATCTATATCGGTGAGGTTTTGGAGGACCCCGTTTGGACTATGTCCTCTCGGATGATTTTATTGACATTGCGGTCCCAGTATATGTAACGCGGCGTATTCCAACGTTAGGAGGTTGGAGACTTCTCGCCGGGCTTGGAATCCTGGTTAGGGGTGTGCACACTAAAATTTCGATACCTGTTTCCACAGAGAAAGCAAGAGAGAAAGATAGAACCAAGAGAGTGGTTCTGTGGGCGAGTTGAGTATGTGGCCGGCTAGATTGCCGAGCTGATTAGGTCCATTCATGATTCGTGAAGACCTACCTCCCCACGAGTAAGAGGTTCCGTAGTAACGGATGTGGCGGATGCACGAGATTGCACCGCACGCTAGGGCTTCGCTGCGGCGGAGTACCTGCCTCGCACAAGAAGAGAAATGAGAAGTATGAGAAAGCTTGAGCAAGAAAGATAACGAGTCAAGAGACTCAAGAGAAAGAAAACAAGTCATTTATAACTCAATGAGACCTCCACAGAAAGTATTCTATTTTACAACGAGTGTATGAGTATAGTATTGCACGAGACTGCATATGAGTATATTTATAGTATTGCACGAGATTGCATATGAGTATAGTATTGCACGAGATTGCATATGAGTATATTTATAGTATTGCACGAGATTGCATATGAGTATATTTATAGTATTGCACGAGATTGCATACGAGTATATTTATAGTATTGCATGAGATTTCCTTTGAGTAGAGTATTGCATGAGCTTGCATAATGAGAATGATGATTCAAGTTTGTATTTCGAGCATGATTGTTTAGTTACATTTGAAGTCTTGTATATCCAATTTACATGATGAGAACTTGAGAGCATGGTTTATTAGTATGAAATTATTTGTAAGCATGAGTTGTTTGGATAAGTTTGTTGTGATGTTCACATGTTGAAATATCTATGTTGTTAAGTCTTTTGTTTTAAAGCATGCCTGTTGATATTATAGGACGCAAGCATATAGAAAGTATGTGATGTGACTATAATTGCCTATGAGATGAGATTGTTGATTATGAATGTTATCAAATGTTTTTCCAAAGTATATTCTATAGTACTTTACATGGTTGAGTGTGGTTATACTTAGCTTCGTGCTAATGGGTGTTTTCCTATTTGTCTATGTGTTGTTTGCAAAAATCTCTTTCAGGTGGGCCCAGCGTTGAGAAGTGAACGAGTTAGACTAGTCTAGTAGTTATAGAAGTCTAAACTCTTAATGTTTTGGTTATGATGTTATTTATCGGAATTTAGACTTATGTTTTTTATGACGTTCGATGATGTAGACTTCGGGGTATCTTTTTCTCCCTTATGACTTTCAGTTAAGTTTATGGATGTTAGTTATTTTTATCTTTATTTCTAGTTCTACCCTTAGCCTATGCAATCACCACGGAGTGGTGGTTGTGGCGGTGACATTCCCACTAGTTATCTTATTAAGATGTTTATCCGCTGCTTAATTTATGTTAATTGTGGTTTAGAATTGTAATTAGGATTTAGAAAAAGTGGGGTGTTACAATTGCTATGTATTCCCAAGTCTTTCAGCAGGTATAGTAGCCACTGTATCTCACATGCTGCTGTGGCTAGGGCTCTATATTCTACTTCTGAGGAGCTCCTGGATATAGTAATTTGTTTCTTGGACTTCCATGAAACTAAAGAAGTGCCAAGCAAAATGCAGAAACCTGTGACTGACCTTCTTGTATCTGGGCATGCAGCCCAATCAGAGTATGTGAAACCTTTAATGTGAAAGGGAGAAGTAGCTGGAAAAAAAAAACAGGCTCTGGGCTGGAGCTGCTTTGATGTATCTTAGCATTCTATGGGCTGCTTGAATGTGAATATCAGTAGTGCAGTCTAAGAATTAGGATAACTGTTGAGTTGCATAACTAATATAAGGCCTTGAGATGGTTTAGTACAACAGTTTACCTACAAGTCTTCTAAATTGAGTGGCATCTTCAAGTTTGTTGCCAGTATTCTTACTGAATTTTATAGATGTGATCATGGGGATCTTAGCAGGTTTACAATTCAAGAAGCTTGTTTCTTCAAGGAGTTCCAGGGCATATTTCCTCTGTGATAAGGAGATACCATTGCTGTTTCTTACCACTTCTAATCCCAGAAAGAACCTTAAAGGACCTAGGTCCTTTATATGGAAGACACTGTCTAGGTGCCCTTTGATCTGCTGAACTTGGCTCAAGTTAGGGTTTGTTGTTACAACATCATTAACATAGACAAGAAAAGCCACAAAATCTTCTCCTTGACCTTTGGTAAACAATGAAGAGTCAGAAACAGCCTATTTAAACCCCATGCTTAGCAGCTCATGAGTTAGTTTTGTATTCCATTGCCTACTAGCTTGTTTTAGGCCATATAGAGACTTTACCAGCTTGCAGACTTGTCCAGTTTTTAAGGAGGTGAAGCCAAGAGGTAACTTTATGTAGACCTCTTCATTCAAGTACCCATGCAAGAAGGCATTATTTACATCCAATTGATGGAGAGTCCAACCTTTGATAGCAGCAACAACCAACAGCATTCTGATGGTGGTTATCTTAGCCACTGGGCTAAAGGTATCCAGGTAGTCTAAACCAAGTGTTTGAGTATAACCCTTGGCAGCCAACCTAGCTTTGTATCTCTTAATAGTTCTATCAGCTTTAAGTTTGGTTTTGTACACCCACTTGCAACGAATTAGTACTTTATTAGGTGGAAGATCTGTGATCACCCAAGTATTGTTGGCTTGAAAAGCTTTGATCTCATCTTCCATAGCCTTCTTCCAACAATCCTTTTGTATTGCCTCATTGTAGTTTTTAGGTTCTCTGGCTTCCAAAGCATTAACTGCAAATGATTTATATCCTTGTGATAAGTTTTCATAAGATATGGCCTTTAAGATATGATGAGGAGAAGTTTTCTTTGCAGTGATATTTTGGCAAGTGTAATCACTTAGATAGGCTGGTGTTGTCCTTGCTCTGGTTGACTTCCTTGGTTGTGGTGTAGGTATGGAATCTGCAATGGTAGGATTATCCATCTGATATGGTTGTGCAGGCTGAGCTTCAGGGTAATTGTTAGCAGTGTCTGATGGGGAAAAATGGTCCTCAGTATCCATATAGGATGATCCATCTGATAGTAAGATTACTGACTGAATGTCACTTGAATTCTGGTAGGGAAATAAGTTCTCATAGAAGCTAACATCCCTAGACAACAGTATCTCCTTGGTCTACAAATCAAATAATTTGTATACTTTTATTCCATTAGCAAACCCCAGAAAAATACATTTCCTAACTCTATGTGTAAACTTGTTTCTCTGACAGCTGGGAACAAGGGAAAAAGTCAAACATCCAAAAACTTTAAGGTGTTGATATTGTGGCACTTTATTGAACAGAATCTGATATGCGATATTATTATCTAGGGCTGTTGATGGAAGCCTATTGATTAGGTATACAGCATGCATAATGCAATCTCCCCAAAAAGACTCAGGCAAGTTGGCTTGAAATCTGAGAGCTCTTGCTACTGATAAGATATGGCCATGTTTCCTTTCAACAACGCTGTTTTGTTGAGGAGTATAAACACAAGATTTTTAATGTAAGATCTCTTTGTTTTGATAGAACTCTTCCATTTGGAATTCTTTACCATTATTAGATCTTATGCATTTTAGTCTTGTCAAATTGTGTATTAACCAACTCATAGAATAACTGCACAAGTTGTTTGGCTTCACTCTTCCTTCTCATGAGGTAAACCCAAGTAGCCCTATTGTGATCATCTACTAAAGTTAGGAAATAGTGATGACCATAGATAGTGGGGGTGTGATAAGGTCCCCAAATGTCAGCATGAATTAGATCAAAATAGTCATTTGTAGTAGAAAGACTAGGCTGAAAAGGCAATCTTCTTTGCTTTGCAAAATGACAGCTCTCGCAAACAGTAGGTTTGTCATTACAAATCTTATTATCTACATTATGCAAGAATATATTTTTCCCTTCAGAGGCATGGCCCAATCTTGCATGCCAAAATCTACACAAATTGACAGTGACTTTGTAGTAAACAAAAACAAGAAATATAAGCTGATATAGACCTTTCCTTAGCTCAGCTAGACCAATCATCCTCCCATGGTGTTGACCCTGTATAACACACTGATTAGAATGGAACAACACTTTGCAACTTGATCCTCTTATCAGCTATCCCAGGGAAATCAGGTTGTAATGGAATATGGGTACACACAAAACATTCATCAAGATAAGCTCAGTGGAAAGTTGGACAGTCCCAATGTGGGATACTTGAGCATTTTGTCCATTTGGCAAATCAACATATATACCATGGGCTCTCTTTGGATTCTGCAAGAGATGCACATTGCACACAATATGGTGTGCGAGCCACTATCAAGAAACCAACACAATTTATTCTCTGTTAAGCTATTATTATACTTATCAAGTTTACCTTCCATTTTTGCATCAGGGATGAAGTTTGCTGCTATAGAATTGACATGAGGAGCACCACTCAGAGGGGAGCTGCTGGTTCTTTCATGCTGCATGAACTCTAAGAACCTTCTATAGTCTTCTTAATTAAAGGTATGACTGTTGTCTGAATTCCCAGTATCTTGCAAGGATGTTTGGACTTGATTTGCTGATGTCATACCCTTGTTTCTTGGCTTCCAACCAGGGGGATAGCCATGCTTTTTATAGCATTTCTCAGCCGCATGCCCTGTTTATCCACAAAAAAATGCAAACTAGCTTTTGCTTCTGATTAGAAAAGGATGTTGTAGTGCTGCCTTCAACCTTAATGAAGAAGGCACTGGCTCCTGTTGTGCCATCTGCTAGGGTGCTTGAATCAATGGTAACTTGTCTTTCCTGCTGTGAAACCATGGAGAAAGCTTCACCAACATTAGGCAGTGGTTTCATCAGCATGATATGCCGTTTAGTACTTGAGAAATTGTCATTGAGACCAATGAGAAATGCTGACAACATGTCATTTTCCAGGTGAGATCTGACCTTCTCAGACAAACCTCTTCCACAAGCACAACTAGGTGAACATACGCAGGTAGGTCTCAACACAAGCAACTCATCCCATAATAGTTTTAACTGTGTGAAATACTCATTTATAGTAGATGTATCTTGTTTAGTTTGATGAATCTCAGCCTGAATTTTAGAGATGCGAAACACATCCTGTTGGCTAAATCTCTTTTTCAGATCCTTCCAAACACCCTCTGCTATGTTGATTCACAATACGCTTTCGCCAATTGTAGGGGAGAGAGCTCTGAGGATCCATGAAAGGATCATAGTGTTGCATTGATCCCATTAAAAGAACCTAGGATCAGCTCGACTGGGAATTGACACCATTCCATCTACAATCACCATTTTGTTCTTGGATCTTATGGCCGTTTCCATGGCTCTTGCCCATGAATGATAGTTTGATTGTCCTTCCAATTAAACCGTGACTAAATGCAACGATGGACTCTCATTAGGATTAAGATACAGAGGATCAGTGCGATCTTTAGGATCAAAGGCAGTTGGATTTGCAGTAGGAACTCCAACTGGAGTCGGAATTGGGATGGGGTTCACCAGAGGGATTGCCGGATTCGAAGTCGTTGATGGATGCACCATGTTCACGATGGGTGTACGCCAGGTCATGATTATGGCTCTGATACCATTCTAGGAAACTCACAGATGAGTTTGCAGAAAAGAAAGAATGAAGAAGGCAAGTGTATTATTCATCATCAGTCCATCAATATAACATCAAGAGTATATAAACCAAAGGCTATAACAGAAAGGTAGTTATGTTAGTTACAAGAGAGAAGATGAGAGGTTGAATCTAAAACAGTAAATCTATTAGTTATAAGGACATTTGAGCTATTGCCTACTGCATGTGCTGACTATATATATATATATATATATATATATATATATATATATATATATATATATATATATATATAGAGAGAGAGAGAGAGAGAGAGAGAGAGCTAGAGCACATTGTACGGTTCTACCAAGTCGCACCCATTCTAATTTAATTATCTATTAGAGAAATCTCAATAGTTGAAATTTTTACATAAGTTTTTTGTGGGCCTCAACATCCACCTCATCTTCTACTATCTCACTTAATATCAAAAATTCTTTTCCCCATTAACAATACTTTTTGCACAAGTATAATTTTTGCACAAGTTATAATTTTTGCACTAATTTTTAGGATCCAAGTAGGAAAGATGATGAAAGGGGAAAAAAAAAAAAGAAGATATAAAGCAATAAATGAGGATGGTCGCCAGCTAGAGACCACCCTCAACGCACCCAGTGGGCGCGTGTACATATACACGCCCACTAGGCGCTGCTGGTGCGCTTAACGCGCACTAGCAGCAGTTTATAATTTGTTTTATGAGTGAAGTAAGGTCCATATTAGGAGACAAAAATTCACCCCTCCTACAAGCTAAGAACCTTTGTCTTCTCTCTCCAACCCTCTCTCTCTTCCACATAGGATTATACCTCTTCAAAAATCACCTCAAAAACTCTAAGAGCATCCATAGTAATTGAATTTTTGCACAATTTTTTAGATTGCCATGTAGAATAGGAATAAAAATGGAGAGAAAAATAAAAGAAAAACAAAATTAAAAAAAATGTTTCTGACAAGTAAAAAAAAAAAAAAAAAAGAGGATTCAACGATTAAAAGTCAGAGTGGCTCTGACACGCCTCAACGGCCGCATGAGTGCGCTACAAACACGCACTTCACATTTTTTTTTTCTTCTCTCTTGCAAAAATTATGTTTTTGTAGGAGAAAAATATAATGTTGCTAAAAATCAAGTTCCACATCAGTTAAAAAGCAATTGCTAAAATATTTACTATTCTAAAAATCAAGAAAAATGCATTGTTGTGGTTGCCCGAGCATCTGCAATAGTGAATTTTAGGAGGTTGTTTGTGGAGCCTTGTGTGATGTGGAGGAGAAAGAAATATGAGAGAGACGATCTGAGCTCCTTGATAAGAACCTAGTTTTGTCTCCAAAAGTGAGACCCATCCAAAAAAAAAAAAAAAACTCTCCCAGTCCGGGTGAAAAGCACCAGAAGAGCCCAATCAGGTGCGTTAATCTACAACTGTTTTTTTTTTAAAGATTTTGTTTTAATTTATTTTTTTCCTCCCTCTCATTTTCTCTTTCATAGTCACACTTGCAAAAGCGCACAAAAAAAAAAAAAAAAAAAAAAAAAAAAAAAAAAAAAAAAACCTTAACTAAGGATGCTCTTAGTTTTATTTTTTTTTTCTCAATTTTTTGTGAACCCATATTTTACTCCACTATATTTTAATTATTTCTTTATCTATTATCATTATAAAATAAAATTATAATTACAATTATTATTTTTATATATTTAAATTAAAAATTTCAAAATTTAATTTATTTGAAAATTATGTTATAAAAAATAAATAAAAACAAACAAACAAGTGTGTTGGCCGTTGCATGCAACATTCATCTAAAAAAAAAATTCAAATAAATAACAAGCTATTTTAATGCAGAGTGGCCCTTGAAGCGCCCTAGCAGGCCCGTGGAAAACGCTATCCGATAAATGATCATAAGAAGGTAAACCAGCTTAGGTTGAGTGGGTTACCCCGGATAATTAATAATTAATTAACAGAATACTTAACTATGTAAATGTATTAAAAATTAATTAATATATTTTTTGAATGCTAATGATTCTATTATATTGTAGAGTCTGTTCAAACATACTTTTTTAACTTAATGAAACACAAAGAGTCAACAACGGCTCCACTGAGCCTCGACCTCATGACCTCCCACATGGGAGAGGTTACTACATGACATCTGAGCACAAGGTGCTTGACAAATTAATTAATATATGATTATATTAAATTTGAGTTAATTTCATTTTTGGTTCTAGATTTATAGGTGGTAATCCACTTTTAGTACTTTTTTTATTAGAACATCCTCACTTGGTCCTAGTATTATTGCGACATGACCATTTTTTGTCCTCCGTCAACAAAATCGTTGAAATTTCGTCAAATACAAGGACATTCGATCTTTTTTATACAAAGTAGTTTGACCCGCTATATTTTTATGTTTATTTAAAAAAAAATCGATAATTGAAGACCGAAATACTATTGTATTTAATGAAATTTAAATTGTTTTGTTGATAGAGGACCAAAATGGTTATATCACAATAATACTAGGACCAAAAATGAATGTTCTGAAAAAAGACTAAAAGTAAACTGTCACTTATAAATCAATGACAAAAAATGGAATTACCTCTATTAAATTTTGTTGGGTAAATAATTGACACCATCCATAATACTCCATGGTAAAATGGAAAATGACACTTTTTCCCCTGAATTATTTACGTGACAGTTTATCATTTTTCTTCTCCAACAAATTATAACCACGATTTGATTCAAACCGAACAAACACTATAGCAACCAAATAGAAAGGTTAGAATCGGAACCCAATATTTTTTTGAATGCTACTGACTCCAACCAAATCGAACAGACACTATAGCAACTAAATAGAAAAGTTATGATGACAATTTAGAATCGGAACCCATCAGACACTATAGCAACCAAATAGAAAGGTTATGACGACAATTTAGAACCGGAACCCAATATTTTTTTTTTGAATGCTATTGACTCTATTACATTGTAGTATCTATTCAAAGAGTTAACAACGCCTCCATTGAGGCTCGATATTAGGACCTCCCACATGTGAGAGGTCACTACATACTATCTGAGCACAAGGTGCTTGGCACCGAATTTAGAGTTTATTAAAATCGCAAACCGAAACTGTCCGTTCATATTTTGAATTGAAAAAATAAAATACATTAATTGTTTAATTTAGAATATTTAAAAAAAAAAAAAAATTAAAAGAAAGTTTGAACCAGCAGTTCAAATTGGACGTGAATTGACGGTTCAAAATAAAAATCAAATCGCGGTGACGGTTCAAAATAAAAATCAAATCGCGGTTATATATATATATATATATATATATATATATATATATATATATATATATATATATATATATATATGTGAGGATAAAAATAAATGCGAAAAAGAACATACACTATTTGTAATATTATAATTCTAATTTTAAGAAAATGCTAGTAGTTGTTTCAATTTGAACCTCCGGTTCATGGTTCAGGATCTATTTTTTCACTTCACGAATTTCATAAACGGAAATCCAAATATTGGGTCCTGGTTCTAAAAAATGATCGAAATTTTTTGATTTGATTGCTATAGTGTCCGATTCAGTTCGAATCGGACCGTGGTCATCCCTACGTATAAGGAATAATTTGTTAAAGAAGAGAAATAAATAAAATATTTATTTTAAGGGTAGAAATGTCCATCTGAATCAGGGGTCAAAAGAGTCACTTTTATAATAATTGATGTGGCAAATATGGATGCATGAATAACTTAAAGATGAAAAAGTATTATAAGAACTCAGGAGAAAAAATGTCATTTTTTCATATTTAATTTAAATTTAATTAACTTTTAATTTTAAAATAAAACTTGATGAACAATTGTTAACCTGTGTGTTGAGGGAAAAGTAGTGATTTTTGGGCATCACCATTCAACATTCCCAACCAGTCTGTCTGGGTACATGTCAGCACTCCTTCATCCTCTGTCGCTTTATCGCCACTCCACCAAACTTCATCTCACTACCATTCCCATTTCTCTCTCTTCCATCGCCGTGAATCGGCCAAAATGGGTTTAATCGCCGATCCCGGCGAGTGCTCTCAGTCAACGCCGCTCAGTTTCGATGAGTTTCAGCGGCAGACGTCTCTGATGACCAGCTGCACTCTCTTATGGAAAGAGCTCTCTGATCACTTCACCTCCCTCGAGCAGGACCTCTTGAAGAAGTCCGAAGCCCTCAAAACCAAACTCCAAACCCTAGACTCTGAAACTAAACACTCCCTCGAGGCTCTGGAGAAACGCGAGAGCTCTATCTCCGCGTCCATCTCCATTGCTCTCCAGAAGCTCAGCGATAACAGCAAAGCCGCGCTCGTGGAATTGAAGAGCCACGGCGCTGAATCGGAGGGCGAGGGTTTGGAGCAACCGGAGGTGGATAATTCTGCCGGATTGCTGTTAAAGTTGAGGTCTTTTTGTGTTCAGATGGACTCTAGAAGCTTCTGGAGTTTCGTGATCGTTCGGAAGAAGGAATTAGAGGTTTTGAGGTCGGAAATTCCTAAAGCGCTCGGGGACTGTGTGGATCCGGCGAAGATGGTGCTTGAAGCGATATCGGAGGTGTTTCCGAAGGATAGAAGGGAGGTGAAGAGCGACAAGAGCAATGATTTGGGGTGGGCCTGTGTGCTTTTGCTGGAATCGCTGATTCCAGTAATGATGGATCCATTGGTGGGCAGTGAGAGGATGCTGGTGACACCGAGCGTGAGGGAGAAGGCTAATGAAATCGCAGAAACGTGGAAGAAGAGTTTGGATGAAAGAGGAGGGATTGAGAATGTGAAGACCCCTGATGTGCATACTTTCCTGCAACATTTGCTGACTTTTGGGATTGTTAAGAAGGAAGATTTCGATTTGTACCGAAAGCTTGTTGTTGGGTCTGCTTGGCGGAAGCAGATGCCCAAGCTCGCTGTCTCACTTGGTCTCACTGATAAAATGCCTGGTAACCTCCTTACTTGGACCATTCCAAATTTCAATGATAATTTGTTTGCTACTATTTAATAAACCATTTTATCTGTTAATGGAAAACCTATTTATTCCATGAATACCATCCTCTAAGTCAAGCACGCTTAACCACATCCTTCCGTAGTCCCAACAATCCCCTCTTGTTGAGCATATAACCGTGCAATCCAACTATCAGCTTAGGCTTTTAGTTGAGATGGAGCACATGTCATATGCTTCTTAAAATCAAGGTGGACTAAAGGTCATGGGTGGCAGGATGCGTGAGGTTTAATTTGCCCTTAGCAAACTAAAAGAAGAGTGGCTTCATATAGTCGTGAGCCCTTTGAAAACGATACTATGTATTTTGTGTGTAATTTTACTTGGTATAATATTAAACGCTAGCTATGTAATAGATCGAGGCTACGATCTAGTCCCTAAACTAGTAGTAGTCCCTAAACTAGTATATTATGGCCTAGTACAATTTTGGAGTACCATAAGTCTGCTTTTGGAGTGGTTTGTGTGTTTGCTTCATTACGTTGGGTCAATCCCTGTTATCAATGAGAGGCAGAAAGATTTGAATAGAACTGATGTTCTATGATGTGGCTTCTAGGGATCAATATTTGATACTGCAGTCTTTATTACGGGGTATATGTTTTTTGAAGTTCGTTTCATTGATCTCAAACATACTTCCAATGACTCTTAGGGGAAATAAATAAGATGAAGTTGGATTGTTATTTTTAAAACGTAAGATTTTGTGTTTATTTGAGGAAAAACTTGTTCTTAGTGCATGTGTTAATAATTTTCTGCACAGAGATGATTGAGGAACTAATCAGCAGAGGACAGCAGCTAGATGCTGTGCATTTCAGTTGTGAAGTTGGCCTTGTTGACAAATTCCCTCCCGTTCCTCTTCTGAAAGATTTTCTGAAAGACGCGAAAAAATCTGCTGCTGCAATTCTTGAAGATCCTAGCAATTCTGGTCGAGCTGCGGTATTGTTGCCCTTCTACTCCATATTTATTTTTTCTCTTTTGAGTCTTTTCCATTTCTGCCTCTTGCTATGTGATTACGAGTTCCAATTCTGCATGGCTTTGTGTTGTGATTGATGGACAATGTTGATTACTGGGTATTTGATTCTCCGATATATCTTTGCCACAGCACCTGGCTGCAAAGAAAGAGCTATCAGCTGTTCGTTCGGTCCTCAAGTGCATTGAAGAGTACAAACTCGAAGCTGAGTTCCCTCCCGAAAACCTCAAAAAGCGCCTCGAGGAGTTGGAGAAGTCCAAGACTGAGAAAAAGAAGACAGCAGCAACCACCGCCACTGCAGCCCCTGCGAACAAACGTACACGCGTCAACAATGGAGGCCCAATGCCCCCAGCCAAGGCTGGCCGCTCGACCAATGCTTACGTATCTTCTTTCCCATCAGCTCCCGCGTTTGTCAGGTCACCTCCACACACCCAATACCCTGTCGGAGTCCCAGCCTACCCGACATCTCCAGCCATGTATGTCCACGGGGGAAGCAGAAGTCCCCCGTATGTGTACTCCCCCGAAGCTGCTCCTTACCCAGGCTCCCCCTACTCACCATACGGAGGCTACAGCAATGCCGTGTCACCAGCTTACCATCAAGCTTACTACTGATAGAAGACGACATAACTGCCCGGGTTAAATATGGTGACTACTAATATCATGACGCGATCTAAATGTCTTTTAAATGGTTTGTAATCGCTAACTGTAATGGTAGATTTGTGCTGTGTTAATCCTTAATATAGACATCTATAACTCTATTACTGATTCTTGCTTAGCAATGAGCAGGTTGTATTTCTGATGTGGATCAAGTAAGTAATACAGTAGGTGTTTTGTGCCAAACTAGAAATGTGGAATATTTTCATCTGAATAACACAAGGAAGAAAAAGAAAGAAAAAATAAAAGTGAATTAAGTGGTGTCTCAGATTGTGGGTTTTGGTTTTGCATTTGCATTTTGACCTTGTGGGATCTGTCTTACAAAGTGAAAGCAAATCATGATTTTCTCCTTTTGTTTTCCTACTACTTCTCATGTTTGTTTGTTGAGATTTGAATTTGAATTTGAATGGTAAATCATAATTATGATAGGATGAACTTTTAGTATGGTAGCACAAGAAGACAATTATAGCACATAAAGATTGATCTCACAAAAAATGTTTAGAAAGTGGGCAAAGAGTATATTAATGGGTGTTAGAGGGGCAAACGAGGCAAGTTGAGTTCAAACTTAAGTAGGCTTGAAGTTAAGTTTGAAATAGTTATATTGGATTGAGTTTAACTTTGGGTTTGAACTTGATCGAGTTTAAAAATTTATGTTCATGTTTAGCTAGTTAATTTTTATAAGATTCGAACTCAGTTTGATTGGTTCAAGTTTGAACAATAGTTATACGTGTGTGTGTGTCAAGGGATGGGTGGGTGGGTAAGGGGCTTGCGAGCGATTCAACAAGTTACCATCTAAAAAATTTTAAACTCGAGTTCAACCCGAGTTTGGATTTGACCAAACTCGAACTAAATTTTGATTGAATGACTTGAGCTACCCAACTCGTTTGCACCCCTAATTGTGTAATTAGTTATAATTTTAATTGTATATTGTGTTTATTTTTTCTTTGTACAACTACACTTTTTTTTTTTTTATAGTTTTATTTAATTGTTAACGTCATTAAATATAGTAATTTATACATTGTGTTAATTTTTTTGTACACATTATTTTTTCTTATCATTCTCCATTTTTTCATGATATATGGATTATTTTTTATTATCTTTTTCTTTCTTATCTTTAGGTAGTTGGCAAGAGAAATGTTGTCTGCTCGGGTCGGAGTGTTTTTATTCTTTTGTTTGTCTCTTCATGCTCTTTAATTTTTGTGGGTTGTTGTGTTCCATTTGCCTCTTTCTTCCTCTTTTGCTTTTCATTCTTCATCTCTCTTTTGTCCTACATATACGGATTTTGCAGAGGGATTTGGAAGTCTTATCTCTCTCTAGCCGGCCGACTTTTGTCACCTAACAGTGAAAGTCGAACGGCTTAGGAGCGCCTAGCGCCTAGGTGCCACTTAGGTCAATTTTTACAACACTAACCGTAGGTAAATAAACTTTTGAATGCTTATAAATTAAGTATTTGACATGTAATCATGATTATGATATAGTTTTAAGAGATATTTTATTGAAAATTATCAACTTTTTATTATGAATTTAATGTATTGATTATATCAATTTGTAATTAACAAATTGTGTGTTTGCAATTAATCTATTATATAACTGCAGTTAACATATTATGTACTTATAGCACCAACGTTGTTTTTTATTGTGCAAAAAAAAAAAAAATGACACCACTAAAAATACTATTTATGTAAATTATTACAAAACGATATCACTTAAAACCAAAATCCACATTATAAGGTGGATCTTGATGTATGATATAACAATTGCATGTTTTTTTAATCTTGTTTCAATCTAACTCTTTTACCCATTGTTATGCCGTGGAATCGTGTCCACCTTGCAAGGTGGACACCCAATACGACGTCGTTTGACAATTTTGGAGTAACGGTATCGTTAGTGTCACTGTTTTCCTCCACCAATCAGAAATTTTTTTATTTTTTTTTAATTTGTCAAAATAACTCAGCGAGACGTTGTGAATATAGAGTTCAAGAATTATGAATATAGGGTTAAAAAATTATGAACATAGAGTTCTATAATTATGAACATAGAGTTCTGTAATTGTGAATATAGAGTTCAATAATTGTAAATATGGAGTTCAAAATTATGAACATAGAGTTCAGTAATTATGAACATAGACTTCTAGAATTCAAAAATTATGAACATAGAGTTCTGTAATTGTGAATACAGAGTTCAATAATTGTGAATATGAAGTTCAAAAATTATGAACATAGACTTTCTGAAGACAAACGCCATTAACGGTGAAAAAGAAATATTTTTTTAAAAAAAATTGACACGACGTCGTTTTCCACCAAAACGACACTGTTTTGGAACCGTATCTACCTTGCAAGGTGGACACGGGTTTGGTACATTATTTAACAATAGTTATGCTGTGGAAACGTGTTCACCATGCGCATGGTGAACACAGAGGTAGATCCATAATTTCTATACTGTAGATTCATATTTTTTTTTTGAAAATGTAGATTCATAATTTTGTTTTTCATTTGTTGTTAACGGGATAGATCCATAATTTCTAAGCTGTAGATTCATAATTTCTATACTATAGATTCATAACATCTATAATGTAGATTCATAATTTGTATATTGTAGATTCATAATTTCTATATCTATACTGTAAATTCATAATTTCTATAATATAGATTCATAATTTCTATACTGTAGATTCATAATATCTATAACAACAAATGAAAAACAAAATTATGAATCTACGGTTTCAAATAAAAAATAAATTATAAATCTACAGTATAGAAATTGAAATTATGAATATATCCATGTGTCCACAGCATAATTTGCGATTATTTAAGTCATGGGCTCTAGCCTCTAGGCCCAGAAAAACGAAATCTTCGTTGGAGTATTTGATAACTTGTCCAATTATTCTTTCCATGGACCATTGTTATATCTTGGACGATGAGTCATCTTGCATTTTAATTAGAGGGTATAAACAGTTGATAACATTAGCTGATTATAGAAAAGTGTTTGGTAAATTAGCTGTTAGCTGATAGCTGTTTGGTATAATTTCTTTTCTCAAAAAGTTAATTGAAAAAGTTGTTTGGAGTACCTTTTTCAATTTTAGCCTTTTGGAGTTGCAAAAAGCTAATAATTAACCAAACATTTATATTGATATTTTAACTAAATCAAACAATTAATAGTGGTCATATAAGGCAAAATTGGCCTATAGGCCAATTTTTTACCAAACAGGACCAATATGTTAACTACCGTTTGCAAACACATAATTTGAATTTTATTTTTAAACTAGAGTTCAAAATATAATGCAGACATTGGTCTAGGTGGTGCACCTTAAGTGTTACAAAGACGGCACCTTAAGTGTTAAATTTGTGCACTTTAAATCTTACAAAGACGCACCTTAAGTAGTAAAATTACGCACCTTAAGTGTTAAAATGGCGCACCTAAAGTGTAAAACTTATGCACCTTAAGTTTATAACCGACGCACCTTAAATGTTAAAATGGCGCACCTTAAGTTTCAACAAAAAATGTACCTTAAGTTCTCAATTGTATAACTGACGCGCCTTAAGTATTAAAATTGCGCACCTTAAGTATTAACACGACGCACCTTAAGCACAGAAACTACGCACCTTAAGTTTGAACAATACGCAAAATGACCAAATTGCCACCTTGTATATTTTTTCCGTGTTCATCTTGGACGTTGATTTTGACAAGATTAATGGCTCTCGTCTCACCGCATATTTCACCTGGACACAACCTCTACATCTAATCTCTATTAGGTATGCATAAACGCACCACACAGTGTTCGGAAATGCACAATTAGGTGTGGAGGTATGGTGCATTTGTTGGATGTGTGGTGCGTTTTGTGGTGCATTGGTACATCTCATTGTTGTGTGTTTTCTAACAAGATTGGTGCGTCTTTACATACCTAATGGTGCGATCGCACCAACCGCACGTTAAGGCATGACCGTAATTGAGATGACAAATATATATATATATATATATATATATATATATATATATATATATATATATATATATATATATATATATATACTCCTTCAATCTAATTTTTTATGTCCTACTTACTATTCGTTGGTCAAACCAACTCTTTCTTCTTAATTTATTTTCTTTAATATTTTTTATTTATTTTTAAATTTAATTTTTTGTGTTTAATAGCACTTTTAGTGTAATTTCTAAATATATAAATTTTGTATACTAATTTTAAACTTAATATTATGAAAAATTAAATAAAAATAATTTCAGTCAAGTTTCGTTAATCGAACCAGACACATAAAATAGGACAGAAGGAGTATAAATAAATAAATAAGTAAGTATATATGTATGTATGGGCAAGATCACAAGAGAACTACCCTCCTATGAGAATACGAATTGCACAATCAGTTATCATCAAATGTACAATCAAACGTTATAAAATGTGCACAATCATAATTATAGATGTAATTACAGAAATACGTATTTTCAACCAATTATTCAAACATTGCATCTTTCACACTTCTCAAGGGAGGGGTAGTTCATTTGATCCACTCAAACCCCCCTCCCCCCTCTCCCCATCTTTGTCTCTAGCATAAGACAAGAAACCTCTTCGACATCACTATATAATCTCCTCTCTTATTTTCTCTCCAATCATCCTCCCCATAACGCTACATTGCACTATTCCACATCATCTATTATTTTATTCACTTTCCTATAATTATAATTTCAGTTTTCAATTTTAAATCATAAATAAATTTAAATAACGAAATAAAATAATTTTTGAATTACAAAATAGAATTCCATTTATTAATTCAAACAATTAACACCACATTAAAATTTACATTCAAAATCATCTACAAAACAAATTACCATTCGAAAGCAAACACAAAATATTAAATACTAATTCTCAAAAAAAAATTATTAAATACTAAATATACCAAAATTAATACACTTTAAAGTAAATCTAACTCCGAATTCCTATGGACAAATTTAAAATAGAAATAAAAAATTTAAAATAGAAAAAATTTTAAATTGTTTTTTTTTTTTTCAGCTGTTGAGCTTATGCTTCAAAGGACCCTTATTTGCTTGGTTTATGCTGTAGGGCCCAATTTTGTAGATCTAAGCCAAAAAGAAGAGATTTTCATACACCTTGAAACAATTTTAGAGCAAAAGGATCACAATTGCACAACAGGAGAAAACTGCCCATGACGTCACGGGGTTGTCCAACCGCACACATGAGGGACAGACCAACCAGAAAGTGAAGTCAAGGAGAAGGACGTCAAGCGCAGGTGTACGAGGTGATGTTTGGCCACACAGGTGGCCGTATAACAAAATCGGAGAGTTTGGAGGAAAATTGGTATGGCCACACAACTAAGTCAAGAAGTGCGCGGGGTGCTATTGGAGGAAAATTGGTATGGCCACATAACTAAGTCAAGAAGTGTGCAGGGTGCTATTCGACCGCACACGTGTTGCCTACTATATATGTATATTTTTTTGAATACTCAAACATACCAGCACCCTTTTCGCACCTTTGTTCTTAAGAATCTAAGTAAAAGCATCAAGAGAGCTCTTGTACTTGACGGCTTCACCAGATGTCATCATCATTCTTCTCCGGACATTGTGTCAATTGTGTAAGAAGCTATACCAGCACCATTTGTGATAACCCATCCGAAAACAAAGCTAGCAAAGAGACTATCCTGTAGGTTTTCACTTTTCTGTTGCATTTTACACATTCACGCACATTAAGTATAAATCTCAAGCACATTAGATACAACACTCACGGACATTAAGTACAAATCTCACGCACATTAATAACCGCACGGGAACCTGAGTCTATATATATATATATATATATATATATATATATATATATATATATATATATATATATATATATATATATATATATATATATATATAAGTGCGAGTGGTGCTTCCCATGCGGTTGTGCGGGTGGACTCACATTAAGCATTACACTAGCGCACTTTAAGTACACAACAGACGCACATTAAACACACAAACAAAATATATTCAGAACACAACCTCACGCACCTTAAGTACAAAACTCACGCATCTTAAGCACAACCCTCACGCACCTTAAGTACCAAACTCATGCACCTTAAGCACAAAAACACACGCACCTTAAATTTTAACAACAACTCACATTAAGTACACACACACGCACCTTAAGCACAAGACTTACACACCTTAAGCACAAAACTCACGCACATTAATCACAAAACTCATACACTTTAAAGTTTCAACAACAACTCACATTAAGTACACATTCACGCACATTAAGCACACAACTCACGCACCTTAGGCACAAGACTCACACATCTTAATTAAGTACAAAACTCATGCACATTAAGCACTACACACTCACGCACATTAAGCACAAACCTCACGCATCTTAAGCACAAAACTCACGCACATTAAGTACAAAACTCACGCAAAACTCACGCACATTAGTCAACCGCACAACACTCACGAAACCGCCCAAAGAAGGTTCTGATTTCGGTAATTTTGAAACCGCAAACTGGGGATTCTGGATCAGAACTAAATTGCGGACATGCCTACTTCCTAGGAGTGGTTCACCATGAAAATGGAACAACTTGTAGGCCTAATCAGTACTCACATATAGATGCCTCGTTAGTGGAATTTAGGTTGTGATTTTTTTGTGCATTCACATCATAACTCTAGCTTAGACTCTTACACACTAATCCTTAAGATCAATTCATGTAGAAGACCAACTCCCTTGTTCAGGCCCCTATTTTTACCTTAATTGCATCAATTTTCATGTTCTAATCACTTTTGACGACCATTTATAGAATGCTAGTATCTCACTCATGTTCATGTGCTTAGCTTCTTGTGGATTTATCTACCTTAGTATCTAGGTAGAAGCTTAATAGTTGCATGATAATTGAACCATAAATCACAATCCTTAAGAATGATATTATCTTGATACTCTATAATTCCTACATCGATAACAATTCAAGACATTGAAGTGCTATTTGGTTTAAGTGTGTAGTGACTAGTAAAGACAAACATCTAGTTAATGATTTCATTTCTCACTGTCAAAGCTTCTTGGGTTATTGTCCTTGTCCTAATAATTTCATGATGATGAGCAAGATTACCTCTACCGTGTTACCACTGGTGTTTGCAGTGGGCACATAACACTAATGATGAAGTCAAACATGCTGCTCAGATCCTTATTCTTCATTTGTTATATATGAGGTTTTTCTTTTTCCTTACCCAACAGAAAATAAGGTTAAGTTATGTAGATAGTATGCATAATAATGGTGATAAGAAGATAATTAAGTAGATAGCGTAAATAGGTGGTGGTAGAAGTATATAGATAGGTGGTTGGATAGATGATTGAGTAAATAGATAAGTGAAGTGGAAATTTGTAGCACTATAGGGAATAATAATGGTGATTATTGATAAAGTTATTATGTTTTTGTATTTAGAAAAATCTGAAAAAAACAAGAAAAAAAAATGTTTTCTAAATCCTTGTTGAATTGAGAAAATGAAAAAATAGTTTTCCAAATAGAAAAATAGAAAACGGTGCTTATCTATAGTGACCCTTCCTTACATTCAAAAAAATAGTGACCCTTCCTTAGAGAAAGGAAGGATCAATTTCGGAAATAGCAAGAACACATTTAAAAATTGTAACATCTTCCAACTTTTAGTGCCAAGTAATTTGACGATCTTGATTGCTATCTTTACTATTCCACTTTCCTCTCATTTTCTTCAATTATCCTTGTTCTTGGATCTTGGGCCTAACCTTCATGCCCAAATATTGGGTACCTCGTGTCCAAAGATCCGACATATGTTTAGTTTAGTTTAGTATTTTACTACTTTTACATTAATTTAGTTAATTGAATTTAATTAACTTATTTTAAAATTAATAAAATTATGTATGAAGATGCTTTCAAAAAAAATTAAGTATTAAGATTAATACTATTAGATCAAGTGTTAACATTAGTTATATTTTTTGTAATTGGGTGCCCGTTGATGAGAAAGTGATCGTTCATTCCAACAGAAAGAGGTTACAACTGAAACACTAAAGTAGAGAGATAGACGTAAACTACTCCTACACAATAGGCTAGTCAACTGTAATTAACTTATTGACTAATTCTAATATAAAACTAATAACAATAAATGATAATAATAATAACATGACTTAACACTCCCCCTCAAGCTCAAGGGGGGTGCACGTTGAGCTTGTCACGTAACAGAGCGAACCGCGGTCCGGGTAGCGGCTTGGTGAAGATATCTGCGAGTTGGTCTTTGGTTGAAACAAAGTTGACTTGCATATCCCCTGAAGCGACCTTATCCCTAACAAAGTGATAATCGATTTCTACATGTTTTGTCCTGGCATGGAAAATCGGATTGGCGCAGAGATAAGTTGCCCCGAGGTTGTCACACCACAGCGTAGACGGCTTGGCATCATGTAACCCTAACTCTTTAAGCAGTGAGACTATCCACGTGACCTCGGCTGAGACATCTGCTAGGGCCTTATACTCAGCTTCAGTAGAGGAGCGGGCAACGGTACGCTGTTTTCTAGAGAGCCACGAGACGAGATTATCCCCAAGAAACACGGCGTATCCACTTGTACTCTTCCTGTCCACAGGACAGCCAGCCCAGTCTGAATCAGAAAAGGCATGAATTGCAGAGGACTTGGATACGGTAAGTCGCAGGCCATAGGTTAGCGTACCCTTAATATACCGAAGCACACGTTTCAGGAGTATCCAGTGTTCCACAGACGGAGAGTGCATGAATTGACACAGTCGGTTCACTGCAAAGGATAGGTCCGGTCTCGTGATTGTCAAGTACTGAAGTGCTCCTACTATGCGCCGATATTGAGTAGGATTCTCAAATGGTTCCTGTGCAGACGTAACAGCCTGGGTCATGGCAGCGGGTGTAGCGAGGGGTTTGCAGTCAGACATGCCTGCACGAGTCAATATATCATTCATGTAACGCCGCTGAGACAACATCATGCCGGCATCCAGTTTTACCGTTTCAATACCAAGGAAAAAACTGGGTGTGCCAAGATCTCGAATCTTGAACGTGTCTGACAGCCGGTTTAGCAGAGTCGTGATCAACGGTGCATCATTCCCCATCATGATGATATCATCTACATAAACAAGTAGATATACCCGTGATGTCCCGGTGGAAAAGTGAAAAAGCGACACATCTGTCTTTGACGAGGAAAAACCTGCAGAGAGCAAATAGTCATGTAGCCTTTTGAACCATGCCCGCGGGGCTTGTTTCAGGCCATATAAAGAGCGCTGAAGATGGCACACATGACCTGGATGTGCTGGATCTTCATAACCGGGAGGCTGTTTCATATACACCGTTTCTGCCAAGTGTCCATTGAGGAAGGCATTATGAACATCCAGTTGCCTCAAAGTCCACGTATGTGAAACAGCTAGTGAAAATAACAGGCGGACGGTAGTTGGTTTGACTACCGGACTGAACGTGTCGAAGAAGTCCTCGCCAGCTACCTGATTGAACCCTTTGGCCACTAGTCGGGCCTTATAGCGTTCCACAGAGCCATCCGCATTGCGTTTGGTCCGAAAAACCCACTTACACCCGATCACATTCATACTAGGGTCTGCTGGAACAAGCGCCCAAGTGTGATTATGCAGTAGGGCGTTGAACTCCTGGTCCATGGCTTCACGCCACTGTGGGTGACCAATGGCTTGTGAATAACACGTCGGGTCAGTGGACGTGTGCAATGCATGAAACTCTTCTCCTGTTCCCCGAGTCATACGACGTAGCCGCATAACATGATCTCTTGCCCTGACTGGAGCTTTCCGAACCCTAGCCCTTCGAGCCGGCACAGGCCCTTCAATGGCCAGCGGCGGTGGGGACTCTCGAGCTAGGGGTACAGGACTAGTCGGTGACTCTGAATCCATTGTGGTTGGCATAGTCTGAGTTACAATAGGACTAGCCGCCCATGGCAGAGCTGGTGGTATGTCTGTTATGCTGGCCTGTTTGTCAATGTCTGCAAAAGGGAAGACATTTTCATCAAAGCGCACATGGCGACAGATATAGACTTTCCCCGATGTTAAATCAACGCATCTATATCCCCTAAAGGACAACGGGTAACCTAAGAACACACAGGGCGCCGAACGGTACTCTATCTTGTGCCGATTATAAGGCCGAAGATAAGGGTAACAACGGCACCCAAATACTCGAAGGAAGGTGTATGGGGGTGATACTTTGTGTAGTAGGGTATATGGGCTTTGAAACTGTAGGACACTGGAGGGTAGATAATTGATTAAACAGGTAGCGGTTTCAAAAGCGTAGTCCCAATATTGTAATGGGACTGAACCTTCAGCCAGTAGGGCCAAGCCTGTTTCAACTATATGCCGGTTTTTACGTTCAACACGCCCGTTTTGTTCGTGCGTGTATGCACACGACTGGCGGTGATTTATACCAAGGTTGACAAAGGTGTTATGTAATTTTCGGTATTCCCCTCCTAAGTCTGATTGAATGGACTTGATAGAACGCGAAAACTGGCGTTCTACCATGACTCGAAACGACTCAAAAGTTTTATATATATCCGATTTCATCCGTAAGGGATAAAACCAGTAAAACCGTGAAAAATCATCCACGAATAGTACAAAGTATCTGAAGCCACTAGATGATATTACAGGAGATGGACCCCAAATGTCAGTATATAGTAAATCTAATACATTATTACTACTGAATGGGACCCTATCTAAAGGAAATCTAGCCGCTTTTCCCAAATGACACGATTTGCAAGACTCCAACACGGAAGCTTTATTGGTTGAAACTGGACAGGACCTTAGGACACGACTTTGAACACTCGCATGTGGATGGCCAAGTCTCCGATGCCACACGTCCGAGGTTGTTCGAGAGGTAAGAAACGCGAAGTGTGACTGCGACACTGGGAGTCTGTATAGGCCACCCAGTGTGGGCCCCTTAAGCAGCACTGCCCGAGTTGTGGAATCCTTCACAAAAAAGCAGTTCTTATGAAATTCAAAGAAGCAATTATTTTCATTAGTAAATTGCTGTACTGAAAGTAACGGAACTGACAAATCAGGGACAATTAAAACATTGGACAATTTTAGTGGTTTGGAATTTGATGATACAGATGCGTGGCCAACACGAGTAATTGTCAAACCTGTCCCGTTACCTACGCGCAGGACATCACCGCCCGAATATTCTTCGGTCTGATTCAACAAGCTGGCGTCAGGCGTTGCGTGGGCCGAGGCGCCGGTGTCGGGAAACCAGCCGGCGGAGCCACCCGAGACGTTGTCATCTCCGGTCACCGCGACGTGAGCCTGCGGCTGTGACTGCCCGGAATACCGCTGGTAGCATGTCACGGCCGTATGGCCTTGGTTCCTGCATATTTGGCAGCGCGGGGAATTATTCCGGCCGCGTCCACGGTTGCCCCCACGTCCGCGGTTTCCATTGTTCCGCCCCTGACCGTTGCCGGAGCCGCGTCCACCATCATTCCGCCTGCCTCGCCCGGTGTAGTTCGCGACAGGAACCGCTCCGAAGCCAGCGTCCGATCCCGGAAAGTCCTCGGAGTGAATGAACTCCTGGGCTTGCAGATGATCGGATATCTGGGAGATAGTCACGGGGTTGCCGGCCGCTGCAAGAGAAGACGCCATAGCCCTGTACTCCGGACGCAGACCTCTAAAAACGAAAAGGTTTTGTTCGTCCAGCGATATGGGTCTGCCGGCCAGCGCGATGTTTTCAACCAATAATTGTGCGCGGCCTAGATACTCGGTTACGGAGCTGTTGCCTTGGCGAAGGGAGTGGAATTGGCCGAGAAGACTGAGGCACCGAGCGCGGGTGGAGCTGCTCAAAGCCGTGGTGATCGACTCCCACACCGCCCGGGAAGTGCTATGGCCGACCGCTAAATGCATTACTTCATCGGATAATGATGAGATGAGTAATGACATTATGGATTGGTCTTGTTTTACCCATGCCTTATATGCAGGGTTCGGGATCAGAGACGGGGTTGTGGCGGACGCCGACTCGCCGGAGGCCGGAGACGCGTCGATAACCGATGGCGGACATGGGATCTCGCCATCCACATAACCCAAGAGGTCCTGACCGCGGAGGAAGGGCAGCAATTGCGTCCTCCAAAACAAGAAGTTGCGCATCGTCAACTTCAGAGAAACGAAGTGGTGCGCGCCTGACATGGGGTTGGCGGTGGCGGACGACACGGCGGAGGGATCGGCGGTGACGGTTCGTTCCGATGAATTAGTGGACATATTTGGTGAGGGATGGAGGGGGTACGGTGGTGGTGGGGGTTGCAAGGTGGAGAGAGAACGGATCCTGGTCTACTGATACCAGATGAGAAAGTGATCGTTCATTCCAACAGAAAGAGGTTACAACTGAAACACTAAAGTAGAGAGATAGACGTAAACTACTCCTACACAATAGGCTAGTCAACTGTAATTAACTTATTGACTAATTCTAATATAAAACTAATAACAATAAATGATAATAATAATAACATGACTTAACACCGTTGACCCTTAGTTCCTAACCGATGAATTATGCACAAAACTTGTGAAATAGAGAAAATAGAAAGATGGCAAACAATCAGAATCTTTCATTAACTAACCTACATCTCCAATCCCAATACATGTCAACATACAGACACATAATACAACAGTCACATTGGATACAATAATAATAGGTTTAATGACGAACCGTTACACAAATAATGTCCACTTGTTATATGTTTATAACACTCCCCCTTAGATGTTATTTTATCATAATCATGCCTCGTTAAAAACCTCATTAGGAAAAAAACATGGGAAAAAACTTAGCTGAGGAAAAGAGTACATGTTATACTGGTTGCCTCATTAGTCATTAAAAACCTTACTAAGAAAACCCTGTGAAAAAAACTTAGTTAAAGGAAAAAAGAGTACAACCGTGAACCTTCAGGGTTCAATCTTTCAGTATTTACAAGAGTAGAATTTATAATATTTCTCATGATCATCTGGACCAATAAATTACTTTTATTTTATATTTTGTTGTTCCCCCTGAAAACAACAATTTTCCTAACCTACGCATATCGGTCTCATGGATATATTTTTCGTAGGTAGGGACTTAGTGAATACATTTCCTAAATTGTCACTGGAGCAAATCTTCTAAACATAAATATTTTATCACTCTTCTGTAGTTCATTTGGGTAAAGAATTTTATATCAGGAAAAACTATATATGTTTTGATTTGTACCAAGTATGATGACTTCATGTCTATTGAATTGGTACAAAAAGGCATTAATGACAATATTTACAACTATTTTACCTTGATTTGCTACTGCTCCTTTTTTTTTTTTTTTTCCTCTCGTTCCTAATTTATCAATCGCTATGACAAAGTGAGAGCATAGTAAAATAATGACGAGATGGAAATATAGACAACACATTTAATTAATGAAATCAAAACATCTACTGGAACAGGTATATATTATTATTAGGCTTAAAATACTTAAAGCCAAAATTGGTTCACAATATAAATTAAACATCAATAAAAGGCATGATTTTATAAGGATCAAACAAAATGTCAATATTCTAATAACTTACCAAAAGTCATATAAAATATTGTAATGTATTTTATACCTTAAGGATATTAATTGATATAACTAACGTCATTTCCTTTTCTTTTCTTTTTTTTTTTCCTAGGAGAATCACCAAATATTGCTAGTAAACTCATTACAGATATAAGATGCAATTGGAGGATTTTTGGTCCCAAAATGGTATTAAAAATGCATGATGTTTTGAAGCAACGGACTTCTGGTCCTAAATTATACTTTTTGATTTAAAAATGGATCCTTTATCTAGCTACTTCGAGATATTGGATAGCAATTAATATGCTAAAAGAACGAAGAGTATATATAAGGTATTTAGGACATATTATTTTTGCACCTTTCACGTTGCAATTTTTGCTTATCGCATTTCGAGAATTTGAATCTATCTAAGATTTTTAAAACAAGTATAGGTAACCCATATAAATATGCGGTGATTGTGTTTATTAGCTACATATCTAATTATATTATTTACTGCTAGTTTATCAAATAACGGAATATAATGCCATGTAAGGATATGATTAATATTGGGTTTCTCCGAAAACCTTTTTAACTTTCTCAACTCATTTTTTGCATTTTCATGACATCTTCTGGTGTATATATTTCTTTAGCAAGTTTGACTTTTATGCCTTAATTGCTCTTTTTATTCAAAACAACCAGCACGCTTCATGCGTTATACTACTGTTTTAATTTCGAGATACATATTTATGAGCAATAGAGGCAAATATGTTGTTGACAACTATAATAGCTTTGTAAATATCATTTTATATGCATGCCAATTTTATATCAACCAAATATATGTCATTTCCCAAAAGTACTTGAATTTGGTTGTTCTGCTTCTCTAGTATTTTAATTATTTGGTGCACATATAGTTTTACTGAGTGTTTTTTCGCCTTCTAGACAGATATTTTCGGGATAAAACTTTATAGTTTAGGAGTGACGAAATTTATATACTAGATCTAGTTTTTTTTTTTTTTTTTTTTTTTTTTCAAATTCATATAAGTTTCAGTCCTATTTAGGGATTTCAATTCTTTTATATATACTTAGTCACTCCTTGACATTTTTTCTGAACTTCTGGTTCAGTATAAACTAGTACATGAGTTTGAAGATCTTTTTCATCTCATGAAATTTTCTCGGCATTCTATTTAAATTTGAACTCAAATCTCCCCCTAATGTCAAGAGATGATCTTATAATGTATTATGCAGCGTTCCTTTGGATTCCTCGTCATGGGCTTTAGGTAGTTGATAGCCCTTAATAATACACTATGGTGGTAATATAAGGAAAGGAATGACTGCATACTAAAATGCTTAACACAGATAGGGAAATGCACGGTTTCGAACCACATACTAGAATAGGTGTTTGTGATATGTAGTAGATAAGCATAGTGTTTTGTAAATTTTGACCTTCCGGGCAAAATTCTATTAAGATTTAGGTATAAAGCTTTGGCTAAAAAAAAAAGATATTCGTTGCCTATATCAAATAATTGTTTTATGATAATTATAGCACTCAACATACAATGTCGTATGGAGTGAATTTATCAAGAAACGATATCATAATTTTCATCTATCAATCATGCTCTCGAAACTAAGTATCAATTGGATGGATAGAGTATATTTTCTTAAACAATGGCCATAGTAAAAAAAAAAAAAAAAAAAAAAAAAAAAAAAAAAAAAAAAAAAAAAAAAAAACCAGGTAGTGATGTATACATGCAAATAATAGCCAATATAAGTGTAAAATATTGGTTTTTGAGAAAACCACTTATCTGGTGTCTTCCAGAATGGCCATCGCAGGATCATTTCTAATATTGGTAATTGTTTCTTATGCCAATGATACCTCGCATAATTTGTAAGATTGAAAAATGATACTGCTAATTGCCACGTACGCAGTAATTAAATATATACGAGACCAATTAAAGCAAGTAAATGACTTTTATTGATCACGGTGAAGGCCCTAAGTACAATCTACTTGGTTTCTCTGAGTGCCGACTGACTGCGGTCGGGATTCTCTAACAACAACCTATCGATCGTCAAAAAGTCCCCCTACACTGTAGCTATCGCGGGTATTTATAGCCGCGGAGCCGGAGACACAAATCCGGCCGTTCGGCATGCTTCCCATGTAGCCACCACGTGTCGCCGTCCCGGGTGCCCTGCCTGTCAACGCGTGGAGCCGCCACGTGTCCCTCGTCAGTTCTATCGCCAAAGGGCTACCGCTCGGTGGTAGACACTTCCGCTCGGGCAACTCCTGGTCGGACCCCGACCAGGCTCTTCATAAGAAGCCCGACCTATTACCTGCAAAGACAAGAAGACAAAGACAAAGGCACACCAATCGGGGTAAAATTATGCCGGTCGGGATATTCCCTACCAAGAGCCCCCCAGCCCGTGCCTTTTTAACCGTTCGGGAAAAAACGGGACGGGATGAGGAAGCCCAACCGTCGGCTACCAAACCGACCGGCCAGCTGTCATTCCTTCTCTCGCCACGTGTCGGCGACTGCCGGCCTCTACGACCGCAATGGTCGCCTCGGAACCAGCGCGAGTCACATCGCGCAAGCGGATTGGTTTCCCGCCCAAACGCTTTCCTATAAATAGGCCCTTGAAGCCCTCATTTGAACCTTTCCCAACCTTCTTGAGCCGATCGGTATAGCAAGAGCATCCCGAGCAAACCAGTCGGATCAACTAGGTCTTCCAGATTCGCTACCAACAACAGCCAATCGGTAAGTCCTTTCTTTCTCCAACCTTTTAAACTTTGCTCTTCCATTTTCTTTTATAGCCGTCAATAGGCATTAACCGACCATACCCGGTAAGTACCCGACCCTAACAACGTCCTGACCGCCCTCTAGGTAGTCACTATGTCGGATACGGATAGTCAGAACGTATCGGTTGCGGACTACGATGACGCAGTCGAGGAACTTAGCGAAGAAGTGGACATCATGTCCTACTCACCGGAGGTCACACGACGACCAGAGGACACTCCCGAGCAGCGAAGGTCTTCTGGCTCGGAAAGGACGTCAAGCTCGAGCGGATCAAGCGGCTCGAGCAACCAGAGCGGCCGCACTTCAATGAGCTCACCACAATCCCCGACCGGAAGCAATCAGGGAACGCCGACCCGGGTAATTGGAGATTACCCTGAACCAGCAGCTTCTCCTGCCGATCGGGAAACCGCATCCGAGCCGGTCGAGGAAAATCCGGCCACGCCACCTGCCCCCGCCGATGAGGAATTCGTATTCCTAAACCGGGAGAGCGTCGAGCAGCAACTCAGCCTACTGATAAAGGCGGAAGCTACAAGGATCTCCGCTCTGCTCGCCGGTCGGGTCCGGTTTGATGTCAGCCGTGATCTGGGGAACGTCATCGACAGACACGTAGGTAAATGGATCGGGATGCATTACGATTCACTCCTGGCCCCGATCCAGATACCGTTCTCCGGCCTCCTGACCGCCTTCCTAGGCTACTACCGCGTGGTCCCGGCCCAAATCTGCCCGAACGCGCATAGGATCCTGGCGTGTTTTCCGCAGATATGCGCTCGACACAAGGTATCGTGCACGATGGAGGTCTTCAATTTCATCTATCAAGTGAAGACTTTGTCGACCAGGTACGGGGGCAGGTTTCTGATGATACAATCCCGGGCTGACATGTGCGCGATCGAGAGCCTTCCCGGGAACAATAAGGGATGGAAAAATGGCTCTTCTCGATCGATTACGACCGGTGGATCCTCCTGGTCGAAAGGACGTGGAGCAGCCACTACAGAAAACAAGTGGTGCCGGTCGAGACCACGGCCCTGATAGATGCCGCCGAGAAGATTTCGAGCGAGATTTACGAATATAAAATCTTCCGCTCGAAGGAAAGCTACGAAGAAGCCCGACTGTCTCCGCCGTGATATGATTTGACCGAGAAGTATATACCCCAACCGATGGGGGTAACAATAGCTGTAGCAGGCGCCCGGGTGGGAGCAGCAGATGAAGGTCTAACACTAACCACTCGTCCCCGATCCTAACTCCCCGAGCCCTCCTGACCTAACCAAATTATTTTTGCTTGCAGATATGGCAGGTTTCGAGGAAGAGGAAGCGCCCCGAGCCCCCAAGCCTAAAATTGTGCTGGGGAAGAAGAAACCCAAGGGGAAGACGGCCGGGGATAAACAAATCCCGACCGCCAAGCCGCTCGGTGCCTCCACAACTGTCACCACCCCGGAGGGCTATGTGGTGGATGCTGGTGACGTTCTTGTCACTCGGGTGGCTGCCCCCAAAGGCAAAGGCAAAGCACCCGATAAAGGGGCGGACGAAAGTGGCACACTGAAGCGCCGAAGGGAGCAGCGAAGCCCGAGCCCCCCGGCTAGGACTGAAAAGGCCGATTCTTCTGCTCTCACACGGATCGGCAACGCTGCACCGATCAGAGAGGACCTGACCAAGCTCTCTCCGACCCAGGTGGCCGAACGCATTGGCCATGATCTGGCTGAGGTAAGAACACTCCGTCCTTTCAATTTTGTGCAAGTTCTCCTGCTCGGACTAATCCCGAGCGTCCCTTTTATCTTGCAGATCTCCCGAGCGGCCCAGCTTCTTCAACGCCGAGCGATGCTGGCTAACGAAGCTGATGCCCTAAAGAAGGTCGCCGAGCAGCGACAGAAGGAAAACGCCGACCTCCGGACCGAACTAAAGAAGGTCAGGGAGGAGCGGGATACGGCCGAAAAGGCAGCCCGAGCTGCAAAAGGAGCTCAAGAGGTGGCCGAGAAGGCGGCCAAGGAGGCCCTCGGGGAAACCAAGACGCTGAAGGCCCGGTTGGCCAATCTTGGAGACCTGGCAAAGTTCCTCTTCCAGGAAGATGCCTTCGGGACGAAGTTCCTCCGAGAGGTCCGAAATACACTGATCGGGGAGAAATTAATCTGGTCGTTTGGCCGATGGGGTTTCAAGTGCGGCCAACGCAAAATGCGTGAGAAGACCGAGGCCTTCTTGAAGGAAGCCCTTGAGGGCGAAGATCTTGAGTTGGTCTTGACGACTCTCCCGGATGAGGTTGCTGATCCCGGCCCGCCGCCGTTCGACCCCAAGGAAGATGTGGCTGAGCCTAGTGATGCTGCTGCAAAGAAGTAGTCCGGTCGTGTAGACTCCGACCGTCTATAGGCTATTTCTTGCTTTTGTTTATGGACTTAGATCGGGAGCCCGGTCCCGAGTTTGTACCGGGCACTTCCTTTAATTAATGACATTCATTTTTTTTATCTAAATTGTGTCATCCGTTTTCTTTCTTCGCACCTTTATATTTAATCATGCATACACCTACCCTTAATGCTCGACCTCATGGCCTTCTCGCCCGGTCATGCACTACTCGACTTGTTCGACACCCGACCTTATGGCCTTAAGGCCCGGTCGTGCATCCACAGTTTCGACGTCACACTGGCCTGCCCGATTAGGTTTACCCAATCTCTTGGCCTTGTCGAAATTTTGAGAATGGGTAAGCCTCCACGGTCGGGGTTTTCCCGAGCGACGGGCCTACAATCCTTCATCACAGCCCCCACACTATTGTGCCCTCGAGGCACGAGTGGGTGCAATAGTGGAGAGAAGTTGGACGGATCGGGGAATTATGCTGGGAGCTCTGGCTTTCCCGATCGGTGGCGTGACCCAAGTGTCCGCCGAAGAGGAGCGCTTTTGACCGTTCGACTGACTCGTGCAGTCGATGTGACTTGGTAATGAAATGCCCTACATGCAATGAAGGTAAAGAAAATAACCGACCGGGCCGCCGTATGCAAACGATCAAGCAATCACCGATCGTATATACATTGAACCTTCCCGCTCGCAGGCGGTTGAATAAATATCTACAATAATAAATGGAAATATACATGATGACTGGGACTAACTCGCAGGTCGAGCCCCTACTTCGTCCAAAAATTACAAAAAATAGGCTAATGCCTAAAGATGACAAGGTGCTCGGAATTCCAAGTCCCCTCGATTACCCGACCGGTTGTCGTTTCCAGTCGGTATGTCCCCGGTCGGACGACCGCGCTGATGACGTACGACCCCTCCCAATTTTGAGCTAGCTTCCCGCCTTCCAAAGGTTGACTGGCCTCCCTTCGTCGTAGGACGTAATCTCCCACCTGAAAATAACGAGGGTTGACTCGGACATCCTTTGAACTCTTGACTCGCTTCTGATACTCGGCCATACGCCGAGCGGCTAGCTCTCTCTTTTCTTCGAACCCATCAAGATCCACGACCATCGCATGTTCGTTCTCCTCCGCGTTGTAAGTTCTTTCTCGATCGGTCGGGATCCAAGCCTCGATCGGGAGTCGGGCTTCTGCTCCATAAACCAGGGCGAAAGAGGTCTCCAAAGTAGCCTCTCTCAGGGTCGTCCGATAAGTACACAACACGTATGGCAACTCATCAGCCCAACTACGACCTGCCGAGTGTAGCTTCTTCTTCAGACCTTCCAAAATCGTCCGGTTAGCATTCTCCACTTGTCCATTTCCCTGCGGGTAAGCCACCGACGACCGGACATGGGTCGTCCCGATCGTGGCCAAGAAGTGTTGGAAATACTGGCTTACAAATTGGCGGCCGTTGTCGCTGATGAGATGCACAGGCACACCAAAGCGGGAAATCACATTGCGCCAAAGGAACCGAGCACACTGCTGAGATGTGATCGTGGCTAACGGCTCGGCTTTAATCCACTTAGAGAAATAGTCGATGGCGACAATCACGAACTTTCTCCGACCGGAGAGTTGAGGGAAGGGACCCAAAATGTCTACCCCCCACCTAGCAAAGGGAATTGTAGTCGTGACGGGCTGATAGAAGGTTGCCGGTCGTCCAGGCATCCGGTCAAACAGTTGGCACGTCTCACATTCCCGAGCTAACTTTTCACAGTCTAGCTGGAGGGACGGCCAATAGTACCCGATCAGCATGATACGACGGGCTAATGATCGGCCTCCTTGGTGTGAAGAACATATACCCGAATGCAATTCCTTCATGACCAAATCGGCCTCAAATGAGGTCAAGCAGCGCATAAGAGGACCTCCATACGATCGCCTATAAAGTCGACCGTCCAAGACTTGGAACCTCGGGGCTCTAAGCTTGGCCTTCCAGCACGCTGGGGGTCGTCTGGGAGCCGACCGTGCTTGAGGAACTCCTTTAGATCGGTGATCCAATTGTCTTCTACCGGTTGGATTGGGTTGACCGGTAGGCGATGGATGCTGTGTCTCGGGATCACCAGAATCCGGGCTATCTTCGACATGTGTTCCGGGGCGTCTTGAGCCAACTTGGACAAGATGTCCGCATCAGCATTATCCAATCGGGGTATGTGCCGGACGGTATACCCCCGGAACTGAGCAAGCTTCTCCATGGCCAGGTCTCGGTATAGTTGTAGACGCTCTCCATTGACTTCATAATCTCCGAGAACTTGCCCGACCACGAGCGCGGAGTCTATTTGAGCTCGAATGTATTTAGCCCCCAAGTCCCGAGCACACTGCAAGCCATTAATGAAGGCTTCGTACTCGGCTTCATTGTTGGTTGGATGAAACTGATACATGAGGGCGAAGTAGACTTTGAATCCCTCCGGGCTCGTGACCACCACTCCTCCTCCTGCTCCCTTCTTGCTACTTGACCCATCCGTAGCCAACGACCACCACTCAGCCTCGGGATCCGCAACCTCGGGGGGTCGGGTATCCCGGGCGGTGCACTCGACCAAGAAATCAGCAAGGGCTTGACCTTTGATGGCTGGTCTCGGTCGGTATTCGATCGCGTACTGGGTCAGCATTAACGCCCACTTGACTAAGCGACCGGATGATGAAGCAGTTCGGAGGACTGGCCCGATCGGCTGATCGGTCAACACGCGAATTGCTCGACCTTGGAAATAGGGAGCCAACTTCTTCGCGGCAATATATAAGGCGTAGACGACCTTCTCTAACCGGGAGTACCGGAGCTCGGGACCATGTAGCGCGTGGCTTACATAGTACACCGGTCGCTGGACCCCTTCCGGATCGGTTCGGCACAATACTGCGCTTACTGCACGATCGGAAACGGCGAGGTACACGTCTAGCTCTTCCCTGAGCTCGGGCTTTGAGAGCACGATTGGTGACATGAGGTACTCCTTTAGCTCATCAAAAGTCGCTCGGCATTCTTCATCCCAGACGAATCCATTCACTTTACGCAATACCTTAAAGAAAGGTAAAGCGCGCTCGGCTAACTTAGAGAGGAACCGACTGAGAGCCGCCAACCGACCGGTCAATTGCTGGACCTCCCGAACGGTAGAAGGTGGTTGCATGTCCAGAATCGCTTTCACTTTGGCCGGGTTGGGCTCGATTCCCCTCTTGGTCATCATGTAGCCGAGGAACTTCCTGGTCTGAATCGCAAATGTACACTTGGTCGGGTTCTGCCGCAACTGGTACTTCCTCATGATCTGGAAGCACTCCCGGAGATCCTGAGTGTGGTCGGATCGGTCCCGACTTTTGACCAGCATATCATCAATGTAAGCTTCCATCGTTCGACCTAGCAGATCGGCGAAGAGCATATTAACCATCCTCTGATAAGTCGCTCCCGCGTTGCGAAGGCCGAACGGCATCACTCGGTAACAATACAGCCCGTCCGGGGTCACGAAGGCTGTCTTGCTCTCATCTAAATGGTGCATCATTATTTGATGATACCCTTTGAATGCATCCATGAAGCTCATCAACTCGGCCCCGACCGTCTCATCGACCATCTGATGGATACTCGGTAGAGGATACGGGTCGAGCGGACAGGCCTTGTTGAGGTCGGTGAAGTCAATGCACATACTCCAAGCTGGGGGCTTCGGGACAAGGACAATGTTGGCCACCCACTCGGGATAGATCACCGGTCGGATGTGCTCGATTGCCGCCATCTTTTTGACTTCTTCTCTGACAAACTCACGGCGATCGAAAGAAAGATGTCAGGTCTTCTGCACGACCGGCTTCGCTGCGGGATCGACGGCTAGCTTGTGACAAATTACCGATCGATCGATCCCGGGCATGTCTTCGAGCCCCCATGCAAAGATATCGGCATACTCTCGGAGTATGGCCAAGATTTCCGTTCGGAGTTCGGGGGTGAGGGCCCGGCCAATTTTGATCTTTCCTGTCCGGTCGATCCTCGGACAGGGGTACTTCCTCTATTTCCTCGGAGGGCTCAGGTTGCTCCTTCGGTCCTTAGCCTCTTCTTTGTCTATAGTGTTCACTCGGGAAGACTGACCAGAATCGCGTCTGTTGACCGCTCGGGTGTAACACTTCCGGGCGGATTGGACATCGCCACGGACTACACCGACCCCATTTGGGATGGGAAATTTCATGCAGGGGTGAGGCATTGAAATTATCCCACCGATCTTCATGATGGCAGGTCGGCCCAAGATAATGTTGTGGACGCAATGGAGGTTGACCACAACGAACTCAAGCTCCGCCTTGATCGACTTCGGGGATGTGCCGATCTCGACCGGGAGCATTATTTTTCCCTCGGGGTAGATAAGAGCCCCGGTAAATCCCGACAGTGGTACACCGACCGGAGTCAGCTCCTTCCTGTCAAGTCCAAGTTTCTCAAACACGTCCAAGTAAAGGATGTTCACATTGCTGCCCGTGTCCACCATAACCCTCTGGACATCCGTCCCTTTAACATCAATCGTAACCACGAGCGCCTCCATGCCGTGGTCACCGCTGCTAGGTTGATCTTCAAGGGTGAAGGTTATGGGTTCCATCTTCTGCCTCTTCCCGGTGTCCCGAGAATCCACTACGGCGACCGGGCAGTTGCCCCTCGACCGGGAAGCATCATCCAATCCACCAAAAATGACGTGGATGGTCGGCTTTCCTGCTGGTCGGCTGCTAGATGGAGGGTCAGAGTCCCGTCGGTCATCGCGACGATCGTCTCTTCGGTCCTGACCTGACCGATCGGAACGTCCATCACGATCAGAACGATCGGAGCGGTGATGGGAATGCCGGTGATCTCTCCGATCGGTGTTCATCTTGGTGTCTTCTCTCTTCCCCACACACTTGTCCAACTTCCCCAGATTAAGAAAATCCTCCAAGAGTTGGCGCAAGTGGGTACACTCCTCAGTGTCATGCCCGGCACATCGGTGGTAAGCACAATGCTTACTCTTGTCGGGGCCGTCTCGATCGGGATGGGGGAGTTTGATGAGATTGCAGGACTGAGCGTACTGCATGGCCTCCACTGCGGATCGGTTCAGGGCCGTAAACTCACCAGGCCTGGTGCGGGATCGGGGATGGTCATCACCCGATCGGTGTTCCGCCCGGCCGGCCGGTTTACGGGACGAAGACCCGACCTCCTGCGAGCGCTTTACGGCATTTGCCTCGCCGGCGTTGGCATAATCTATGACCCTTCGAAGGGCCTCCTCATATGTGGCCGGGGGATGTAGAATGAAATCCTGGTACAAATAACCCGCCCGGAGGGAGATGTGAAGCATGTGGGTGGCGGTCGCATCATCCATGGGCTCGACTTCCCCGACCGCCGCCTTCCACTTGACGAGGAAATCGGTCAAGCTCTCCCCTTCAAGTTGCTTGGCCTTCTCTAAGTACATGTAGGGCTTTCTCACCACCTTGGAGGTGATGAATTTCCTCACGAACTTGATCGCCAAGGCATCAAAATTGTCGATTGAGCCCGGCTGCAAAGTTCGGAACCATTCCGCCGCTCGACCGGTAAGCGTGGAATAAAAAGCCCTACACATTACGGCGTCTGATACGCCCTTCAGCATCATATTGCCGTAGAAATCATTGACATGGACCTCAGGGTCCGTACGGCCATCGTAACTTTTCTCCCTGGAGACCTTTAAGTCAAGCGGGTAAGGCTGAGCCATCACTGCCGCCGTAAAAGGCGTCCGGAGTAAGGTCGATTGGTCGACCGGGGGTGTTGCAAGGTGCGCATTTCTGAATTGCGCAAACTCCGCCTGGAGGTTGTAGAGCAATCCTCGGGTCTCGTTGAGCTCGGCGGCTTGGGCAGCTTGGGCTGCGTCCCGAGCGCGTCGTCGTCGATGAGATCTCGACCCGCTATGCCCGGATGAAGCCTCCTGGCTGACTTCCTGCATCTGTACGTCTTCCGGCTCGCGGTTCGGGTCTTGGGGCCCCAAACGTTGCCGCATCGCCGGTCGAAGACGATCAAAAGCTGCCGCTCGGGCAACTTCTTCGGGGTCCTCCGCCTGAGTGGGAACCTCCACTGCTTGCTGGGTCTGCCGTGGTGCCTCCATCGCATCAGCACCCCCCGACCCCAACCGCGAACGAGCCGAGCGTCGAGCCCGGGAAGCGGGCTGATGTTGCGGCTCTACTTGTGCGGCCAGGTAAACTGGAGGGGCGGCGGCTGGAGCCGTGTACGCAGGCGTGTATGGTGGGTAGCCAACTGGGGGCGTGTAATACATCGGTTGGCCAGGCCAATACCCGTATGGTGGAGGTGGGACCGGGTATGGATACTGGCTGGGATACATCATCGGCTGTTGTGGATATTGCTGAGCGGGTGTTGGGTACCCCGGTTGAATGTAGTTCACCGGCTGTTGGGCGGCCGGGTATGTGTTGGATGGATGTGGTGGTGAGAGATTGAGGTTGAGGTCCATCGTCTGACCTTGTTGTTGTGTTGCCTGATGGTCGGATGAGCTCGCTGCATCCGCCTGGTTATCGGCAAAGAGATTTTGTGCCCACGGGTACATGGTGAATGAGAGGTCGGGTGCTCGTCAAGACAATAGCTTTCTTGTACGGGTCCCCACAGACGGCGCCAAAATGATACTGCTAATTGCCACGTACGCAGTAATTAAATATATACGAGACCAATTAAAGCAAGTAAATGACTTTTATTGATCACGGTGAAGGCCCTAAGTACAATCTACTTGGTTGCTCTGAGTGCCGACTGACTGCGGTCGGGATTCTCTAACAACAACCTATCGATCGTCCAAAAGTCCCCCTACACTGTAGCTATCGCGGGTATTTATAGCCGTGGAGCCGGAGACACAAATCCGGCCGTTCGGCATGCTTCCCACGTAGCCACCACGTGTCGCCGTCCCGGGTGCCCTACCTGTCAACACGTGGAGCCGCCACGTGTCCCTCGTCAGCTCTATCGCCAAAGGGCTACCGCTCCGTGGTCGACACTTCCGCTCGGGCAACTTCCGGTCGGACCCCGACTGGGCTCTTTACAAGAAGCCCGACCTATTACCTGCAAAGACAAGAAGACAAAGACAAAGGCACACCAACCGGGATAAAATTATGCCGGTCGGGATATTCCCTACCAAAAAAAATAGCCAAAAATATCATAGATTTTTATTATGATAAAAGGTGCAATTAATCAAAAACCCGCAATATGATTTCTAAAATTGATTAAAACCGTATACAGACATGCACATAGGAAAAAAATTATGGCAAAATTGCAGGGCATGATAATCACATAATTACATAGTACAATAAGTAGGGGATTGGAAAACAATTGCTAAAGTTGCATGCCCTTAAGATATTTTTCGAAAAAAAATTGTAATGGATAATTGATGTATGGGAAAGAGATGGTGAGTAACGGGTGTAAATTGTCGTTCCGCAAGGGATTGGGACTATGACACGTACTTGAGTGACAACTAAAATTCTAGGCACCAAAGTATTGGAACCCACAAGAATCCAAGCAAATTTAAATTCATGGTTGGGTAATGTCAACAATTAAAGGCTAAAAAATCTAGTTGAGACAAAGCAATTTAAACACAAGTAAACACAATGATAAAAGATGGGCTCAAATTAGGGGATGTTGCCTTCTAGATGCTTTAACAACTTAGGGATTAGGCGAGAACATCAACCAAGGGAACATAAGGGCAAAGCACATAAAAATCCTAGCTTAAAGCCATTTTCATAAGCTAATAAACAAGGATTAGAGCAAGAATTGCCCAACTTTCATAGTGTATCAAATCCTAGCTCTTAAAGCACATAAGCATTTAGGCCCCCAATTCTTCCCTATTTTCATAGAAAGAAAATGGGTTTATAGAAAGGAGAGACTTAAATTCTTCCCCCAACTTTCATTGTGGAGAAAAACTATCCAAAAGCAAGTTAATAAGAGTTACGTACCAAATATTAACAAGATTCAACATAAATCCTTCACAAACAAATGAACCCTAGGTTAGATATCTTCCCCCTTATGCAATAATCACCTATTTAGCATCTAGGTTGGCAATATCACCCTAATCCAAGCCCAAAAACGGACTACTCACACTTCATAAGCATAAATAACAACAAAGCACAAGAAAATATCATAAACATTGCACAAAAACTTAAAAGAAGAGTAAGAAGTTTCTCTATTGAAGATGAAGATTTTGTGGTCGAATCCCACTCCAATCCATGATTACAAGCTTGGAAGATGAGTTTGAGATGTAATACTAGACTAATCTAAGCTAAGGAAATGAAAGGAAGTGAAATGGAATGAGTTTTTTTTGCTCTCTAGGGTTCTAACAAGAGTCAAAACCAAGAAGAAATGATCAAAATCGTGCTTTTAAAAAAATATAGAGCACAGTGACACGGCCAGGGACATGACCATGTCCCTGGCCGTGTCCAAAAAAGCAGTGCACACTGGAATTTGCACAGATATTACACGGCCACAGACACGGCCGTGCACTTGGACGTATCTTTTGGCCTCTAAAACGTCATAATTTGGAACTATGGTCTTCATGAAAGTTGTAGTCCTTCGAGTCTTCTTTCCAATGGCGCAAGAATCACTTCATTTGGACATTCGTAGGCCGAGATATGGTCCAAAAACAAAACAGTGGTCAGTTTTGGATTGTAAGTTTGGAACTTCAACTTCAAGGACAATTTTGACCCCTGTGGCTTCCTTTTTAGGCTTTGATGTATTTATAGGAATTGTATCCCTTTGAGTCTTCTTTCCAATGAAACAAGAATATCACTTAATTTGGATACTTCTAGACCGGCCCGAAAATGGAACAGTGACCAATCCATGCGAGAATTTCAGCTTGTTGACACTTGTTCCACTTTTGCCTTGGTTTAATTTGTCCATATGATCAACACCATTGAAAACATCAATCTTTGGCTCCTTTGGAAGTGTTGCATCCATCTCCTTAGCTTCACCTTGGCTCCCCTTGACTCCAAATGCATCCAACATGATCTAAAATCCTTCATTCTACTCAAAGATAATGAATTGTGCATAATGGATCAAATGAGTAAAATAAAGATCATTTTGAACAACATTGTGACACTTCATAAGCAAAACAAGACTAAATATGGGGTAAACATGATGTATAAATAGGAACAATTATGCATTTATCAATAATAAAACTTGAAATCTGAAAAATATTAGTATTGAAAAATAATCACCAATATTTTATATTGTGACAAGTCCATCAAAAACATATATATATATATATATATATATATATATATATATATATATATATATATATATATATATACACACACACACACACACACACACACACACACACAGAAAGAAGTGATCACATGTGGCCTATACATTAGGTGTGGTCATGTGGTCAAATAAGGGCCATTAGATGATTTAAATGCAACGTACTGGATTTGTACTTATTGGCGCGCCTATTGAAGTAAAACGCAGCAGATAGGGGCCAAACTGTCCATTACCTTTTATTCAAAGTTCAAACACTGTATACTTCATTCTTCTACAAGTCACGTCCATTTCATTGGTGCATTCACAATCCCAAAGCAAGAAGAGAACCGCTCCACTCCTCTCACAGGCGATGACGTCTTCTCACCGCTTCACGAACGAGGGCGAACTCTATCGACGATCACATCATCACAGACGAATAACTTATTGTCAAACACACCATCGCATTGCAAGCGAAGCGCGAACCCTACACCACAGGCCCGTTCGACTGCGAAGCCTAACAATGGTGAAAAAAGGCAAAGAACCAGCACCCAAGGGTATGAACTCAGTCTCTAAGAACACAAATCAATTTCACACATGCCTATATTTGAAATCTCGTTAACTGTCAGTGTATTTTGTAATATATACTCGGAATAGAGCAAAAAACCTTTTTGTGGGTTTTATTTGATTATCGGTGTATACTAAATACGTATTATAGTATTTACAGTGCCCTACATACTTCCACTCCTCCATATCATTTTGTTCTGTGCATTGTCATCGTCGTCCTATAATATATTTCAATAAGTACTGGTGTATTCTGAACCACGTCACTTGGTGTATATTTTATTTTGATATTGGTTTATTTGAACTTACTATTGCTGTATTTTTGGTGTATTTTACCTTAGATTCATGTTGTTGAATGTAGTGCATATTTCAATAAGTAATGGTGTATTCTGAACTACGTCACTTGAATACAGTAAACAATATTGGTGTGTCTTTTATTTTGATATTGGTGTATTTTAACTTACTGTTGCTGTATTTTTGGTGTATTTTACCTTGGATTCATGTTGTTGAATGTAGTGCATATTTCAATAAGTAATGGTGTATTCTGAACTACGTCACTTGAATATAGTAAACAACATTGATGTGTGTTTTATTTTGATATTGGTGTATTTTAACTTACTGTTGCTGTATTTTTGGTGTATTTTACCTTGCATTCATGTTGTTGAATGTAGTGCATATCTTAATAAGTAATGGTGTATTCTGAACTACGTAACTTGAATACAATAAACAACATTGGTGTGCGTTTTATTTTAACTTACTGTTGCTATATTTTGGGTGTATTTTACCTTGCATTCATGTTGTTGGATGTAGTGCATTTTTATTCTGTATTGGTGTATTTTCAACATTGAACTTATATCATGCAGACACCAAGAGGAAGGCATTGAAACAAGAAGAACCCCCAACAGCAAAACATATACGGAAGAAACAAGCCCTGTCATTCCTTGATAAAATACAGATAGAGCTACAAAGTGAGGATACAGAGCAGCAAAATCAAGTTGAGTCCAGCTCAAGCGATGAGGCAGACATACTGGAGAATGAAGACAAGGAAACTGGCCTAAAGATAAGACCCCTTCCCACACAATTAACGAACCCAATTGCCGCACTAACTGATCAGCAACGCAAATACGTAGAGGACATTGGGCTAGGAAGAATTCTTGACCTGAATATTACCAATGTGCCACGAAAGTTGGGCTGTGGCTAGTTTAACACTATGATGCTAGGACCAACACATTGAACCTACCCACTGGTGAACGACTCCACATCACAGAAAAAGGATGTTGCTGCCACATTGGGGCTGCCGATTGGAGGCATAGAAATCGTGAAGAGGGCATCCAAAGAGGTATCCAAACTCTTGACTGACTGGAGAACAATCTTTGGAAAGGATAACGGCCAAATCACCCCCACGTTATGTCTGATAAGATGTTGACACTAAAGGCTACTGACCCTTGGTTCAAAAGGCACTTTGCACTGCTTGTTATGAGTGTATTGGTTGAGCCCCAAGTCAATGGTTATGTCAACCAAAGCTACATTGACAACCTTCATAATGTTGACAACATCAAGAAGCTAAATTGGTGTAGAATGCTCATCAACTCACTCATCACCAGCAAGCAGGCATGGCTGGACAGTGTTGATGGGAGATATGGAGGACCAATTATTTTCCTGATGGTAAATAGACTACCAGAAAGATGCATCTAATTTATTACCCACTGATTGATTAATAATCTAAAATGCAAAATGCAGATATTCTATGTTGACCGTGTGGTGCTCTACCGGAGGACAGTCCCAAGAAGCTTCCCTGCCACGAAGAGCTGGACATTTAAGCTACTCCGTCAACGAGAACAAGATGAGATAAAATCCGGAGGCTTTGGATATGGCCGTCTTGAAGATGCCTTGCCATTGGACAGCACACCATGCAATGAAGGAAGCCCCCCCAGTAAGACGTTATGATGTTCCACCCCAACCACTGACTATTGAAAATAATGCACCACTTCCCACTGCATTACAGGTAAACAGACCACTTGAAGCATATTCATGGTGTACTCCTTATATCTCTTTTACTGTTTTTATATCTATAAACTGTTGTGCATCTTACAATGGGCTACCTTAATCAGTTTGTGTGATTAAATAAGATACCCTAATGGTGTGCTTTTTAGAAGTATTTAGTGCATATTTCGATATACATTGGTGTGTTTATATTATATCCTTCTGGTGCATAAACAGGAGTTTGTTGATGAGATTACTAACAACACGTATAAGGACAATTGCAACAAGTTTACTGAGAATATCAAGACTGATTGAAAATGCCCCTGCAGCAATTTTGGAAAATGATACATTCAAGCAAATATTTGAGTCTGCTAGACAGATGCTAGGATTCAAAGCATAAGAAGATGGACAATTGACATTTACCCAAGGAGAAGACGCCTACTAAAGTGACCCTGAGTTTCTGAAAGCAGTTGATGAAATTGTACGTGCAGTAAACAAGAGGAATTTCCTAAATGATATACCCTCTTTCAGCCTAGGATTGTCACAAGATGAACCAAACAGAGGCTGGATAGATGTGAGTGATATTGCACGTGACTACCAGGATGTTAACGAAGCTGATGAACCTGCCAAAGTTCAGTTGGGTGTGGATGAGGATCAAGCAGCAGACAGAGCTCAAGAATGCACTGTGACAGATCAACAAGCACCTCTATCTGACCAAAATCAACAGGCTCTGCATGAGACTCGGGCAGATGACACCAATAATGAGGTAATGAACTATAATAAATCCAACATCACAAATAACAAAAAGAAAAAAACAAAACAAAACAAAAGAAAGTAACACACTATAAAAACTGATACTCTCAACTTTGAATGTTATAGATCACACCAGAATGGCAAGGGCAGCCAACCCCTACGTCAAAACCCCCCTCCCCCCCCCCACCCCCACCCCAACCAACAGACAAAGGAAAAGGCCCAGCTAGAGTGCATAGCCCAATTGGACGAAGACCCATCTCATACATGCTTGACATTGACACACCATTATCTGCAATAGAGGATGCTATCAGGCAGCGGGTATTGGAAAACCCTAACCCAGATCTGTAAGCACAACACACTCTAAAAAAGATGGTGTGCTGTTTATATATATTTGGTGCATTATATAGTGATGTTGGTGAATAAATATCCTATGTACATTGATGTGTTATTCAATGTGATATTAGTGTATAATATGTTAAATGTTGGTGTGTTTATACTAAATGATTTGGTGACTGGTTGTGTTTTGTACCTAACATATTTCTTTGGTTTCAATAGGACCCAAGAACTATTCAAGTATGAAGGAAGGGTAATTTACTAGAAAGATATGCTGTCAATGAGGCCAGATGCAGAGATCCCAGTCTCTATAATTGATGCTTGGTCAGCCATAATCCACATTCGTGAGTCAGAAAGAGGATGTACAAAGTCCATTGCTTCATTGTGGACAACTGTGAGTGGAAAATATAAACATAGCTTCAACTTTAACAAGCTTAAAGTTCTAACAAAAATACCATTACAATTTGCAGCTGTACACAGTTGTGGACCCACAAGGAGATGAGGATGTTAGATTTGCAAGATTTAGATCAAAGTACCTCGAAGACAAATCCATTGCAAGCGACGTTAGGTGGAACAGCATTCTATACATAAGATATTAATATACATATTAAGTGCTTTATATTTTCATACTAGTTGAATTTTGACTTTAGACATTTGGTGCATTCTATTATTTAGCTATTTGTGGTGCATTACTAACCATCCTTAGATTCATACTAACACCCCTAAAACATATCTTTTAGCTATAACAATTTTTGTTTCCAATTGTGTCATCCAACCACTACTACCTGTTTTCCATTAGCCCAATAATGGAAAGATTTGACATTATTGACAACTCTCCTGTCAATGTAAAGAAAGACAACAAGTATGGGACTGTGCTTGCAAATATGGTAACACATTAAGCCCTGATTGATTACATATATTCAATGCAAAACTACAACAAAAATACTCAGATTTGTATTACTTGATGCAGCAAAAGTTCTTATCAAGGTTCTTGACTGACATAAAATCCTCATACAAGGCTGAGAAAGTGAATAAGGTGAAATCTAAGATAATAAAAATGCCTTGGAGAGATGCACACAATAAGGTGGATTGTGGCATCTTTCTCATGCGCCATTTGGAGACTTTCCGAGGGCAAACACATGAGCAATGGCAGTGTGGACTTCAGAAGAACAACAAAGAGCAGTTGAATAAGCTACGACTGCAATACATGGCTGCCCTAATCATGTTAGACTTAAATAAACACAAACAGAGGAACATTCAGCAAGCAGCAGAGTTCCGGGTTTGAGCAGAAAGTTAATGTGGAAGAAAGACAATGTGAATGGCTGACTTGACAGGATTTTTTGTGGTTTGTGATGACTAGTAATCATTTTTGTGATGTCGGACAGATAATGTGACCTCTTTATATTTGCTTTTTGAGCTATAACAATGCACCCTATGAATAGTAAAACGCACCATGATCTATTATAAAATGCACAAATATTTCTATATTATAAAACGTCTACACACCTGTAAAATACACCAACCACACAAATAAAACACAAATCAATGTTATTTATTATATTCAAGTGACATAATTCAGAATACACCATTCTGAATGAAATATACACTATATTCAACACCATGAATGCAGGGTGAAATACACTAAAAATACAACAACACTTGGTAAAAAAAAAAAAAAACGTAATATAACGCACCACGATGTGTGTGAAAACGCACCATTATCTATTATAAAATGCACAAGTCCAAACATATTTCAAAATCCTGATTCTCTGTTACGAAACGTCTACATACCTGTAAAATACACCAATCACACAAATAAAAAACAAAACAATGTTATTTACTGTATTCAAGTGACGTAATTCAAAATACACAATTTCTGAATGAAATATACACTATATTCAAGACCATGAATGCAAGGTGAAATACACTAAAAATACAGCAATAGTATGTAAAAATACACCACGATGTGTGTCGAAATGCATCGTGATTTATTATAAAACGCACAAATCCAACAATGTCTTAAAAATCCTGATTCTATGTGTTATAAAACGTCTACAGAACTGTAAAAACATCAAATTCCACAATACAGACCAACTAAGAAAACAAACACAACTCTAGCCATTTAATGGGCACGTCCTACTATTATGACCATATTCATCACAAGTATGACATTTCCTTTATTGCTTTACACACTTATTCGCAGTTTTCTCCCTTGCACTCTTCATCCGCTTCCCGCTGCCCTTGTTCTTAGCTTTAATTGGATCACGCACCTCCACTGTTGGCCCCTGAGACACATAACCACAAAATGATTTTATCACACTTTCCTTGCTGCTACCAGCCACCCCATTGTCATCCCCACACCTATCTTTGAGAAAAAAACTGCCTTTGCTCACAAATAACACGTCTTAGTTGTTCCAACCATTCTACATTACCATCAGCCAATCCCACGCAAGCATATATTTCAGACCATATTAGATTAGTAAGCACCCTAACATTATCCACTTTAGCCGATTGATCAACAACTGTATCATCAATATCAAATATTGGCTTCAAACAAGCACCCTTTGTCCACCGAGACACCAAATACATAGAAGGAATTCTCTCAAGTCCACGATCTTTAAACACAAAAAAAAAAAAAAATTAAAAAAAAAATGCCTACACACTAACCCCATCCGCTCAAACATCTTGCCTGAACAAGTAGCAGTAGAGTCAGCCAACAAAAACTCCACACACCATGCCTTCTTGTCACCATCTTTTATCCCATAACACACCTTACCATCACAATCACACAAAGACACCACTCGACAAGAAAAAAAACCTTCACAAATCTCTACTTGCACATCATAAAATACAGAAATAGTATAAACATCCATTGCATGCTTCTCCAACGCCAATGGAGTCTTCAAAACAGGAAAACAAGATTTAGAGTCAGCAGTCAATTTTGCTTGTGCATGTCGTTGTGCACTAATAGCACTATCAAAATGCACCAAAAACTCAACCAAACTGGAATGACCATTAGAGAAACTGCCAAAAAAAAAAACTATTTTGAGACTCTCATCGAGACGTTGTCCTAACAAATCCTGACATAAACTCATCATGAAAGTATGGAGATGCCCAAAATGTACGAGACTCAAACAAGTAACGAAACCAACCATTATCAACCAAACCATATTCCTCCATAATACGACTCCATGAATCCTCAAAAGCTTTGGAATCTATAGATTTGTTCCAAACAATGTCATTCAACTTCCTCCTAAACACCTCGTCCTTAGCTAAAACCGGTCCAACCTTCTCACCAACCCTTGCACATTATATGCCACATGCAGACTCTATGTTTTGATGTACCAAACACACGAGCAATTGCAATCTTGACAGCTGGATCTTGGTCAGTAACAACACAAATAGGTTCATGACGCATGGTTGTCTTAAATCTCTCCAAAGCCACACATATGAGTTTACGTCTTCCCTCGTAAGTAACCCAGCACCAAATGTGATGGATCTCTTATAGTTATCGATTCCAGTAAATGGAACAACACCAAATTATACCTACAGAATGCACAACATAGTAACTACTGAATACCCTAAGTATAACAAAAACACACTATATGACATCGAAATATGCACCAGAATATTATACAGAATACACATTGACTATAAATTACTAACCTGTTAGAGCGGTATGTAGCATCGAATAAAACATCACCAAACAATGCAAAATTCTTCCTCGATACTGCATCTGCCCAAAAAACCATTCTAAGCTGATCAACGTCATCAACGTCATATTCAAACTCAAAAGCCTCGCACAACTCACGCCTTTTAAAAAGCGTATCTATGAATAGTTGAGCATCACCATTCAATATGTATGCCATCAAATCACACTTGAAATTCTTAAAATCCACCCCAGTAGCACCAACATTGGAATACTCATCAACAATCTCCCTAAACAGCTTATACGACCGAACATAACCAATATTTTCCCGAACACAACTTGCAATGAACATTTGGTGGCCAGCATCAAGACTACGATTCACCTTTAAAAATTACTTAGCAATGATTGAACACATCACATGAGTGTGTCATTCTTCCAAAAAATGCACAACATACAATCCATTAGACTTAAGTTTAAACACTACCTTAGCCTTGCACCCAACCCTATTTGTCACCCTCCGTCTCTTCACAACAATGGGTTTACCATCACCAACACACGTAGATTGCATACTATAAATACTCTGCTTAAACCCCTTTCGACTACAAAATACCTGTCTCTCCACAACAACATCATCCCTCCTCTTCCGAATTGTACCCTGCCTATAATCAAAACCAACAGACCCAGCATACTATTTATAAAAAACAATAGCACCATCCAAGGAATCAAACGTTTGCCCAACAACAGGCTTCAAACTATCAGTGCAAACTGGATGACAATACTTAGTCAACCCAGGAGAAATTTCCAAATCACATGCATTGTCTTTTACCCCAACATCGGTCGAACAGTGTTCATTGGAGCCCTCACCACTAGCCCCTACAGCAACATCGGTTGAATTACCTTCATCACACTGACCACCACTTCCTTCTACACAACCATCAATATGATCACCTTCATAACAAACACCACCAATGCGATCTACCCCACCGCATCAGTGGAATGCTCTGTATTGCAGACACCAACACTGCCTTCTACACCAACATCAATGATTGTATCTTTATCAAAATCGAAACCCACAGAGTCTAAATTAGCTGCACACCACATATATATAATAACGCACTAAATAACCCATGCATAACATCTGATAACTACAAAACACACACAATACTATACTAACTTAATATCCACCACGATCATGCAAATTTCGCACTATAATCACACAATAACACACAACACCATCACAACAACAGAGACTTATCTCACCCCCCCCCCCCCCCCCCCCCCAGAAAAATATCAATCCAGATAAAAAACGATATAAAAACATCCATGACATAACAAACGCATATTATTATGAACAAATTAAAACTACAAACATCAATAAATCAACACATACCATGATCACCTTCATCACAAACACCACCACTGCGATCTACCCTACCATCAGTGGAATGCTCTGTATTACAGACACCACCACTGCCTTCTACACCAACATCAATGGACGTATCTTTATCAAAAATGAAACCCACAGAGTCCAAATTAACAGCTGCACACCAAATATATATAATAACGCACTAAATAACTCATGCATAACATCTTATAACTACAAAACACACACAATACTATACTAACTTAATATGCACCACAATCATGCAAATTTCGCACTATAATCACACAATAACACACAACACCATAACAACAACAGAGACTTATCTCACCCCCCAGAAAAATATCAATCGAGATAAAAAACGATATAAAAACATCCATGACATAACAAACGCATATTATTATGAACAAATTAAAACTACAAACATCAATAAATCAACACATACCATGCTCCATCGCTCAACTCTAAAAAAATCCCTTATTGCGATATCTCAAATTGCACGGTATACTCAAATTGCACTGTCGACTGATCTCTGACGACCTTCTCCCATTTGCGATGCGATCGCGATCTTGATCTTCTCTTCTCCAAGTTGCCGATTCCCTCTGAGCTGAAACATATAGAATACAAATCACCTTATATACATTCATGTAACCAGCTAAATAAAATTACATAACTACCCCCACTTACCAAATCGCGAACAATTCTTCCTTATTTAAAAAAAAATAAGCCTCTGCCGTTAAATTGCCTTGATCCAATGGTTCAAATATAACCACACTGCCACACCTAACTACACTAACACCTTTGAGCGTTATTATATATATATATATATATATATATATATATATATATATATATATAATGATTTACATAATTATAGCAAGTTTATGTTAATAATTATCTAAAAGTAACTGCAAATATCAATTTGGCAGTTGTTATTACCATCAATAAGAATTAATGGTAACATATTATTTTCTAAAATATAAAAACATAATATGTGCCATTACAAGTTATGTCCTTGATTTTTGTCCATTTTTTATATGCTAATAAATATATACATTTTGCTTTAATTGTTGTACATTTCACTTATATTGGACAAAATTATAATTACACCGTTATAACATTGTTAGTATTTAATATATCCACCAATCTTACCATACACCTACATCTATCATATCTTTTTCTTATTTTTAATTATCATTTTATTAAAATTATCATATAACAATTAATTTAATTATAAATTATATTTTAATTAAATATATGTATGAATGTTAAATTATATATATATATATATATATATATATATATATATATATATATATATATATATACATATATATATATATATATATATATATATATATATATATATTGTTTTGATCACTATATTATTCAAATATATGATAATTCAAAAGTATCATTACTTTAAGGAATTGCGATACATAATTTTAACTGATTTTTTTAAATTTTGTTACTTAACAATATTTTAATATAGGGCATAAATTTTCGCGCATCGCGCATACAAAATGCTAGTACTATAATATAAGGCAATGGATCATCATGCATCACATTAAGTAAAGGAGGAATATACGTAGGGTGACAACAATTGGAATTCTGTGTACTAAGCAAAGAAAAGAATGATATAAAATAAACGAAGATATCAGTATATAATTGTTCTCATATGAGAGTGGTTCCGTTGCAGTGTACAAAAAGATTTTCCAGTCTATCAATAAGAACATTAGGTTGAAGGCCAGTCTATGTGACACTCAGCAAAGATGCGCCAAAGCTCCTTATCTACAGAGCACCTCTTCCTTCTTATGTATTTAAACTAGTATTTTTTTTATGCGCGATGCGCAAAATATAAGTGTCCAATATTAATACTTTATATTAACATTTTAAATTATTTACATTTTAGATATTTAAATTATTGTAAATAATAATAATAATAATAATAATGTAAAGCATTTTTATAAATTTGATATTTATATTTTAAGAAATAACTAACATATAACTCCAATATATAATGTGTTTATTAATAATAATAATAATAATAATCTTACATATAATAAAGCTATATGATTTGGGAAATAATTAATGTTACAATTAATTACCAACATTATTATTATTACTAGTTATAAATATAAAATAGCCACAACATCTTTTACTATTAAAAAAAAAAAAAAGCACAACATTTGAATTTTTTTTTTTTGAAAAATAAAATAGTTTTTTTTTTCGCCCATGGATTACATTTATTGAATTAATGGGGTTATTAAATGTTATGATATTAGGATTAAGGATTCCAATTCCCGATTAATAGAAAATATGAAACGATGCAATATTAATTAAATATCTGGCTTTACAATGAAAGTCTATTTGATATGCTTTTGTTATTTATGGTGGTTCTTGGGATTACAGTATTAATTAAATTTTCAATGAAAGCCTATTCGATATCTGAAACAGTGCAATTAATGCAAACCTCTACATATAATTTTTCTCCCTCTCAAAGGCTTCAAAGAAATGGTAGAAGCAAGAAGGGATGAAGAAAGCAAATGTTGCGGGCCGTGGGTCAATTATTAGACTTCAGAATAAAAAAAAAAATCATTTAAGCCATAAATAAAAATTTAAATATATATAAATGTATATATCGTATGAGTCTTTAATGTTTTTCAGGATGTCTAAACTTAAGACTTTTAAAAGAAAAAAAATACATTTGAATTATCTCCACAAAAAGTGGTCTTGGACTTATAAAATGACATTTGGGTTTATGGAAAGATATGTGCATAAAGAATATATTATATAATCATATAAAAAAATGTGTTCAATTAGAGTTTAAATTTACTCATACAAAATTTGAAATTTGCTTTCAAAATGTAATTATCTTAGTTATTATTCGTATTGTGAAAATTATAATATAGATGAAATACAATTAAGAATAAATCAATATAATTATGTAAATTCACTCTATAAGTTTATTTAAATATGTACATAATTAGAGATTATATTAACCATACAAAATTTTAATTGTAATTTTGTATTCTATAAAAATAATAAATACTTGAACAATGGAAGCTCAAAAATATTATTATATTAAACAATTTAATTTTTTTTGTTTTTTCTATTTTTTTAATTTATATTTATAATAACATAATTTTTTCTCGTGCATCGCGCGGGTGAATTACTAGTAATAATAATAATAATAATAATAATAATAATAATAATAATAATAATAATAATAATAATAATAATAATAATAATATTATTATTATTATTATTATTATTATTATTATTATTATTATTATTATTATTATTATTATTATTATTATTATTATTATTATTATTATTGAAGATAAGAAAATATATGGTGGATGCATGTGCATAGTAACAATAGTAGAAAAGATAACGGAAGTTATAATGGTAGGGGTATGTTTGTCCAAAATATTGTAAAGTACAACTTAACATAACGTATAAAAAAACTTAACGGTAAAAACAGCCATAAATGAAGGGTATAACCTTCATTAACACTTATTATGTTTTTAGATTATTTTTTGCCTCATGGTACTCTTTTAACGTCAAGAAACATTTAGGCAATAGGCATTTACTCGGCATTAATACTAATACCAATCACCTTTAATAGCCATAATAATATTCTTAAAAAATGGTAATAATAATTGTCAATTTAATGGTAATGGTAATAAGTTAATAACCTCCAAATTGATAAGGAAATGCCAAATAATATGATTATGATTTGTATATAAATTGCTACTCAATTAAGGGGGCCCTATATAGTTTCTTTTTCTTTTACCTCAAGAATAAGAATGGAGTCAGATCAATGTGCTCCCTCGACGGTGGAAAGCGTTGATGATAACTTTATGATGCTTCAAGGACGATCACGCACTGGCTAGGTTTAGCATTCCACCATAGTGACTAGAATTTGTTATTGTTACCCGCACAGAGAATTAAGTTGGTTCTAAAGTAGTTAGTTGTGAACCAATACACATGATCGAGCTCTATTAGTCACAGTGTGGAATTACACTAATGTAGTGTGACACCAAACACTGATTTTCTCACATAATAGACCGTTGAGTCACCGTGATTTGTCTCTCTATTATATTGTTGGACCGGGTATGAAGTTTTGGGGCCACACTTGTATTAAACTAATTTTATAACTAATATTTATGATTCACAAATAAATTAAATAATAGTTATGTTTTCACATAACTCTACCTCAATTTATCCAAAAATTAAATCTACTCCAAAGAATGCCGTGAGATGAAGATCCACGTAAATTAAAACTGTCGGAAACTGTTGAAGTGTTGTTTACGATAAGATGATAATGATCATCAATGCTAACGCATTAGCTGGTTTGCCCGAGAGGTTAAGGGGAAGACTTAAGATCTTCTGCACATAAGTGCGCGTGGGTACGAACCCCACAGCCAGCACTCTTGTCTTTAAAAGATGTCCATTATTGTTGTTGTGATCTGTGAAGTGGAGTGAAAATATTTAATGATTATTAACAGCTTGATAATTTAGTAATTACAGAAATTCATGGGTAGTTTATGGATTTGTTTAGATTTCGTTGCAAGCTTTGCATTATCTTAGAGCAGTGATGCAGATTGCAGCAGAGTTGTTCATCTGATGTAATGGTTCAAACTCTTTTGCCTATGCAGTTCAGAAAAATAAACAAATTTTTTGACTGAGTGCTTATTTATTTAAGTTGGAGCTTATTGAAATTTGAAGTGGATGGTTTTCTGAAAAGACTCAAATGTGAAACTTCTTGAAAACGCGATTTTTGCCTATTGTTTGGATTTAAAGGATTTTTTTTGTTAAAAAATATCATTATTTAGCCTAACACATCTATTTTTAGGGTAAATAAGTTCTAATTAACTTTGAGCGAAACAAACGTAGATCTGTGTCTTTATCATACTGGTTTAACCATTAGCCTGTAAAAGTAGTAAGGTTTGATGTTCCACATAATCTTTCTTTTTTAATTCTAACAAGAGATATATCAAAAAGAAAAAGTAATTAACATGAAGACATGCCCATATGACAGGTTAGAAAGGTAGGGAAGGTTGCAAGAGCAATTGCGGTAATGAACCATCCAATTCCAAATACCAATGATTCTCACTTAGGGTGTGTTTGGAAACCCAGAAAATGACTTCTGGAAGTCATTTTCCGGGTTTTTGGTGTTTGGCTACATTGGAAAATGACTGGTCAAAGGAAAATGAGGAGAAGTCAATGGAAAAGGAAGGCAATTTTCTAGAAAATGACTTCCCCTTTTTTTTGGGGGAAGTCATTTTCCTTCCATTCACGCAGACTTCTTTTCTTCCCGTTTTCAACAGAGCTCTGCCTCCTCTTCAACATTTGCAATACAACTCACCAACACTTCCTCCTCCATCAATCCATAATCACAAAAGCTTCAACAACACTAGAAAAGCTATTGAGATATATCTCATCTCTACACACCCTGAATTTTTTTTTTCTATGGATTTTACAGATCTATTTTCTGAGTTTGTTTTTTTTTTTTTTTTCTTCACTGGTTTCCCCGCCGGAAACCCACTGATTTCCGGCGGGGAAACCAGTGCCTCTGGTTTCCGCATCGGAAACCAGAGAACTGGTTTCCGCATCGGAAACCAGAGAACTGGTTTCCGATGCGAAACCAGCTCACTCACTGGTTTCCGATGCAGAAACCAGTGAGCTCGCTGGTTTCGCATCGGAAACCAGTGGGTTTCCGGCGGGGAAACCAGTGAAGAAAAAAAAAAAAAAACTCAAAACTTGTATGCTTTGATTGCTATACCAGTAGATTTGATGCCAGTAGATTTGATTGTCAGTAGATTTGATTTGATTATACATTATCTTAAACATAGCTATTCTAACTTTGAGATGGATGGTTTCATTGAACACATACAGTATACTCCGTATTTGATTATACATGATCTTGAAGAACTTGTATATTGGTTGCTACTTATAATACACTTTGGTTGCTGCTTATTTGGTTTATTGATTTTGATCACTAATTATTGTGTGGTTATGACCTATGTGTTAGTTTTAATTGTGGTTATTTGTTATCATTTTTTTTGTGTATAGATGGATAGAAATCATGTGCGTGCAACTGTTATGGGTGCAGCAAGTGCTATACTAGCTATGGGAGTTCTTCTATTACAACAACTTAGGAATAGAAACCAAATAGAACATGACATTGTCAATAGAGATGATGAGCGAGAGAGTTACATAAATAGTATCTTGTGTGAGGGTGATAACAAATGCATTAGCGTTATTAGAATGTGACCTATTTCCTTTTATAAATTGTGTGACCTTCTTGCTACTAAGAACTTATTACGCACAACTAGAGCCGTAAGTATTAAGGAACAAGTTTTAATATTTTTACATATAATAGGTCACAATGTAAGCTTTCGAGTAATTGGACCAAGGTATTATAGGTCAATTGAGACAATTCACCGTTACTTTAGAAGTGTTTTGAGAGCCATTTTATCTTTGTATACGAACCTCATAGTATTACCGGACGGTGAAGTAACTCCTCATGAAATCATTAGCAATCCGCGATTTTATCCCTATTTCAAAGATTGTTTAGGAGCAATAGATGGAACCCATATTCGTGCATCCGTGCCAATTAATATGCAAGGAAGTTTTCGCAGACGTATGGGTGGAACAACACAAAATGTATTTGCTGCCGTCACTTTTGATTTGCGATTTTGTTATGTGCTAGCTGGGTGGGAAGGTAGTGCACATGATTCTCGAGTCTTGAACGATGCACTCACACGTCCAAATAAATTTAAAATTCCAGAAGGTATAAAATAAAATTATGTAATCACTTTTTACATTGTGTTGTTTGTTATTGCATATAAGTAATCAAATTATGTAAACTTGTAGGGAAATATTATCTTGGTGATGCTGGATATGGCATACAGAATGGAATACTTACTCCATACCGTGGTGTTAGATACCATTTGAAAGAGTTTAGTGCTCATCGTCCTGAGAATAAGAAAGAACTTTTCAATCTTCGTCATTCGTCCTTACGTACATCTATTGAGAGAGTGTTTGGAATTTTGAAGAAACGATTCCGTGTGTTAGATGCTGAACCTTTTTGGGATTACCAGACACAAGTGGATATAGTTTTAGCTTGTTGTATAATTCATAACCATATTATGGGAGTTGATCCTAATGATGAGCTTAATCAAGCAACAGTTGATGTTGATGACGATAACTTGTTGCCCTTATCTCATACGCAAACAGAAGAAAGACAAGAAGTTAGACAATGGAATGCAAAGAGAGATGAGATCGCAGAACAAATGTGGAATGAATTTCTTATTAGGAACTAGTGTCTAGTTTCATATATTTGAGTATGCTTTGTTATTGGATATTATTAGTTACGTTGTTGAACATTTCTTATTGTTGTGTACTTGATTATGCTTTGTTATTGGATATTATTATATGAACATGAGTATGCTTTGTTAATGGATATTATGTTTCATTGGTTGACGTTGGTTGTTATTGTTTTTATGTTATTATAGAAACATGAATAAGGGAAAGGGAATTGCCACTTCTAGACAATTTCGGTGGACAAAGCCAATGGAGGGCGTATTTTTAAAGATATTAGCTGAAGAGGCTAGGAATCCCAATAATCCAACTAACAATTTCAGAACATCTTCATTCAATCGTGTTGCATCTACCATATCTGAACAATTTAATGTTGCATGTGAAGTCAAACATGTTGAGAATCACTTGAAAACAGTGAAGAACACATGGATGATGATATGCAAGCTGAAGGGGATGAGTGGTCTTGGATGGGATGATAACTTGAAAATGATTACATGTGATGAAGCCCCGTATATTGAGCTTATCACGGTAATATTTTATTATCATAATTTGACTATTGCATAAATCTAATGTTTTTTTATTAGAAAATATCTCATGTTTATTATTTATTTATAGGCAACTCCCAAGTATGAAACATTGTTGAACAGGAAGATTGACTACTACGATGAGATGTGCATTGTCGCTGGCAGAGATTGTGCCATAGGACGTTTTGCAAAATCTTTTGCAGATGTTACTTTAGATGGCCCTCATGATGAGATGTTTCTGGATAACAATGATGAAACCCTGCCTGAAGGAAATGATGAAGAAAGTAAGGGAAGAACATCTGCATCAACTGCGTCGTCTCAAAGATTATTCTGCCTCAGAAGCAGTTGGGATGCAAATCAAACATGTAAGTTTTCATGACCTATGTTGTGAACAACAATTGTTATGCCATGGATCCTGGTTTCCCTTGCAAGGTGGACCCAAGTCCAAAACGACGTTGTTTTGCTTCTAAACTGCGTCGTCTGAATTTAAAAATGTTGGTGATAATGAACCAAAATCGATTTAATATCGCAAAATAATATTTATATATACACACACGAAAGTATATAAAATATTATTCGATATATATATATATATATATATATATATATATATATATATATATATATATATATATATATATATATATATATATATATATATATATATATATATATATATATATATATATATATCCGAAATATATATACACACACCAATATATATAAAACGGACCCAAAGGTTATATATACATATATATCTACGAAAGATATACCAATATATATCAACCAAAATTGGAACTTATAATCCTCTTGATTATAATACCAATCCAACGACTATATCAAAAGGAGAAAGAGGATTTTTGCTTAGAAGCATAATCCAAACCGAAAGAAGAAGAAGATTGGCTCGTGTTTGGGTATAGGGTTTTTAGCGCGAGTCAAGAGATCACTCTTCCTTAAAACCTAATTTGCTACTTCCCAAAAGTGCTAGTAGCGTTGTGGCCTAAGTTTTCCATGACGAAACGTGCTACGGTTCGACGTTTGAGCACCCAAACGAGCGAACCCGACGAACTAGAACAAAAGTGTTGAACACAGTTAGGCAAAGAAAGGAGTAGAAGCAGAGGTTTCGGAGCTGGAAAAACGTGCAAGTGTGTATCTCTCTTGTTATGCTCTTGTTCACAAATTTCTGCTGCTCAACTCCCTTCTTATATAGGGATGTTGGACTTCAATAGCATTAAACAAAGCCATTAATCTTAGCTTTGTAACATCTGAAACAACAAATCGTTACATGAGATTTAAATTCAAAAATGAAATTGGAATTAATTCAAAATTAATTCCGCAGTTGAAGAATTTAATCCAACGTTCAGCCTGGGTTCGGCTTCACCGAAACTTTCGGCCTTGCAAAGTCTCGGCCTAAGGCCGAGACATTAGTTTCGGCCCCAAGGCCGAAACAATAATGCTGCTATTCAGTTTCGAGACATTAGTTTCGGCCCCAAGGCCGAAACAATAATGCTACTATTCAGTTTCGGCTCCTAAGCCGAAACAACTCCAATGGCATGTTGGAAAAATGATACCGAAGTTTGGCATAACTTAGCCCGCAAGGCCAGCTAATTTCCGGACGACATTCGTGCCCGTAGGTGCCGGCGCACACGAGCTCAGCTTGAATCAAGCCTTTTCGATCTCATTTCTAGTTGGAATTTGATTTGCACACCCACCGTCGCCCTCTCCCCTCCCCCCCCCCCCCCCCCACCGCGCTCGCGCACACGCGTGCGAGAGAACCTCTATGCTATACAATTCTACAAGCTCCAAAAGAGCTCTTGTATAGGGGGGGGGGGGGGGGGGCTAATCCTCTTTCCAAATCAATGTGGGACAAAAACTCACTTTTTTCCCTTCATTTTCCCAACTCAATGGGTCTACTTTGAGAATCAAAATCTCATTCACCCATTATCCGTTTTGAGCGTACAATATATCAATCTTTTCGTCTCACTACGAAGAACCCGAATCCATTTTGACCTGACCCAAACCGGAAGTGGACCCCACTGATAATTGTACCACAAAATAGCCACTTAAAAAGCCATTTTAATGCTATTTTTCGAACAATCCCCCACATGAATGAAAAATTGATTTTTAGGGTATTTTGAAATCGAAAACAATTGTGTTCAAACGGTCGATCCCTGCATAGGATAGGTAGGGAATCGATCCCTTGTGAAGATATGTTTACTCTACTGGCTGTACGGTAGAACGCGAGGTCTTTGAACCGACTGCCGTTTGTGTAGATGATGACATATCTCACACAGGAACTTCCCAACCATGCTCTGTTCTCATGAGTGTGCCCATTTTGGTCGTGGGTCACCATTCCTGGTTCTGCGAGAGTTTCTAAAGAATTGTGCCCATCAATTCTCCTTTGAAGCGACCCTCACTTCTCTCTTACATAGGTGATTCTTTCTCGAGTATCTCGGATACTCACATATGTCAACCGACATTCGAATCATTAAAGCATCAACGTGCTAGCTTCGTGCAGGAGTCACTGTTTCTAACAAGGAGTGGTAGGGAGTGCGATACCCCCACAGTGACACGCTCCGTTCCATAATTTAGTTGTCCCATTGAACCTAGGTGCCAGCTAGGTTGGGTATCCACTATAGAACTTTTAGTCCAAAGGCTTTAGACCCATTCCTCATTCCAACTTCTCCACAAGCATTTGCTTACCCTCGAGTTAGTGAGTTAGCGGCCGCTACGTTATCTTTTGACATCACATAGTCAATAGAGATAACCCTTGTACTATTTCCTTCTAGTGCGTAACACTAGGGTTACTCGTGTATCTACCGAGTTCGTTAACCGCTAAGGCAATATTCGGCCTAGTACAACCCATTTGATACAATTAAACAACCAATAATCTGAATGTATTCTCCGTGAGAAGTACAATCTTCGTGATTATTGGCTAGTTGTACGTTAGTATCTAACGGTGTCCAAGCCACTTGATTATCATCCTTGCAAGGATTCAATCAACTCAGTGAGATTGGCCTAACACGAGACCATACGGTCTTCTCACGATTTTAATCTCAAAGATTAAATCTGCCAATACTCACACCTCTCATGTCAAATCTCAAATCTAACATGTTCCTGGTAGAATTGATCATTACTACCCACGATGAGTTCATCGTGTATAAACAAACAGTGATATCTTCGTCTATCGTACGCATTACATAGACACTTGTCACCTTTGTTTATACTAAACTCGTTGGTCATCATTGTATGATCAAAACTTACATGCCAAATACTAAGGCAATAGTTTTGAATCGTGCCATGATCTCACCAATTACTCACTTTCTTTTCACAACGTGGAACCACAAACCCTCAGGTCGTTCCAAGTCTACTAAGAAAGCGATACATCCATTTTGATGAACTTCCAAGTCTCGCTAAACGGCTTTGGCAAGTATCATACTAATGAATCTCATTCTCATTACAGGAGAATATATATCGAAGTAACCGTGGCACTCGCGTTGCATGTAATCTACAATTACAAGCCCGGCCATTTTACTTCAATATAACCAACCGGTTTTATCTTCCGACTAGTGATCTGTTAAGATCCAAAGGTTTTCCAACCCCGAGGAAGAATAAGCAGTTCCAAGTATGATTCTTTAAGATAGAATCTACTTCACCTCGGTAGCCTCTCTCGAGTTGGTCAAACTGTAGAAGTCACCACTTCTACATGCGTTCGAGGCTCGTTTTTCTAATAACCATGTCAGAAAAATTAGTTCATTTTCTAGTAAACAAGTTAGAATATGCGTATCACATTCTAGTATGTTTGTAGAAATCTGGACCAAAGGATTGTTCAATCCTAGCTCTCTTGCTACGTCTAGCTTTGAGCTCGGGTTATCTTTCATACCTTTCAACCATAGCTACGTCGAATGTTCATTTCAACGTGCTAGGTCCTTTTATTGAACCTTCACAAGAATACATCTTCAAAGAACGATGAATTTATTGATTCAATTTATCGTGTTCTTATGTACATCCAAACTATAGGACTCGTGTACTAAGAACCAATACACACCTTTGGCAAGACACCTCCACATTTTAGGCACTAATAGGAAAACTTCCTACGTACCCACAATTCGTAAGAATTTCATGCGGGTAACCTTATTTAAAAGGTACTTACTTGTCCAAAGTATTGTTTCACCCCACATACTTTGAGGTAGACCCGAACTTTATCAACGTCTTGATATTTATGTTCGGAAACAACATTCGATTGAGGTGAATACCGTATCGTACGCTCGAGTACGATTCCAACGCTTGCGCGGAAATCACCAATAGGTGTTTCATATTCACTACATTGATTGTTCGCAACTGCATTAATTCACAATTAATTTGGTTATCATTTTTATTCTCATAAAGAATAAACATGTGTTACACATTAACACATTTCATAGGTGCGAACAGATAAGCACTTACGAATCCATTCGAGATTGACCGAAAGGTCAAAACCACGAATCAATGCTTCTGAAATTGAAGCACGAATCAGTGCTTAGGAATGAAGCACGAATCATGCTACACTAAGCACGAATCATTGCTGCCAAACTAACGCACCGATTCCAAAGCAATTTCTATTGCTTTAAATTATAAACTCACAGCAACATTCTGTTGCTTAATTTATAATTCCAATGCTTATTAGCTAATTACAAAAGTTAGCCAAACATCCTTCCGTTAGTGCTATCAAGCACTATCATTCGTGCTATTAAACACTACTATTAATGCTTTTAAAATAGCACTTTACTAGTGCTAAGTTAATTAGCAATACAGTGCTGATTTTATCTTGCACTCTCCGTTAGTGCTACGAAAGCACCATCCAACAAATCATTATTTGTCTCAAATAAATTTCATACTAGTATAATTTGGAATTTTGATCAAGTTAATTTTAACACAATTAACCATACCAAATCAACCAAATTTTCTGACTAGTTGAATCAAGCCTATATAACCGTACTCATAATATTATTTAAAATATTCAATATTTGAGTTGTGACACTCACGAGTATATAGCTATCCCAATTTTTCACAAATTGATTCTACTTTGAAATCTGTATCGTTCAACACAAACTAGAATCGAAGTCCTTACGAGATTTCAAACATGTAACACGCTTGTTACATCTCGTTCCGGCAGTTAAGCCATTTTAGCATTTTTAACATAATGCTACGTGATGCATTAGGCATCCATATTGAATCATTTCATACATTTGACATTATTCTAACAAATAATTCGTATGTACCAAGATTCAACAACTCAATGGAACAGTTATATTTTTATTCAAATAAAAATATTACGAGGATACTACAATATTTATTCAAAATAAATAAATAGGAAAGTCCATTGGAAACAAATTCCTTATTCCTATCTCGTAGTTGTCCTTCAAACCTGTGTGCCTTGTTCCATTCTCAATCGTCCACTCCACGAAGGGTGGTCCATAGCGCACATCGGGGGTACCTCGGTTGTGACCTCACTCGTCCAACCATCCACATGTTTTAAACATAGAGAAATTGTCCTCAACCTTTTCACCATGATGACGGTTCGCTTCATAGTGGCATTTATCCTTTTTCTCATAATCTTCTTGAAAGCTAAGCTTCCGCTTGCCTTTCCTTTGATTACTGTTGAAGTCATTGATCACACTACAATAGTCCTTATACCATGTAGTGGTCACATAAACAATGGATTCTTCGTGGCTTTTAGCCGATCCATTAGGCAACACAATAGGTACCACTTGTGTGCCATTAGCCACTAGTCTATCGGATCGTGAACCAAAGTTCTCCGGAACACTATCGTGTGATTTAGCAACTCCCATGGAAACATCATTTCCAACGTTGCTGCCGTCAACCGGCATCACGGAATGTGCAACATCGTTGCCGTTCCGAGCATTTGAATGTGCACCTCCGGCAACATTCACGGATCCAACACTTTTGGAATCCATCGACTTGTTCATTATCAAAATAATAAGGTTTTAAGATTGTTGGTGATAATGAACCAAAATCGATTTAATATCGCAAAATAATATTTATATATACACACACGAAAGTATATAAAATATTATTTGATATATATATATATATATATATATATATATATATATATATATATATATATATATATATATATATACACACACACACACACACACACCAACATATATAAAACGGACCCAAAGGTTATATATACATATATATCTACGAAAGATATACCAATATATATCAACCAAAATTGGAACTTATAATCTTCTTGATTATAATATCAATCCAACGACTACATCAAAAAGAGAGAGAGGATTTTTGCTTAGAAGCATAATCCAAACCGAAAGAAGAAGAAGATTGGCTCGTGTTTGGGTATAGGATTTTAGCGCGAGTCAAGAGATCACTCTTTCCTTAAAACCTTATTTGCCACCTCCCAAAAGTGCTAGAAACTTTCGGCCTTGCAAAGTCTCGGCCCAAGGCCGAGACATTAGTTTCAGCCCCAAGGCCAAAACAATAATGCTGCTATTCAGTTTCGACTCCTAAGCCAAAACAACTCCAGTAGCATGTTGGAAAAACGATACCGAAGTTTGGCATAACTTAGCCCGCAATGCCAGCCAATTTTCGGACAAGCTCAGGCTTGAATCAAGCCTTTTCGATCTCGTTCCTAATTGGAAGAGAGCCTCTATGCTATACAATTCTACAAGCTCCAAAAGAGCTCTTATATTATTATTATTATTATTATTATTATTATTATTATTATTATTATTATTGAAGAAGAAGAAGAAGAAGATAAATATATATATATATATATATATATATATATATATATATATATATATATATATAGTTGATGCATGTGCATGTAACAATAGTGGAAAAGATAACAGAAGTTATAACGGTAAGGGTATGTTTGTCCAAAATATTGTATAGTACAATTTTTATAGCATAATGTATAAAAAAATGTAACGTAAAAGTGGACATAAATGAAAGGTATAACTTTTATTCACAGTTTCACACTTATTATGTTTTTAAATAACTGTGAAGACAATTGCTTTAATTTCAAAAAAATAATTTATGAAAATCATTTATTTTAACTTGTAGTGATTATCTTTTATTTATTTGCTTTAATTGCACGTATTGGGCATTGATTAATTCGTGCAAAACACGTGTTCTAACTAGTACATAATACAAAAGTCGCAATGGATACAATAATGATAGGTTTAATGACGGACTGTTACATCCGTTACACTAATAATGTCCACTTATTATATATTTATAACAATATTTTTATTTAATTTAATTATGATTATTTTTAAAGTATTAAAAAATTTAAACACTAATGTTATCATTATCATATCAGCATATTACAACAAGATCAGATAGTGGTATAATTATTATGCAAATGAAGTTAATAGTGATAAAGAAAACATGTAAATACTAAAGTCAAATGTGAAAATGGGCAAAACCTTTTTTCTGAAGAGGTTAGGAGCAGGAACAAACACTTGGTCTAAGAGCAAGGTGTTCACTCATGAGAAAGAGCAATGTGCTCATCTCTAAGAAAGAGCAAGAGGAATTTGCAGGAGTGGGTTTGCTATAAATAGGCAACTCATCTTCATCCAATCTCATCCCACACTACAAGAAAAATCACGATTCGCGACGGAAAAAATCCGTCGCGAAAACGTGAAATTCCGTCGCTAATCACGTTTTGCAACGGAATTTGTCATTTTCGCGACGGAATCCATTCCGTAGTCTCAAGGCTTGTCGTATTTCAATTCGTGACGGAAATAATCCGTCGCGAACGATGGCGACGGAAAATAGTGACAGAATTGTTCGTCGTGAAGTAGGCGACGGAAGTCATTCCGTCGCTAGTCCGTCGCGATTTTTGCAACGGAAATGTTTCTTTCTGTCGCCATTGCGTGATAAAATAATCCGTCGCAAAACTCATATTCCGTTGCATATTTCTGTTGTGAAAGATAACGACGGAAATAATTATTGTCGCGAATTCGTCGCTAACATTTCCGTTGCAAATTTTTTTTTTTCCGTCATAAAATTTCGTCGTAGAAAAATGACGAAACAAATTGTCGTCGCTATTCCGTCGCAAACTTTTCCGTTGCAAATTTTGTCTTCCGTCGCACAAATTCGTCGTAAGAAAACGACAGAACAAATTAGTGTAGCAATTCCATCGCTAGATTTTCCGTCGCAAAATTTGTTTTCCGTTACAAAATTTCGTCGTAAAATAATAACATAACTAATCACTGTCGTGATTTCGTCGCGTTTTGGATGACAAAAATCTTTTCGTCGCCATAATTACAATAAATATTCCATCGCTAAAATTATATTTCATCGCAATTTTGCTAAATTATTATTTTAATATTTTGTAATTATTATTTTTTTTTAAAATTCTAATATTTGTATTTAAAATGTTAATGTCCAAACTAAAATACAATATAATATGTTGTACCCAAATACCAAATAAATGTATAAACAACAATATAGTAATTCATAAAAGAAAAATTAAATCAAGGTGAATTCGGTCGTGATGAGGGTGATGATGAAGTACCAGCTCTCTCACTCTGAAGAGCATTTAATTTTTGCTGCATAAGAACCATAGAAGCCTTCAAATTCTCAATCTCATCGAGGACCTTAGCAGAATTAGCATTCTCTGATGGCTGCGAGGTTGATTCTATATTGTCCGATGTGTTAGCATTTATTGGACTACGAATGAATGTACCATATGAGCCAAGTCCATAAACTCTTCTTTTTTTATCATGTCCGCCAACTGCATCATAGTACAATTGACTCTCATCTACTTCTTCTCCATTTTGTGTTAATACCTCCCGTTGCAATGCAATTTGATCCTGCAAAAATTTAACGAATTAGTACAATTTTTATAAAAATTCATATACATTCAAGGAAAATCAAGATTAAACTTACATGGATTTGTTTGTCTTTTTCAACTATAAATGTTTGACCATCATGTTGTTTGGTATGTGTATGCTTGAATAATTCAAAATATGATGGACGACGACCAAGTTGCTTTTCCTAAAAATTAGTTAAAATAGAAACAAAATAATATAAAAATTAAAATAAATAAGATTATAATATATAATAAAAGTATTTCAAACATCAACTCAATAAGCAAAATATAAATAGAATTAGTAAAATAGAACGAAATTTAGTAAAAATATTCAACAGAGTTTCCTTTATAAATAGAACTATCTCCAATATAGAACACAAACATTAACTCAATAGAGACAATAAAATTAAATCACAATGATTTTATCATAATAGTGTCAATACAAATTTCTACCAACACAATAGCACATAATTATTATATAAAGCAAACAAAATTCCGATAAAAAAATCAGCATAGTTTCCGGTATAAATAAAACTATCTCTCTGCTTAATATATAATATAAACATCTCAAACATCAACTCAATATGTACAATAAAATAAAATCACAAGAAGTTCATCGTAATAATATCAATAAAAGTTTCTACCAACACAATAACGCATAATTCAAACAATCCAAACAGAATCACTTATAACTTAAACAATTCGAATTAACTTACAAGTTGAGTGGCAATTTTGGAATGAGGTGTTGATCCTGTGGTATGCGTAGATTGAGCAACTCCATCTAAAACACCCCCACGTCTATTTCTCTTACCTAATTCTGATTTTTTCTTACTGTCATCAGAATTCCAAACATCATTCCACTTTGCCCATATTTCTTCGTTGATATAGGGAGGTCTTGATTTGTTCTTCATCCTGCTTATATAATCAGCATATCTTCTTTTTGCCTTCACTTCCCAAGCACTATACACTAAATCTGTTTTAGCAACACTCCAATTAAAATGCTTCTGCAATACACAATATAAATAATATTAAGCATTAAAAGCTAGACATGTAAACAAAAGAATTTTTAGATATTAAAATATTACTTTGAACTCTTCCCAATAAAAGTTAATTGTATCATCACTAAGTTGCGCCCATGCATAGCCATTGGGATCTGTTCGTTCCTGGAATAGCTTAGTAATCTTTCTAGCGCAAACATCAGAGTGAGTCAACCTATAATAAAGGAAATTCATAGTTTAAAAGAAGTAACATATATTCAAAATTGAAATATCATTTTAATTTAATTAACTTACATCTTGCCCTGAACATCAATCGATACGGGTCCGTTATGTGTTATATTATCAACTCGATGATTTTGTTGCTCTGAAACATCATCCCCTGCTCTTTGATCATTAGTATCTATGGATGGCGTGGTTGGTATGGAAGAAGATAATGGTGTCGATGTTGATATTGGGATTGATTCTGATTCTGATGCAGCAAGGGTCGATGCTAATGCAGGGGTCGATGTTGATGCATGGGTCGATGTTGATGCAGGGGTTGTTGATACAGGGGTTGTTGATACAGGGTTTGATGTTGATACAGGGGCTGATGTTGATGCAGGGGTTGATGTTGATGTAGGGGTTGATGTTGATGCAGGGGTTGATGTTGATGCAGGTACTGGTGGAACAGGTACAGATAAAAGTCTAGCTCCGCGTCCACGTCTTCCACGTCCCCTAGCCATCTTTCCTGCCAAAATATGAAAGATATCATATGTTAGTGTTTCAAATAAAATATATTTAGGCATCACTTATGAATTATGTTATTACTTACTTCAACTCTAATTATTATCATCATTCTCCTCATCATCATCATAACAATCATCATTTTCATCTTCATTAGTTGATGAACTAGAATCAAATTCAGGCTCATCACCTTCTTCTTCATCATTATCTGAATTCTCATTGAGAATGTCACCATACTCAACATTTTCATCATTTAAACTAACAAAAGAATCTTCATCTACACTGCTTACAATTTGAGTGCTTTCAACTTCTTTTTCTTGAAAGGCAATATCTTTCGGCGGAACATTTTCCTTTCTCAAAGACTCCATCCATCCCCGAGGTTGAGCTTTACAGACAACTAACCAATCAACTTTGTCTCGTTTCATACTAGGGTACGATTCAAAACAAACTTGAGTGGCTTGACTTGCTAAAATAAATGGCTCAAATTTATTAAACCTTTTCCGGGAGTTTATTTCAACCAAATTATACTTGTTATGCACCTTAACTCCAACATTAGGAGTTGGATCGAACCAATCACATTTGAACAAGACAGTGCGTTTAATTGGCAAAGCAGTATACTCAATTTCTAATATTTCTATCAGCTTACCATAGTAATCACCACATGTACTACTTATACAAACACCACTATTCATTGTTGATCTATTCTCACCATGTGACTCTGTGTGAAATCTATACCCGTTAACAAAATATACAGGATAAGATTTTACAGTTCTCAATGGCCACTTAGACAAATCACATATATACTTGTTTTGTATTTTGTTTTGACGTGCCTGCACCATTGTAAAAGTTGTAGATGAGAATGAAGTTCTAAGTAGTTTAGAAGAAAGTAGTTATCTAAAGTACTTACATAATTTTCAAACCAAAATAATGAGAGCAGAATATAGATGCTTCACGAACTAGGTATGCATTGCAAATTGACCCTTCCACTTTAGCCTTATTTTTCACATCTTTTTTCAACTCATGGAGCAATCTAGATTACAACATATTTCAAATATTATATACAATTATACAAATGTATCAAATATTAGTATTTAACACAATAAAAAAGTAATTATAAAAGTTACCTCTCAAACCCATACATCCAACGATATTGGACAGGACCAGCAATTTTAGCTTCATCCGGCAAATGTATAGGCAAATGTTCCATTGAGTCAAAAAATCCTGGAACAAATATACTCTCTAATTTACAGAGAATTATTGGAATTTCAGCTTTTAATCTGATCATTTCTTCAACTTTAATAACTCTTGAAGTTAAGCTTTTAAAGAAAAAGCTTAATTCAGTTATTGCTTCCCAAACCTTGGTTGGCAACATCTCTCGAAATGCAATTGGTATCAACCTTTGCATGAAAACATGACAATCATGACTCTTCATTCCAAATAGTCTGTATTTGCTCATATCTACACACCTTCCCATATTTGACACATAACCATCTGGGAACTTTAAATTGGACACCCATTCACATAACACTTGTTTCTGCTTCTTGTCTAATGAATAACAAGTTTTTGGGTATTTACCTGTGGAAGGGCTCTTTTCTAACTCTTTTCTATTACAGAAGAGTTTCAAATCTTCTCTTGCTTTTGCATTGTCTTTTGTCTTACCCTGAATGTTCATTACCGTATTAAAAACATTCTCAAAAACATTTTTCTCAATATGCATGACATCAAGATTATGTCGAATGAGATTTGATTTCCAATAAGGTAAATCCCAAAAGATACTTCGTTTTCGCCATCCACAGTTACCAGCGCATGATTTATTCACCTCATCCGCATCAGCATCGGTAACCTTTAAAAATCCAAATTCTTCAATTTCCCTCAACATTTCTGTTCCATTCTTAATAGGTGGAGGATGACTCGTTTCCACACGATTTTTGATGAATCTTCTTTTGTTCAACCGAAATGGGTGATCAAGTGGAAGAAACATCCTATGATTATCAAACCATGATATTTTCCCACCCTTAGGAAGTCGGAATGCTTGTGAGTGTTCCCTACAATAGGGGCATGCTTGCTTACCTGATGTTCCCCAACCCGATAACATAGCATACGCTGGAAAATCACTAATTGTCCACATCAAGGCAGCTCTCATTTGGAAATTTTTTTTCAAAGACACATCGTAAGTTAACACACCTTCTTCCCATAATTGTTTAAGTTCAACAATAATAGGTTGTAGGAAAACATCCAGCTTGTTCTTAGGGTTCTTGGGTCCCGGTACTATTGCTGTCAGGAACATGTAAGGCTCTTTCATACACATGGACGGAGGTAAATTATAAGGTGTAATGATGATAGGCCAACAAGAATATTGTTGTCCTGACTGTCCAAATGGTTGAAACCCATCTGTGCATAGGCCCAGCCTAACATTACGGATTTCAGCTGCAAATGAAGGATGAATTGCATTAAAATGCTTCCAAGCTTCTGAATCAGAAGGATGGCACATAATTCCAGAATCGTGGTCATGATTCTCATTATGCCATCTCATAGAAGCAGCTGTTGTTTGCGAAGCGTAAAGCCTTTTTAGCCTTGGAGCCAATGGTAAGTAGTACATTCTCTTGTAAGGTATAAGAGATCGCTTAGATGAACCACTTGATTTTTTATACCTTGGCTGCTGACAGAATTTGCATTGGGTCAATTGCTCATCATCACCCCAATATAACATACACCCCAACCTACAACAATCAATTTTCTCCACCGGTAACCCAAGTCCTTGTATTAGCTTCTTCGTATGGTAAAAACTGTCAACCATGTTATTGTCTTCTGGTAAGCCATCCTTAAACAATTGACAGAATGCATCAAAACACTGCTCTGGCAGGCGATATTCAGCCTTTATGTTTAGCAATCTAGCCACAGCAGATAATTGTGTTAACTTTTCACAACCAGACCATAATTCTCTATCAGCAGCATCTAACATGTCAAAGAATTTTTTATCTTCAGCATTTGGCTCCTCACTCACACTCCTTGCTACAAGATTTGCACCGGCAGCATCAAAAACCATTTGGTGGTAAGAATCCAATAATTGATTTTGGTCATTTAAACTTGGATCTACATCAAACCCCATTGGAATGCTACTATTTGGCATTTCTCCATGTCTATTCCACTCAAAGTAATTTGGCACAAAGCCAAATTTACACAAGTGATATCTCACAATCTCAGCTTCTTCAAATGAGATGTGATGACATTTTATACACGGACATCGAATTTTACTTCCATCCATGAAATCTGGTTTATTACATGCAAACTCAATAAATGTTTCTAAATTTTTTATAAAATCTGGATTAAGATCACCACGTTGAGTTCGCCTTTGATACATCCAACTTCTATCCATAATACTTATATGTAAAGACCTACACATATACATTCATATATTTAACAATCATTAGTGTTTAAAAAATATTACTATTATCATTCCTTTTCCAATATTTGAATCAAATACCCCTCTAAGAATAGAGAAATAATAAGACAACACAGAAAAACAAAAGAGATGAAAATATAGTGCATAGTATACACATGAAGAAAATCTCTGGTTTAGCGCTATATGCAGGCATGTTACAATACTTTCTTAGCTTATCATCCTACACAGAGGCTCTAAGTTAATATGGAATACCAAATCTGCATGGAGTAATTGGTCCTTCTTTACTCATCAAGCTAGATTTTAATCATTTGATTTCAAGTGCCAAGATTGTGGCTTGCTTATTCATAGTGTTATTTTTATTTGACTTCATCATCAATAAAGATAAAATAAACTGGTAAATCGTAAAGTTAAAAACAATCAACACTTATATGTTACAGATCAAGGGTAAGTCTATTATTAAGAAATTATACTATTTTATGAATATTTTGTCCCAGAGATTACACTGGTTTATCTTTTTTCTGAATTATAACATGCATTAAGCTACAAGACCCATGAAAATTTTATTTTGTCTCTTTCCTTTACTCTATTATTTCTAAAGCTGAGTTCAAGACATGTAGTGTTCAGCAAAGGAGGCATGAATCAACAACTAACTAGCTTACTTAGTGATGTAAAAGCTGGAGCAATTAATGATTAAGATTCACATTATTCATTTCTGTTTACTCATATATATATATATATATATACACACACACACACAAAGCAGTCAATTAAATATATATCACACATATATATACAAACCAGTAAACACCACAAATATATATACAAAGCAGTAAAAACTACAAATATATATACAAAGCATAACCAGTAAATATATATCACGCATATATATACACAAAGCAGTAAACACCACAAATATATATACAAAGCAGTAAAAACTACAAATATATATACAAAGCATTAAAAACAATATATATATATATATATATATATATATATATATATATATATATATATACATATACACATTGTATACCCACAACAAATAATAAATTTATAATAATACACAAAAAAGACTTTCAGAAAGAAACTAACCTCGGTCTCGGTCGTTGCCTCGCCGCAACCCGTCGTCGTCTTGCTGCAGCCTGTTGCTGCCTCACCGTAGCACGTCGCCGCCTCACCGTAGCACGTCACCGCCTCGTCGTAGCACGTCGCCGCAAAGTTGCAGAGTCTGAAGCCGAGGAGGGTTAGAGATGCAGCTGAGTCTGAAGCCGATGAGGATTAGAGATTTTAGGAATTTAGTTATTTTAGGAATTTAGTTATTTTAGGATTTTAGGTATTTTAGGATTTTAGGTAAATTAAAATATGATTTAGGATTTTAGGATTTTAGTGTTGTAGTAAATTAAAATAGGATTTAGCCTTTTCAATATATATATATATATATATTATGTAGTTTTGATTAATGAATATAATACATATACTTCTAAAATAATTAAAAAAATGATTTATTTAATTATTTTTTACATTTGTGTATGATAAAAAATCTTCTTATATTTAAATATTCACGTAAATGTTAATTAGTATCTTTAGGAGTGTGTACAATTCGGTGAAAATATGTTAAATAATCGAACAAAAAATTCAATTAATAAATTTTTGAAGTAAAATATTTCAGTTCGGTCAATGGATAAAGATTTTTTAAAATTTTAACTATCGATAGTTTAATTAACTAAATTAACATATTGTTTAATTGTGTAGTTATTATTAGTGTGTGCAGGGTCGATCCATTAAAAATAGGGGTCATGTCTAATAGTTTAATCTAGACTCCACGTTATTGTATCATATAACAAAAATAAAAATGTAATTAAATTCTTTTGTCCAAATATAGTACATAAAAATTTAATAAAGAGAGAATGCAATTCAAAAGTTAATTTAAAAGTTTCATTTTTCGTTAATATTTAAATACAAAATTATTCACCAAAATTTCGATGTCAATTCTTCTAAAATTTTATTTCCAATTACAATGAAGACCAATCTATGAAATAAAAAATAATAAGAATAGGTAAATGTTTTGTACAATTTTAAGTATAAAATAAAAATAATTATTTTCGATATAATCAAAATGAGTATTTTAAAAAATTGATTAATCAATTATTCATATTAATTGTTTAACCAAATCAAACAACTATAATAGTGATTAAATACATCAAAATTGACTGATAAGCTAACTTTGTTACTAAACATGAACTTCAATTCATCATTTAATTTGTACAAACCAAACATGTCTATGTAAATATCTATGATCTTTTGAGGCTAAACCAATTATTTACACGATGTCGAAAACAAGATAGCATGAAACAAAGTCTCATTATATATATACATTTTTTTTGGGTAAGGATACACTTATTTTTAATTGTTAAGCTAACTACGAATTTGAGAATTTCAATGTAATTTCTTGTTAATCCGACTTCAGTTTCGCATATGATTTTAATACTCTAATTTTGCTATTAGGGACGAAGCCAAAGGAGGGGCATTTTCTGTCGCCAATGTGTCAACATATTGGCGACAGAATTGATTTTGTCATCGCATTCTGTAGCAAAAATAAACTTTACTTAAAAAATTTATTATTTCAGTGATGGAATGAACGGTCGTCGTATGTTCCGTCGCCAACCTCAAACGTCAAATCTACCGTTGCACCAAACATCGCAACATAATTAATTTTCGTTGCCGATTCCATCGTCATAGCGCGACAGGCATATAGGGCGTCGCATTTTCTGTCGCCAATGTGTCAACATATTGGCGACGGAATTGATTCTGTCGTCCCATTTTGTAGCAAAAATAAACTTTACTTCAAAATTTATATACTTTCGCGGCGGAAAAAAGTCTCGTCGCAAATTCCGTCGTAAGCCTCTGTCGTCAATCTCTTTGTGTAAAGATTACGTGGGAATATTTTCAAGTTTGCGCCAAATATTGCAACAGAATTATTTTTGTCGCGGATTCTGTAGCACAACCGCAACGGCACCATCAATCGTTGCCTTTTCCGTCGCCGTTGTGGTGACAGAACTTAATTCCGTCGCAAAATCCGTCACCAAAATGTGGGCGCCAAAATTTCTTGGCCTTTTTCTCACTTTGCGCCAAAAATTGCTACAGAATTGATTTCCGTTACCATTTCCGACGCAAAATCGTGACAGAACACATTCCGTCGCAAAAACCGTTGCGAATCGACAACGGATTACCCTCTGTCGCAATGTTTTCGTCGTGATTCGTGATTTTTCTTGTAGTGCCATTCCATCGGGAATCCTCCTATTAGTATAACCAAAATATAGAGAGTAGAATAGAGAGTTATATTTGTAATTCCTATTGTAATAACTTTTTGCCAATACAGAAAATCCTTCTTCAAATTGCCTTTATTTTGTGTATGATTTATTTTAAATCTTACACTAGAAATATTCTCATTATTTCCAGTCCAAGTTGTTGTTGTATCTTGGTGTTGTGAACCGAATCGATCCTAACAAGTGATATCAGAGCCCCAGGTTGGTTCATAGATATATCTTCTTGTATCGTTTATGTTAGAACTCATACTGGTAAAGTGAGTGTACATGTCTAGGAAAAGCTCTGGTTAAGACTTGGTATTTAAGCAGTTCATTTGTGACTCACCTCTCTTCTCCAGAAATATTTTCCTGGTGTACTATTCAAAGGACCGGTAGTGTTCTATTATACGATACTATTTAGATATATTGTCCAGGATCAAGAACACCACTTACAATGACGGCAAAGTACAAGATTGAAAAGTTCAATGGGAAGAATTTCTCGTTGTTGAAAATGAGAATGAAAGCAGTTCTCAGGAAAGATAACTGCGTTGCAGCAATTAAAGAAAGACCAGCCGACTTCACAGACGATGCGAAGTGGATAGAAATGGATAGCAATGTTATTGCCAATCTTCACTTAGCACTTGCTAATGAAGTTCTGTCCAATGTGGCAGAAAAATGTACGGTAAAAGAGATATGGGATACTCTCATAAATTTGTATGAGGCCAAATCACTGCACAACAAGATCTTCTTGAAGAGGAAGCTATACACTCTCAGGATGATGGAGACATCCTCAGTAACTGAGCACATCAACACTTTCAACACTCTATTTTCACAACTCTCGGCGTTGAGTTATAAAATAGAAGTGAATGAACGTGCTGAAATCTTACTCCAAAGTCTACCGGATACATATGATCAACTCATTATCAATTTAGTCAACAACAAGGAGGTACTTGTCTTCGATGATATTGCAGTTGCAGTTCTTGAAGAAGAAAGTCGGCGCAAAAACAAAGAAGACAAAGTTGGAATCTCACAACAATCTCAGGCGTTGATAGTAACAAGAGGAAGATCAATGGAGCCTGGCTCTAGTGGGAGTCAGAACCGAGGTAGATTAAAGTCAAGGGTAAGAAGAAGTCAAGTGTTTTCACTGTGGCAAAATGGGGCACTTCAAGAGTGAGTGTTGGCCGCTCAAGAAGGATGAGACCAAAGGTAAAAATCCCGAGACGTCAAATGCTCAGGGATGTGTTGTGAGTACATCGGATGGAGGCGAAGTTTTATTTGGTGAAGCAGCAACAATTGTTGAAGGCAGGAAAAGTCTAGCTGATGTTTGGCTTATTGACTCAGGAGCAACATGGAATATGACCTCACGGAAAGAATGGTTTCATGAATATAAACCTGTCTCTGGAGGATCAGTGTTCATGGGAGATGACCATGCCTTAGGGATTGTTGGCTTTGGTACTATCAAACTAAAAATGTTTGATGGTATGGTTCGCACTATCCAAGAGGTACGACACGTGAAAGGCCTGAAGAAAAAATATATTGTCTTTAGGACAATTAGATAGCCGTGAATGTAAAATTCACATTCAGGATGGGATCATCAAAGTAATCAAGGGTGCGCTTGTTGTGATGAAAGTTGAAAACATAGCGGTCAATCTATACATGCTTAAAGGAGAAACACAACTACAAGGAGAAGCAGTTGTTGCATCACACAATCTTATTGATGAATCAACGATGGTGTGGCATAAAACACTTGGCCACATGTCGGAACGAGGTCTAAAGATTCTTGCTGATCAACATCTTCTTCCAGGGTTAAAAAATGTTTCATTACCTTTTTGTGAGCATTGTGTTACGAGTAAGCAGCATAGATTGAAGTTCGAGAGCTCTAAAGAAAGGAGCAAGGCTATCTTGGAGCTAATCCACTCCGATGTTTGGCAAGCACCAGTTATATCCCTGGGAGGTGCAAAGTATTTTGTATCCTTCATAGACGATTACTCGAGGAGATGTTGGGTGTATCTAATCAAGCGGAAGGCGGACGTATTTGAAGTTTTCAAATTCTTCAAAGCGCGTGTGGAACTTGAATTCGAGAAACGGATCAAGTGTTTGAGGTCAGATAATGGAGGAGAATATACAAGTGATGAGTTTGATAAATTCTGTCTATAAGAAGGTATCAAACGGCAGTTCACGGTGACGTATACTCCACAACAAAATGGAGTGGCAGAGCGGATGAACAGAACCTTGTTTGAAAGAACAAGAGAACTGTTGAGGACTGCAAATTTGGCAAATTCATTTTGGGCTGAAGCAGTCAAAATCGTCTGTTATGTGATCAATCGGTCACCATCAACTGCAATTGATCTGAAAATGCCAATTGAAATGTGGACTGGTAAGCCATCTAGTTATTCTCACTTACATACATTTGGGAGTCCGGCATATGTGATATACAACGCTCAAGAAACATCTAAACTTGATCCAAAATCAAGAAAATGTGTTTTCTTGGGGTATGCTGATGGAGTGAAGGGGTATCGCCTGTGGGATCCCACTGCCCACAAGGTTATCATCAGCAGGGATGTTCTATTTGTAGAAGATAAGGTACAAGAAAGTAAAAGCACTGGAAAGGAGAAACCAGTGACAACTACAGTACAAGTTGAGGGAAGGAAGGAAGAAGAAATTCCAGTTTCCCCTAAGTCTGTTGTGTATGACTTGTATCTTGAGCAGTTGGATGTGAAAACTGCATCTCTACATGGAGAACTTGAAGAAGAGATTTACATGCTCCAACCAGGAGTTTTTGAAGAAAAAGGAAAAGGGAACTTGGTTTGCAGGTTGACCAAATCTCTATACGGTCTCAAACAGGCGCCGAGATATTGGTATAAGAGATTTGATTCATTCATTCTGAGCCTTGGATACAACATGTTTAATTTTGATCCTTGCGCATATTGCAAGAGACTTGATGATAATCACTTAATCAGTTTATCATCTTGCTGTTGTATATTGACGGCATGTTGGTAGTAGGTCCCAACAATGATCGTATCACGGAGATGAAGGCTCAACTAGCTAGGGAATTTGAAATGAAGGACTTGGGACCAGCAAACAAGATTCTAGGGATGAAAATTCACCGAGACAGAAATAAAAGGAAGATTTGGCTCTCTCAGCAAAATTATCTGAAGAAAATCTTGTGGCGCTTCAACATGCAAGATTGTAAGCCAATTTCTACCCCTCTTTCTATTAATTTCAAGTTATCCTCAAGTATGAGTCCTAGCAACGAAGCAGAGAGGACGGAGATGTCTCGAGTACCGTATGCATCAGCAATGGGCAGTTTAATGTTTACTATGATCTGCACTAGACCAGACATTGCACAAGCAGTGGGAGCGATCAGTCGATACATGGCAAATGCTGGTAGAGAGCATTGGAGTGCTGTGAAGAAGATCCTTATATATATCAAGGGTACCTCAGATATTGCATTGTGTTATGGAGGATCAGACTTCATTATTAAAGGCTATGTTGATTCAGATTATGCAGGTAATCTTATTGTAGTAAATCCACCACGGGTTATGTGTTTACTCTTGCTAGCAGAGCAGTAAGCTGGGTCTCGAAGTTGCAGTCGGTTGTGGCAACCTCAACGACGGAAGCAGAATATATAGCTGCTACTCAAGCTAGTAAAGAGGCAATATGGTTGCAAATGCTATTGGAGGAGCTCGGACACAAAGTAGAGAAAATGACTCTATTTTGTGACAGTCAGACTGCTTTGTACTTGACAAAGAATCCATCATTTCATTCCAAGACGAAACACCTACGGGTCCAATTTCACTTTGTTCGTGAAAAGGTGGAAGAATGGAGTGCGGATATACAGATAATTCATACTAAAGATAACCTGACAGATATGTTAACAAAGCCGATTACCAACGATAAGTTCTTATGGTGTAGATCCTCAATTGGCCTAACAAGTATGCAAGCAGCACGGAATTGCCGAAAAGGATGAAGGTCCACATTGTGACTTTAAGTGGGAGATTTGTAAATACTAAAGTCAAATGTGAAAATGGCCAGAACCTTTTTTCTGAAGAGGTTAGGAGCAGGAGCAAATACTTGGTCTAAGAGCAAGGTGCTCATTCCTGAGAAAGAACAAGGTGCTCATTCTTGAGAAAGAGCAAGGTGCTCATTTCTGACAAAGAGCAAGATGCTCATCTCTGAGAAAGAGCAAGAGGAATTTGTAGGATGGGTTTGCTATAAATAAGCAACTCCTCTTCATCTAATATCATCCCACTCCATCAGGAATCCTCCCATTAGCATAGCAAAAATATAGAGAGTAGAATAGAGAGTTATATTTGTAATTCCTATTGTAATATCTTTTTGCCAATATAGAAAATCCTTCTTCAAATTGCCTTGATTTTGTGTATGATTTATTTTAAATCTTACACTACAAATATTCTCATTATTTCCAGTCCAAGTTGCTGTTGTATTTTGGTGTTGTGAACTGTATCAATCCTAACAAAACAAGTATTGGTTATGCATCCAAGAGACTTGGAAAATGCCTGCTCTGCAACTACTCTTCTTCTCTTTCTTCACACATTTTATGTTTCCATGTGCTTCTGATCTTGCTAACATAATTGACCGGCATCTATATTTTGCTGATCTTATAAGTGTTTTGTTGGAAGAAAGTGATTAAGGAAGAAATGAATTATAATTCGATGAAAAAAAATAAGGTGAAATAAAATATGAATTAAAATTACATTGTTTGGTAGGGAGGAATAGAATTATTAAGAATGAGAAAGGAGAAGTAATATAATTACTAAAATATTGCATAATAATAATAACAATAATAATAATAATAATCTAAAAACATAATAAGTCGCAATCGAAGTTATATTCCTCATTTATGTCCTGTTTTTAATACTAATCATTTTGTACATTTTACTTTTAGAGTTGTATTATATAAATTTTTGGACAAAAATACCCCTACCGTTATAACTTCCATTATTTTTTCTGTTATTGTTACCATGCACATGCATCCACCATATATTTTCTTATATTCTTTAATAATAATGATATTTGTAGACATTATATATTGAATTATTATAATAAATAAATTTGATTTCATATAGATTTTAATTAGTAGAGATTTGTTAGTTATTTTAAAAGATCGCACATAGAAAAAAAATTAGTAATAATAATAATAACCAATAGTACTTTTGTCATTTTCACCATTTTTTCCCTTTCCACCTACTCGAAATTGCAATTCATGAAGGACATATGTATTGCAATTCCGTCCCACCAAACAATGTAGTTTTGATGGGTGATAATTCTATTAGAAAAGAATTTCAATTACACCATTCCAAACACCCTCTTAGTACTCCGTAATATTTATGTGTATCTCCAGCATTTAACACCAATGGGTCAGGCATGAACTAGAGCATAAAACAGCATATAAAGAAGAGGTTCAAGATAAAAACTGTCTTAAAAGTACTATATATAAGAATTTTAACATAGCATGGTCATGTTTATTTATGCTACACTATAGTATTTCACTATTCAGATTTCAGAGAGAGCATGTCTTCTATGGTTCACGGTGGTGGGCGCGCACTGCTAACTTCCAATCCGTTTCCTGTGTATTCATACAAAAAATGTTGCTAAATGGGAATTGCAGATAGAGATTTTTAAAGAATTAGTATAAGTTAGAACGTAGACAATGAGTGTGACAAAACCTAAAGTGTAACCAAAAAGTGTTAAGATTTCAAACTACTAAGAGTCTCACATTGGAAATATAAGAGAGAATATATGAGTTTATAAGACCATGAGTTAGACCAGCTAATTGATTTGATTTAATTTTTTTAGTGTGATTTGGCCCATGTACATTATAGCCCAATTGAGTAACCATGACTACATGGTATCAAAGCCTGTTCGGTCCACTTTGATGGCACCAAGAACTTTTGTCTCATTGGGTTACACTAGCTAATTGATTAGATTCAATCTTTTAGTGTGATTTGGCCCATGTGCTATAGCCCAATTGAGTGACATTTACCTAATATCTTAGATTATAAGACAAACCATTACCCCGCCCACAACAAATTGGCAAATTATATCATGCACCACGGTGCATGATCAATCATGCATCGCGCATCTCTTTGTTAAATGAAAAGAAACGGTGCTTGTTTTCCGCCGTTTCGCACCCTTTCGCAAAAAGTAACCCTGTTATTCAGTGTTATTTTGTATACATTGCAGTTTCAGTTCAACACAACTACAGTTTCATTTCGATATAACTATAGTTTCATTCGATATTTATAGACTCAAATATGTGAAAATGTTATTTAATTTTATTTTATATACACTATAGTTTTATTAAAACACAACTACATGATCATTTTGATATAAGTACAGTCTCATTGTACAATATACACTCAAATATGTGAAATGTTATTCAGTTTCATTTTATATACACTGCAGTTTCATTACACTATAACTACAATATTATTTTGATATAACTGCAGTATCGGTTTAGATATACTGTAGTGTCAGTTGGTGTTTAATACACCAAACAAGCAGACTCCGAACGGCGGGCCATTTCTTTACTTAAAGAAACGGCGCCGTTTTTTACCGCGGAGCATATGCACCGCGGTCTATGATATAACGACTTGCAACAAATTATGGTCCACACAGTGCTATGTAACCATAACAAAAAGTAAATTTTTGAGTTAATTCCACTAGAGGTCCCTTGTCTTTGGTGGCGATTCCAAATTTAGTCCCAACTATTGCTTTTGCCATTTAACATTCCAAACTATTATTTTTTGGACACTTTTAGTCCTTTTCATGACTTTTCCTATTTTTAATAAGAGCATTTTTGTCTCTTCATATTTTTCTTTTGTTATTTTTTCAATGTCAACCGGTTTAATTAATTTAAGACTTTACTAAAAACTGGTTGAAAAATATGATTAATAAGAGGTTAAACCGGTGGAAACTGGAAAAATAACAAAAGAAAAATATGAAAAGACAAAAATGCCCTTACTAAAAGTAGGAAAAGTCATGAGAAGGATGTACATTATAGTGTCCAAAAAATAATAGTATGAGATTTTAAATGGCAAAAATGATAGTCTAGGACTAAATTTGGAATTTGGAATTGCCACCAAAGACAAGGGACTTTTGAAGGAATTAACTCTAAATTTTTTATATACTAAAAGTACATTATTTGTGTACTAAATGTACATTATATAAAATAATATACTTTTAGTATTCAAATAATGTACTTTTCCTGAATACAATGTATATTTTTAATATATTAAATGTACATTATTTAATAGTATGGTCCACACAATAATGATTGCCCCACGCACCCTAGCCGAAGCTTTTATCAGCATTGTCTATAGGAAGACCTTCTGTAGCACAAACTGGTCACAACTCACAACTAGAAAGTAATAAAAAAGAATGTCTCACCATCTGGGTCGAAGAAGAATGCTTGCTTGGTCTTCCCATCTGGTTGACATGTCTCGTGAACTTGAATTCCTTTGTCCTGCTTTGAAAAATGATGAGCAACAATGAGTAATGGCAAGGGAAAGAGAATAGAATTTCAATCTCAAATGAAAGTGCACTTGGAATATTAGACAACCACACAACCCATATACAGATGTTTTGCTCGCTTCGAAAGCTCAGAAGTTTTAATTTCTAAATGTAGTTTATTTTCAGTTCGAATTTAATACCTTACAACTTAAAAGCTTAAAAGACTGACTTTGGAGCTTCTTGAAAAAAAAGAGATAATATTGCTTTAACACATTGAGGGCTAAACAAGCACTTCCTCATTTGCAACTCACTATTAATTTTTTGGCATCGAAAAATCTTTGCACTGGAAGGATAATTACAAAAGTTGCAGCATCCAAGCACTTCCTCATTTGCAACTCACTATTAATTTTTTGGCATCGAAAAATCTTTGCACTGGAAGGATAATTACAAAAGTTGCAGCATCATGTTGTTTATAAGGTAGTACGTATCCTTTTTAAACATATGATATACCTAAATCCGTAAAAATAATCAGTATTCGACACCAGAAAGAAAAGAAAACACTAGCAATGAATCTATACAAGAGAGAGTATATGGATTAGGTTACATTAATGAAGCTAATTCAAAGATGTTGAAGAGAATGCTTAGATGAGTTTATGAGTCTCATGACAAATAAATGGAAATCACTACAAGTACTGATCCTTTTATGAAACATTCTGTTTTAAAAATTAAACTTTATTTACCACGGATAAATCATCCAAAAAATTGAATGTTCATAAAATGGTGATTGTCTACCAAAATACATGTCCAAATGACTGAGGTTTGTGACCTTTCTCCCCATTTACTGCACCAGTTGTCATATTTGGTTCAAGTTTTCAGAACTTACGGTGTACTAGAAAATAGAAATGCCCAATAATTGCAGACTACACTTTCTTATGTAAAGGTATTTGTATCACTAAAGTCGCCCTTAAGATCTATCCCGGTTGTTACACCCATGGCAGAAGGATTATTCAAGCTTTGATCAATTAATTCTCTTGATGCAAAACTAAGGGATATGAGCATACATACATATATACATATATGTATGTGTTTGTGGGTGTGGGTGTGGGTGTGTAAACTCGCCCGCACTCACAACCCTTGGCTTTTTTTCTTTTTTAGAAAAATGGTTTCTTCTATGCTTTAACTATAAATCCCTTTGGTGGATCCTTTCCAGTGGTGATTGGTGAGTGATTGTTCTTGAACATGGGCTCATGATATGTAAACTCATGCATTTACACAATTACACACATCATTAAAGAACCTCATTGAACAGTTATACAGACTTAAGGAGATCAAGCATTCCTGTACTAGAAGATAGGATTGGATTAACCACGCACAATTTGGTTATAAAGCAAATAGATGCAACATACCCAAAGATAGAACAAACACAGGAAAGGAAACCACAGAAATTTGCATAATACCAACAGAAAACTGCTATCAGAAGGAATTTTTATACCAGTAAATTGAATATACTTGCAAAGGCACATACTAAAATGCATGGAACACAATATGTCAACAGGATGACAAACACAAGTAGACCGGGGGTAACCCCAACGGCCCAACGAAGATAGCTAAGGATACAAACTTGTGAACCACAAGGTCACGAGTTCAAATCTCAGCCTTCTTGGTTTGAGCCAGTCAGCTATGGACAACCTAGGCTAGTTCAAATCTCAGCCTTCTTGGTTTGAGCCGGTCAGCTATGGACAACCTAGGCTGATTTACCTCCTTGTGATCCTTTGCTGGCTAAGGTCACACAACGAGGTCTACCGGTGTAGACTCTCGGGTAATAGCTGCGGGTTTCCCTCGTCACCCCAAGTAGACCAATATTTCTGAATGCTCCTATGCAAAATGTTCAAGGAATATAGTGAAATTAGCAACAATTGGACATGGTTTCAGTAAGCTAGTGGAGAAGGACTTATCAGTGGCAGTATGCTAGATCCAGAATGGTCCTAATAAACTAATAAGGACAGAATTCCATTCCACTTGTAATTACCATAGAGAATAAAGATATAATCATATTTCGCTCAATCAATCCAGACCCTAATTAAGAAGTAACACCTAGAAGCATGAACATTAGAAGCAATACCATTCCCAAAATTGACAGATAAATCAAGCAAATACTCAGTACAAAACTCCACCACGAAATTTCACAAACTAAGCCATTAGGTAGAGAGAGACTATACCTTGAGGGTGTGAACAAAAGAGTCGAAATTGGAGATGGAAAAGCAGACATGGTGCCCTCGGGGAAGATTCTCCGGGGCGGCGATCGCTGATATGGCACTATACTCTGGGAGTTTCGTGGAGGGGTCTCTCTCGATGAGGTGAAGATAGAAAGAACCCAATTTCAACCATATTACACCGAACGGCAAATTCGGAGCTGCCACTTGCTCAAAACCGAATACCTGCAGATAACACACCATCCATATCCATGAAAGAATTATATAATTATATAAAATAAAAACAGAAAACACACACTTCAGTGTAGAACTGAGCGAGGCGCTTGATATCAGGCGATTCGCGAGAAACATGGTTGAGGCAAGCTCCCTCTGATGCTGCCATTTGAGGCGGATAGTGCTGGAAATTTCCTGACTTATGAATTTCCTAGTTCGGGACTGCCGGACTGTTCGAGTGTATAGAGTATATATATACACAAAGTCCAATAGCAGTCTACAATTGTTATAGGGTGGACCATGGTTCACATTGTAGATCATGATCGTATGAAATCTACACTATATATAAAAATAAAATTTTCAATTTTAACATCTAATCCAAAACAGTTCTAAACTATTTAGATTTGTGTAATCTATATATATATATATATATATATATATATATATATATATATATATATATATATATATAAATTAGATATTATTCCGTGTGCAAGAAAATTTCGTGTAACATTACAATTATGGACAAGTTCAAGAATTAGGTAATAGGCCCGGTCCTTTTTGGTAAAAAATTGACCTATGAATCAATTTTAGCTTATTTGACCACTATTAATTGTTTGATTTAGTTAAAAAAATTAATATAAATGTTTGGTTGATTAGCTTTTTGCAACTCTAAAAGGCTAAATTTTAAAAAACTACTCCAAACAACTTTTTCAATTAATTTTTTGATAAAAGAAATTATACCAAACAGCTATCAGCTAACAGCTAATTTACCAAACACTTTTCTACAATCAGCTAATGTTATCAACTATTTATACCCTCTAATTAACACAATAAGCTAACAGCTAACAGCTATCAGCTAACAGCCATTTTACCAAACATGACCATAATGTTTTTCTTTTTTAGAATTACCGTGTTTTCCCCATATGGTATTATTTATTAGCATAATATATATATATATATATATATATATATATATATATATATATAATCAAAAATTAATTACTCATAAAATCAATTAATTCGTGTTCCCATACATATTACGTATTCCCATAAATATTAAGTATAATTATTTTAACAATCATACATATATACATATTAAATCATTTTATTTACGTATTACCATACATTATTCCCAAAAATATTAGGTATGATTATTTTAACAATCATACATATATAGATATTTCACATAATATTATAAATATATATTAATTAATTATGGAAAGCATATTATGGTGATTAGGAAATTATTAACGTGTAATCCGTATAATTTTAAGGAATGTATATATAATAAAAATAATAATTACCATTACACAAAATATATGCATATCGACAAATTAATGAATTAGGTTATAATGTTTATCTTTTTTGAATTACCGTGTATTTCATATATGGTATTATTATTTATCTATATATAATAAAGAAAAATAATTTCCATTACACAGAATATATGCATATCAACAAATTAATAAATTAAGTTATAGTGTTTACCTTTTTTGAATTACTGTGTATTCAGTATATGGTATTATTTATTAGCATAATATATATACAACCAAAAATAATCATAACATTTCCGTGTGACACTAACTAGTTATGGAAAGAAAGAGTATTATGGTAATCAAATAATTAGTTTATCAAATTTTTTTCCTTGTAAAGTTGACTAAAATTTAATAAATTATAGAAAGTATATATTCATATCCGGAGGTATATAATTACTATATATATATATTTCATAACATTTTCGTGTGTATCTAAATAGTTATGGAAAAGAAAGAGTATTATGGTAATTAATTAATTACTTTATAAATTTATTCCGTGTGAAGTTTAGTTACCAAAAACTTCATAAATTATAGAAAGTATATATTTCTATCCGTGTGAATATAATTACTCAATATATATTTCATAAATATTCCGTGTGTAACTAATTAGTTATGGAAAGAAATAATATTATAGTAATTAATTGATTACTTTATAAAAAATTTCCGTGTAAAGTTTTCATAACTAAAATTTCATTAATTATACAAATTACTAGTTTTTCTAAGCTCTTTGCGCGAATAGGATAATGCTCAATAGTTATTTTTAAATAAGTATTTTAAAGTATATCAATGCAATATTATATAGAAGATGTTCATGCATAGGTAAATAAATGTTGAATTTTTTTTATTTAAATCGGTAATTTAAATGCAAGATAATATATGAGAGATTGATTATATATAACTGTCACAAAAATAAATGTTTGCAACTTTGTAATAACGCTGATGGGGTGTCGACCCCGACCCAAGAAGAACAAGGCCCAAGAGATAAAGTCCATGGATAGCGGAGGAAGCCCAGAGCATTTAAAGCATGACCCGGCGGGTAAAAGGTTTATAGGGCCCAACAGGGGCCAAGCCCGCATCCAGGAGTCGGCCCAGGCCCAAGTGGCGACTCGGCAGAGATTCGTTGTTCGGCATTTATAGCCGCAGTTAAGAGGTTCGACCAAGCAAGCCGTTGAGAGCCCGAGAGAGCCGTTGGCCAGCCTGGTAACGCCACCTAACGACCCCAAAAACATAATTAGTCTTAAAGTAGTCTTTTAATGAGCTTTAACTCAGTAGAGGAGGGCCTACTATATAAAGGGCCCTCCGTGGATGTAAAAGGGGCGAGTCCATGCCCAGATAATAGGGAGACACCATTTTTGCTATTAAATTTTCCTCAAAGCTTTTATTGAAAGGTGAATCCACCGACTAAGGTTGTGTTAGTTGGACCTCCCTGGGCTCAAAAACCATAAAACCAACACTGGCGCCGTCCTTGGGGATCGAAACGAAGAGCCACGTCCGTTCTTGAGCAGGCGAGTTCGCGAGAAGGACAAAGAGAGTGTAGGAAAAACGAAGGCTTTGCAATATGTCGGAGGGACGAAGCTAGGCCATCGACCGTAACAATGCGCCGGAAGCTGACTTGAGAGAGCAGCTGAATCAGCGAAACGCCCAAAGTCAAGAAAATGAGTCGGCACCCTTGAATCGGCCACCACCAATGATACCCCTCACCCCCGAACAACTTCCAGCCATTGGGCGGGCTATCGTTGCAGAAAACCGGGGAATGGGAGAACAGTCAGCTTCGCGACCGCCGCCCCGCAATCAACAACCGCCCCAAAGGTCTGGAGAAGGCAGGCAAGGAGATCAGTGAGCAGAGAGTGTACCGGTGCGATCGGTCCATTCGAGGCTTGGCCCGAATGCCGCGCGCCAATCAGCGAGAGAACGATTGGGGGAGAGAGAGCCCAGTCGCGCACCGGTGGGCTCACAAAATCGAGAGGCCGCCCGAGAAAAAGCCCGTACTAGAAGGACCAGGACTCGGGCACGATGGTCCGAGCGACCTACGCGCAACAATGACCAACAAGCCGAATCAGAGGGCGGCGAAAGCACGGAGTCCACTGGAAACCACATGCGAAACGGCGACGATGTGGCTCACCTGGCTCGAGAAGTGCGAAACCTGAAGGAGCAAATGGAAGGTAGGACCAAGTCCCATGGACAAACGTTGCTCACTGCCTTGCCTTTCTCCTCCGAGATCATGTCTTACAAAGTACCCGACGACTTCAAATTCCCAGAGCAGGCCACTTTCGACGGATCCGGCGATCCACGGGAGCACCTTCTAAGCTACCAGGCTAAGATGCAGGTTTTGGGAGTCCGAGACCCTGTCATGTGTCGCGCTTTCCTACCGACATTAAAAGGGCCAGCACAAAGATGGTTGGTGGCTCTGCCCCCAGGATCAATACGCAACTTTGAAGAGTTGGCCGACCGCTTCATGAGCCACTACGCGGCCAACATCAAGCCACAGAAAGATCTGACCCATCTGGGAGACGTTCATCAAGAGGAGGGCGAATCCCTCATGACCTACCTGGCCTGATGGCAAAAAGAGATCCAGTCTATCGAGGAAGTTGAGGACCAGACCGCCCTCACCTTCTTCATCGAATCTTTACGATCCGGGCAGCTGTACCGTGATATACGGGACAATCGGCTAGCCACCTACGCGGAGGCCATACATATGGCTAACAAACGAGCCAACACGGAGCAGGCCATAAAGCACAAGCGGCAGCGTGAAGCGGGGGGATCCGCTAATGGAAAGAGAACCCGTGCGGAAGCTAAGGAGAGACGCCCGGAACCGGCTAGGCGACCTGAAGCACGGCGCCCATATGACAGGCCCAGCATTCGCCCTTATAGGCCGACTCCCCAGCACTCGGTGCAGGAAGTGCAAGTAGTCGCGCCTCCTCCACCTCCCCCGCCCGAAGAGCGTACAGCAAACGAGGAGCCCGATAAGGTGTCTAAATATTGTCGCTATCATAAGTCATACACCCACAACACGGAAGAGTGTTATTACCTGAAGAAAATCATGGAAGGGATCATCCAGCAAGGAACCCCGCCTCCCAACCAATGGCGAAGAAGATCAGCGGCCCGGGAAGACGGCGACCCCGCAGGGGCGGCAGAGGGTAGCCGCGGCAAGCAGCCGGCGACTGATGAAGACGAGAGCCAATGGCGACAGAAGCCGATTATCAACATGATAGTCGACGGCCCAGAGGGAGGCGATTCCGCGAACACCAGAAAGGCCTGGGCTCGGCAATTGTATGTTGGGACAGTGTACGGACGAGAAGGTGGTTCGAAGAAAGCCTGCCGAGAGCCTATTGTCTTCACTGACAAAGATCTACCCACAGGAGAGACACCACACCGCGATGCCCTGGTCATCGCGATGGATGTAAATGGGGTGGTCGTTCTGCGAATCCTGGGAGATACCGGGAGCCGGTCAAGACACCACTCACCAGCTTCACAGGCGACTCTGTGGAGGCGGAGGGGTCAATTACCCTTCCAGTAGAAATCGGCAGCTACCCTGATGTGCAGAAGCCGGACATGAAGTTCATCGTGGTCGACCTGACCTATTCACACAACGCAATACTCGGCCGACCAGGATTGGAAGATTTGGGAGCGTTAATCTCCATTGAGCACCTTTGCTTGAAGTTTCGTACGCCAAATGGGATAGGCACAGTCCGCTGTGATAGAAGAATTGCCCGTGACTGCTACTTGCAAGCTTGCAGGGGCATGGGTAAGCGTGAAATGCAAGTCCATGAGATCACAGAACGACCTCCGAAGAAGACAATGATACCCCGCCCAGAGCCGGCCGTAGAATTAGAAGATATCAAAATCGACCCCGAACGACCAGAGAGACGAGTTCGAATTAGAGCCGACCTCCGAGATGAGGTGCGAGAGGAAGACATAAAGGTATTACGAGAGAATCGCTTGGTCTTCGCGTGGGGGCCAGAGGACATGCCGAGAGTGGACAGGTCTATCATCTCGCATCGGCTCGCCGTCGATCCCGATCATCGACCAGTAATCCAGAAGAAGCGATATCTAGCCAACGACCGCAGGGAATTTGTGAAGAAAGAGGTAAACACACTGTTGGCCGCCGGTCATATACGGGAAGTTAAACATCCGGAATGGCTGGCTAACGTGGTGCTCGTACCGAAGCCCCCGGCTTGGCGAATGTGCGTAGACTACACCGACCTCAACAAAGCCTGTCCGAAGGACCCATTTCCGTTGCCTCGGATCGATCAGCTAGTCGACGAAACAGCAGGGTCGGCATTGTTAAGTTTCATGGACGCCTTTAGAGGATATCACCAGATCTTCATGCACAAAGCCGACGAGGAAAAGACAACGTTCTTGACTCCGGATGGGGTCTATTGTTATTGGGTCATGCCATTTGGACTCAAGAACGCGGGAGCCACGTATACGCGAATGGTCGCTCGATTGTTCCAAGGCCTATTGGGAAAGTCTTTGGCGGCTTACGTAGACGACATGTTAGTAAAGAGCTAGGAGGAAATCAATCATGCTGGGGACTTGGCCGATTGCTTTCAGGTAATGCTTAAGTATAATCTACGGCTTAACCCGAAGAAGTGCGCTTTTGTCGTGCAAGGTGGGAAATTCTTTTGATATATGGTGACCAAAAGGGGCATCGAGCCCAACCCGGAGAAGGTGCAGGCCATCATGGACATGTAGCCTCCCAGTACTGTCAAGGACCTACAGCGGCTGACTGGTCGACTGGCTGCCCTTAGTCGTTTTTTAAGCAAGTCAGCAGACAAAACTGTGCCCTTTTTTGAGGCTATGAAGAAGAAGGAGGGCTTGGTATGGACAGCCGAGTGCCAGCAATCGTTCGAAGAGCTGAAAAGATATCTTTCCACACCTCCGGTGCTGTCTACCCCCCAGGCCGGTGAGCCGTTGTTCTTATACCTAGCTGCGTCCTTGAAGGCGGTGAGTTCGGTACTCGTCCGGGAGGAGGAACGTGCCTAGCATCCGGTATATTACGTGAGTCATTCTTTGAAAGCAGCCGAAGCGCGATACACGCCCTTGGAGAAAATCATCTACGCTTTGGTAATCACCGTACGCAAACTGGCACCCTACTTCCAAGCCCACACCGTTCGCGTCTTGACCGATCAACCCCTGGGAAGCGTGTTACGAAATCCCACATCATCCGGCCGACTCGTGAAGTGGGCAGTGGAGCTAACCCAGTACGGGATCGAGTATCAGCCTCGCCCATCCGTGAAGGGACAGGCCTTGGCCGACTTCTTGGTCGAATGCACTGTAGGAGAAAGCAGCAGGGACGATATCTTGGAGGATGGCCCCGGCGAATGGTGGGAGATACATGCGGATGGAGCGGCTAGTCGCCAACATTGCGGCGGCAGAGTTATGTTGATTACTCCAGAATGGTTTAGACTTTACTACGCTTAAAGTTATTTATTCCCAACCTCTAACAATGAGGCCGAGTACGAGGTTGTGTTGGGTGGCCTACGACTCGCCAAGACACTAGGGGCGGAGCGCCTACGAATCAAGACCGACTCTCGTTTGGTGGTTGGACAGGTGTCCGGGACCTGTGACACGAAGAACGCTCGGATAGCTCAATACAAGGAAAAAACGGTAGAGCTATTGAAGGGATTCTGCGCTTATGAGATAGAGTACATCTCTCGAGCCGACAACACAGAGCCCGACATACTTTCGAAGATCGCTTTGGAAGGTGTACCAAATCATCTCGTTAAGATCTACCAAAAGGAAGAACTGGTCCGACCCAACATAGAAGAGGTGACCTTAGAGATTCAGCGAGTGACGGCTGAAGAATGGGACCGGGTGAAGAACCCCGAAATGTTCTGGATCGAAGATATTCGACGGTATAAGGAAAAGGGGAAATTGCCAGAGGACCCCGGAGTCGCCGCCCGGGTCCGTCGCAAGGCTCCATCATTCGAAATTATCGATGAACAACTATACAAGCGGTCGTTTGGGGGCCCCCTCCTCAAGTGCTTACTCAGACCGGAGGCGGAGAAGATAATGGACGAAGCCCATTGCGGAATCTGTGCAGCTCATCAGGGCACCCACACTCTTGCCCGGAAGTTAGTCGTTCAAGGATATTACTGGCCTACCATGAGGAGAGACTGCATCGAGTGGATAACCAAATGCACGATCTGCCAAGCATTCGCTCGAAAGGATACTCGGCCGGCCACTTTCTACACGCCGGTTACTACGACCATCCCGTTCGCCAAATGGGGAATTGATCTGCTGGGCCCACTACCAGTCGCACCCGGGCGTCTGAAGTTCTGTATAGTGTCCATCGACGATTTCACTAAGTGGGTTGAGGCTGAGCCACTAGCTACCATCACCGAATATTAGTGTCGACGCTTCTTGTGGAAGAAAGTAATCTGCCGCTTTGGATTACCTGAGCATGTGGTCAGCGATAACGGTTGACAGTTCGACTGCCAACCCTTTGCCGACTTCTGCCGACGGCATAGTATTCGCCACACCAAGGTGTCCGTAGCTTACCCCCAGGCCAATGGACAAGTCGAGAACGTAAATCGTACAATCGTGGATGGAATCCGGAAAAAGCTGGAAGACATCGGAGGAAACTGGGCGGATGAGCTTAATCGAGTCCTGTGGGCCTACCGAACCACTCAGAGGCGGGCGACCGGTGAAAGTCCGTTCTCCCTGACCTATGGTTTCGAGGCTAAGATTCCCGTTGAAGTCGTCGAGCCTACTCACCGAGTCCGCCGTTACTCGGATGAAGAAAACGAGGAGAGCCTCAGAATTGAAAAGAATTTCTTGGAAGATCGAAGGGAAGCTGCGCATGCCCGTATGGTGGAATATCAGCAGGCCGTAAAAAGATATTGGGATCGAAGGATTCGCCCACAAACTTTTCAAGTCGGCGACCTCGTGCTACGAGATCGACAGGCAAGCCAGCCCACGGAAGGTGGAAAGTTCGCAATTAAGTGTGAAGGACCTTATTGCATTGCCGCGGTGGTCCAAGTCGGCACATACAAATTGGACACATTGGAAGGGAAGCTCGTTGACCGGATCTGGAATGTGATCCACTTGAAGAAGTTCGATCAGTAAGTTTGAAACCTTAAAAGGTTAGCCTATGTATTCACCTAAAGTTCAAACTTGAATAAAGTGCCATCACTTTTCACATCTTGATAACAGTTTCTGAGAGAAAGACAGGAAACAAGGGCTCAGACCCTTAGACGTTTCCGAGAAAAAGCCAGAAGGAGTTGCCTCGACTGAGGGATTCAGCGAGAAAAAGATAGGAAACAAGGGCCCAGACCCTTAGACGTTTCCGAGAAAAAGCCAGAAGGAGTCGCCTCGACTGAGGGACTCGGTGAGAGAAAGATAGGAAACAAGGGCACAGACCCTTAGACGTTTCCGAGAAAAAACCAGAAGGAGTCGCCTCTACTGAGTGACTCGGCGAGAGAAAGATAGGAAACAAGGGCCCAGACCCTTAGACGTTTCCGAAAAAAAAGACAGAAGGGGCCGCCTCGACTGAGGGACTCGGCAAGAAAAAGATAGGAAACAAGGGCCCAGACCCTTAGATGTTTCCGAGAAAAAGCCAGAAGGAGTCGCCTCGACTGAGGGACTCGGCGAGAAAAAGATATGAAACAAGGGCCCAGACCCTTAGACGTTTCCGAGAAAAAGCCAGAAGGAGTTGCCTCGACTGAGGGACTCGGCGAGAAAAAGATAAGAAACAAGGGCCCAGACCCTTAGACGTTTCCGAGAAAAAGCCAGAAGGAGTCGCCTCGACTGAGGGACTCAGCGAGAGAAAGATAGGAAACAAGGGCCCAGACCCTTAGACGTTTCCGAGAAAAAGCCAGAAGGGGTCGCCTCGACTGAGGGACTTGGCTAGAAAAAGATAGGAAACAAGGGTCCAGACCCTTAGACGTTTTCGAGAAAAAGCCAGAAGGAGTTGCCTCGACTGAGGGACTCGGCGAGAGAAAGATAGGAAACAAGGGCCCAGACCCTAAGACGTTTTCGAGAAAAAGCCAGAAGGAGTCGCCTCGACTGAGGGACTCGGCGAGAGAAAGATAGGAAACAAGGGCCCAGACCCTTAGACGTTTCCGAGAAAAAAACAGAAGGGGTCGCCTCGACTAAGGGACTCGGCGAGAAAAAGATAGGAAACAAGGGCCCAGACCCTTAGACGTTTCCGAGAAAAAACCAGAAGGAGTCGCCTCGACTGAGGGACTCGGCGAGAGAAAGATAGGAAACAAGGGCCCAGACCCTTAGGCGTTTCCGATAAAAAGCCAGAAGGGGTCGCCTCGACTGAGGGACTCGGCGAGAAAAAGATGGGAAACAAGGGCCCAGACCCTTAGACGTTTCCGAGAAAAAGCCAGAAGGGTTCTCCTCGACTGAGGGACTCGGCGAGGAAATGATGGGAAACAAGGGCCCAGACACTTAGTCGTTTCCGAGAAAAAGTCAGAAGGAGTCGCCTCGACTGTGGGACTCGGCGAGAAAAAGATAGGAAACAAGGGTCCAGACCCTTAGTCGTTTCCGAGAAAAAGCCCTAAGGAGTCGCCTCGACTGAGGGACTCGGCGAGAAAAAGATGGGAAACAAGGGCCCAAACCCTTAGGCAATTCCGAGGAAAAGCCAAAAGGATTTGCCTCGACTGAGGGACTCGGCGAGGAAAGATAGGACACAAGAGCAGTCGAAAGGCATAAGTAAATTGCATAAAGAAAAACATGAAGAACAGCAAAAGGAAAAAAAATCTTCATTCGATAAAAAGCCCGAAGGGAAGGCCAGCCCTTACAAAAAAAAAAGTAGAAGTTATTAAAAGCCCTAGACTATGGGGGAGGGGTTGTTGACGTTGACTTCGACTTCCACCACTTGTTCTTCCGCCGATGTTCCAGCTGGAGGAGCAGGTGAAGGGTCTTCCACCGGAGGAGGCTGTTCAGTCGAGGTCACTGGGCTCGCCACAGGAAGAGCCACTGGATCAGCCGCCGCCGCAGGTATCTCAGCAGCTGGTAAAGGATCGAGCACCGGCTTGAGGCCCCAGCCATCTGGAGTGAAGGACGGGTCGCGGGCCAAGAGGAGGGCGTGGATAACCATCTGAGCTTCGCGATTGCCCAGGCGATAATCGCGATTGCCCAGGCGATAATCACGCTCGCCCAGATCCAGCAGATAGTCGTCCCCTTCTGGAGTCGCCAGCCACTCCTTTGCCAGCGCCTCTCGACGACCCTCTACCGCCGACTTCACATCTGCCTCAAAGGTAGCCGAGTTCTTGTACTCGGCAACAGCGGTGGCAACCGAGGCAGCGGCGGCGACGGCTTTGTCTCGCTCTGTCTCCCATTGGCGGGTGACCCTCAGCAGCTCGGCGGTATGAACCTCCTTTGCCTTGGCATAAACTGCCTGTTCTTCCAGGCGAGCCTCCTCTGATTGGCGTAGACGAGTGGCGATGGAGTGCATTGTAGCATTGAGCGTCCGTATCCACCTCCTCAGTTCCAGCTGAAAAGTGAGGTTCTAAGAAAAAGGATAAAAGGAGCAGTGTTAGAAGAGAATCTAGAAGGAATTGAAAAAATAAGGAGGTCGACAAAGAACTTACTCGGTAGGACTGGCGCAGGGAGGCTTCCAGGATATATTCATCCTGCATCTTGTTCGCGAGTAGTTATGCTGTGCATCTGTATGCACCATGCATGGTGCATACGGATGCAAAAACGACGACGTTTTATTAAAAACGCGCGTCTCCCCTTAAAAAAAAATTCAGGTTCGATTCCCAGCAACAGCATTATGTTGTTCATTCATTCTGAAATTTTAGTTCATAGATTATGGAATTTTAGTTCATTGATTATGGAACTATAGTTCATCGATTCTGGAATTGTAGTTCATCGATTCTAAAATTTTACTTCATAGATTCTGGAATTTTTAGTTCATAGATTAGATTCCGGAATTATAGTTCATCGATTATGGAATTATAGTTCATCGATTCTGGAATTATAGTTCATCGATTCTGGAATTTTAGTTCATATGTTGTTGCTGGGAATCGAACCTGATTTTTTTTTTTAAGGGGAGACGCGCGTTTTTAATAAAACGACGTCGTTTTTGCATCCGTATGCACCATGCATGGTGCATACGGATGCACAACATAATTTGCACTTGTTCGCCGCCTCCAAGTCCTTGGGGAGGAGGACATGTTCGGCCCAATTCTGGACCGAGTATTTGCCCGTCCAAATCTGGGTATCTTCTTTGAGCTCCAAACCCAGCCGGATCTTCTTGGGACGAGGCGCGTCCGACTGCTCCAGTGGGCGCTTGGAGCTAGGACTCTCCGTAGGCACTGGAGGCGGAAGGCGAGAAGGAGAAACAACAGGAGACGTCGTTAGATCCACCACAGTTCGTGGAGGAGTTAGAGTCGCCTGGGGAGCCGGTGAAGGAAGGGAGAAAATACTGCTACTTTCCCATACCCGAGTTAGAGGCCCGGCTATGAGAAAGTGAGGGACTAGATGATGGGGTGTAGACCCCAGCCCAAGAAGAACAAGGCCCAAGAGATAAAGTCCATGGATAGCGGAGGAAGCCCAGAGCATTTAAAGCATGACCCGGCGGGTAAAAGGTTTATAGGGCCCAACAGGGGCCAAGGCCGCATCCAGGAGTCGGCCCAGGCCCAGGTGACGACTCGGCAGAGATCCGTTGTTCGGCATTTATAGCCGCAGTTAAGAGGTTCGACCAAGCAAGCCGTTGAGAGCCCGAGAGAGCCGTTGGTCGGCCTGGTAACGCCACCCAACGGCCCCAAAAACATAATTAGTCTTAAAGTAGTCTTTTAATGAGCTTTAACTCGGTAGAGGAGGGCCTACTATATAAAGGGCCCTCCGTGGATGTAAAAGGGGCGAGTCCATGCCCAGATAATAGGGAGACACCATTTTTGCTATTACATTTTCCTCAAAGCTTTTATTGAAAGGTGAATCCACCGACTAAGGTTGTGTTGGACCTCCTTGGGCCCAAAAACCCTAAAACCAACAAACGCTAATCTAAGTACTAAGTTTAAATAAATACTATTTTTGGTTTAAATTTTTCTAATTCTCTTTTGGGTAGCATTTTTATTGTTTTCATCTTCAATATATGTCTTTATTTTTTTATTTTTTTTATTGGTACTGTGTCATGTGCAATTGGGTTATTGGTGGTATCATAGAGGAATTCATCATGCAATGAGATTATGTTGTATGAAGTTTTTGATTTGTCTTGTTGTGTATATGACTGATATCTTAGTTGTGCTATGAACTCTTTATCTTACAAGCACATGTTGATATTTGGTAGTGGTAGTTTTCACCTACATGTTTCATGTGTTGTGAGGCATCTAATTCTAAATTAATTAATTGCATATGTATTATTTTTTGTTGTAGCTACTAATTTATTTTTTAATTTAAGTAATAAGAGCAATAAAGTGGAAAAATTATGTTGTGGAACCTTGTCCACCTTTCAAGGTGGACACGGTTCCAAAACTGTTCATAATTAGGTGGACACGGTTCCAAAACTGTTCATAATTATGAATATATAGTTCAAAAATTATGAACACATAGTTCTATAATTATGAACATAGTGTTGTGAACATAATTATGAACATATAGTTATGTAATTATGAATATAGAGATTCAATAATTTTGAATATGAAGTTCAAAAATTATGAATATATAGCTTTATAATTATGAACATATAGTTTAGTAATTATGAACATAGAGTTTTGTAATTGTAAATATAGAGTTCAATAATTATGAATATGAAGTTCAAAGATAATGAATACATAGCTTTATAATTATGAACATATAGTTCACTAATTATGAACATAGAATTGTGTCCACCTTGCAATGTGGACACGGTTCCACAACATAACTATTCGATTGACCCTGTTACATGTAATATATGTTCATATAAACTTTCTCAATCTATTGAAGCTCAACGAGTCAAAATGCTCTTATTTAAGAAACCTTATCTTTGTGGCTTTTTATTTTAGCTTTTTTAGTAATTTTTTAATTTATTAGAGGGTTTGAGAAATATTAACACAAAATGTATATGCGTTGTTTTAGTTTTTAGCAGTTTAGAGAAAATTGCTAAGTTATTAAATAATATATTTGGTGCTTTGATTAAATATAAAATATTAAACAGACGAATTTCTTAAAATTTTGACGAATTTGACAAATAATCAAATTACAACAACAACAACAACAACAACAACAACAATAATAATAATAGTAATAATAATCCAAACAAAACTATATACAAAATAAAAAAATAAAAAAATAAAAAATAAAAAAGAAGAAGAAGAAGACAAAGGGGAGCTATGGGCTCCCTTTGTAAATGAACACATTGAAAATGTTTGAAAAGATGTGCTTTTGAACTCCTCTATATAAGAGGTACAAATATAATTGTTTGCCCATCGATGTGGTAAGTATTGAGAAGTCAAAAACTAGGTTCTTATTTAAGAAACCTTAGCTTTGTTTCTTATTTTAGTTTTCTTATTCATTTATTATTTATTATTTATTATTTATTATTTATTATTTATTTATTATTTATTAGTGGGGGTTGGGAAAGATTAACCTAAAATGTATGTATTATTTTAGTTTTTAGCAATTTCGAGCAAATTATTGAGTTATTAAATAATATTTTTGGTGTTCTGATTAAAGATTAAATTTTTAAAATGGCGAATTTGTTAAAATTTTAGCGAATTAGTCAATAATCTAATAATAATAATAATAATAATAATAATAATAATAATAATAATAATAATAATAATAATAATAATAATAATAATAATCCAAACAAAACAATATACAAAATAAAATTAAAATTAAAAAAAAAAAAAAAAAAAAAAAAAAAAAAAAAAAGAAGAAGAAGAAGAAGAAGACAACTTTGTAAATGATGTGGGATCATTTTGATCCCACATTAAAAATGTTTGAAAAGATGAGCTCTTGAGCTCCTCTTACAAGCATAATTGATTGCCCATCAATGTGGGCAAGTATTGAGAAGTCCAAAGTCATTTTTTTTTTTTTATAGAAGTAAAGGAAAATTCAAAATTGAAAAAATAATTCAATAATAATATTTTACATCATCAAATAGTAAATGCATATTTTCAAAAATAGTAAAGGTAAATTAAAAATGGAACGAAAATATTTCATTAATAATATTCTACATCATCAAATTAAAATGAAATGGAAATTAGGTAAAAATATCACCGCATCTATATTCTAATTGACTAAGTGACTGAAAATGAATCTAATATTACTAATTGACTGAAAATATAAAAAGAAATGAATATTAATAATTGACTACAAATAAAAAATGATCCATAATTGACTAAAATGAAAAAAGAAATGGTCAGATCATTGCATTTTAATTAAAAATGGAATGAAAATTAAAAATTGAAGGAAAATATTCCAGTAATAATATTCTACATTATCAATAGTAAATGCATATTTTAAAAAATAGTAAAGGTAAATTAAAAATGGAACGGAAATATTTCAACAATAATATCTACATCATTAATTAAAAATGGAACGAAAATTAAGTAAAAATATCACTGCATTTGATATTCTAATTTACTAATTGAGTGAAAATAAAAAAGAATAATTGACTGAAAATGAATTTGGTATTATTACTTGACAGAAAATATAAAAGGATAACTAATTGAGTGATATTCTACCATTATATATTTTCACCCAAGTAACCCGTCCTAATTGATTGAAGGTGTTAGTTCTAAGCGAAGATGAACAAGATTGTGTTGCCACTACTATTGTCGTCTAGAAAGAGGTTTCAATAATGTGTAAATATAATTGGTGATATTAAGTTTTTCTTAAATGAAAAAATTGCTATATATCTAGACAAAAAAATATATCTTCCATACAAATGAATGAGGATAGCAATTCATTTCTATAACTGAGTTGTTAGAGAACGAGCACATTTGCTTAATTTATGAAAATATTAAACAATGATAAATAAAATCTTCAAAGTTATAGCACCACATGCGTACACCTAGACATTAACTATTAATTTGAGCAATTATTTGCACAAATTCAAGCAATGATAACATCAAAATATATAAACGATCCAAACCATATCTTTAATTGCACTATATAATATTTGATGTTCTAATTTAAATAATTATATATCAATTCATATATTCTTAATATATTACAACAAATCCATTCTGTGCATCGCACGAGTGCAAATACTAGTTATATATAAAATAATTATATATCAATTCATATTTGTCTCTAGTTGCACGAAGATTCACTTCAACCTTTGGGGTTAGCTTACGTCTTGTAGACGATGATGCCGATCAATTCGAGCAAGAACAACTACAACTGGCTCCAAACTGCAAGTAGAGTAGCTTTCTTCGTCAAGTTCTTCAGTTGTCTAGATATGCACGCTACAACTTTACTTCTTTGCAACAAAAGATCTCACTACTTCTAACTTTCTTTTCTCAAAAGCAAGGATCACACAAGTAAAACACACAAACAGGATATAAGCATAACTCCTATACTTATCACATTAACAACTTTCACATAACCTTCAACTTTTAACTTTTCAACTTTTCAACTTTTCAAGGGTATTAGCAAGGCTAAATAAAGCAACCACTTAACTAACAAACTTGGATTCACCAAATAGGTGCATACTTGATTTGAAGGAATGTCGACTTCACAAAAGAGGAAAGTGGGAGGTTTCTAAATTTGAAACTCAAGAGTACTATTGGTCACAACCAAAGTCATGATCATCAAAGTCACGATTTTCCAAGATTCAATAAGGTCTCGTGAAACAAAAGCTGTGGATCGAATTCCAAGAGAAGGACACAACAAAGAATAATCTCAATGAAATAACTCAATACTAACGGATTCCAAATAAAGATGCAATAAGGATTTAATCTCAAGCAATAGATCAACACTAGTGAATTCCAAAGGAAGATATAAAAGAGAGATGACCTTGAAGCATTAGCTCAATAGCTCAATAACAAAGAAAAAATTACCACAATGGACAATCTCAAGACAATAGCAACAAGATCCGAGAGTACAAAAAGGACACATAGTCAATAAAATAGCTCTTCAAGAACAAAATACTTTCAAGAATGCTCAACAGATATAAGCTCATAGGAATTACTCAACAAATATGGATTCCAATGGCATAACAACAACGAATAGATCTTGACTCAACAACTCAATGGATTCCAACAATGGGGATTCAAGGATAATAAGCTCAAGTCAAATTCAACGAGATTCCAAGAATAAAACTTACAACAAGGTCATACTAGCATCAAGAACTAATTATACTAGCATGCAACCAACGAAAGGCTCACAAGAATACTTATAACGAATTAATAAGCATTCGGATCAACAAATTCAAAATAGCTCATATGAATATCAATAATAGATTATTTCAAGGAATTCAAGATCCAAACTCAATCAAAGCAAGCCTAAAATACCCAGCTCTAGACTCCAAAGAGTTCCAATAAACATTCCAAACCAAATAGGAGCAATCAGGAGATCACAGTACAAGAAAATAGCCAAAAGCTCAAAATCAAGGATTATCATGCCATCAACAACAATGAATTCAAAATAGAAGATTGGCACAATAAACACAACAATATACTCAAGATTCGACGTTAAAACCAAGCATATGAACAAGGAATATGCTTAGACAACCAACAACACAATGAATGTTCATATATGGAGTGAAAAATAGGTTTCAAGGACAAAGAGCTTATGTGCACACTATCAGGGTACAACAACCACGGATCTAAACAAGTAAATCAAATCACATAATAACAATAAGCATGCGCAAGTAACTCACAATCTCACCGCGTTCCTAACTGAAATACTTAAGAAACTTCTTAACTTGATTTTTACACTTAACTGCTTATCTTAGAGTCTTCCTCACCTTAAATCTTACAACTTAGAGTTCACTTCTTTAACTCTAATTCACATACTTAGTCACCGAACTTAGTGTCTTTCTCATTTTAATTTACATAACTTAGGGTTCTTCCCCTAATCTTATCCTTCCTAGGATTTCACTTAAGTTCATCTTCTTAGCTTACCCTACTTATGATTTCAACTTAGAGGTCATTTCATAATCGGTCCTTCCTAGGATTTCCCCTTAGAATTTCTATACTCAATCTTAAGGGTCAAACTTCCTAAGTCTCCCGCGGTTCGTACCGCTCTGATACCAACTTGTAACACCCCACTTTTCTTAAACTTACTTAACAATCTAAAACCAAAAATAAGATAAACTAAGCAGTGGAAAGGTAAACTTAATTAACAAACTTAGTAGGAGTGTCACCGCCACAACCACCTTCCCACGGTGATTGCACAGGCTAAGGGTAAAACTAAACATCAAGCCAAACTAACGTCCGAAATTTACTACATTAAAGTAACTTGGAGAAATAAGTACCCCGATGTCTATCACCAAACACAATAACAAGTGTCTACATCCATAAATCCAAAACATCATCAATAAAACAAGAGTTTAAACTAATAGCAACAAACTACACTATTCTAACTCGAGCACTCTCAAACGCTGGGCCCACCTGAAAGGGGTTTTGCAAATAGACAAATAGAAAACACCCGTTAGCACGAAACTAAGTATAACTCCACTCAACCCTGTAAAATACTACAGTATATACTTTGGAAAAACATTTGTTCACATACTCAAATTAACAATCACAATCACTTAGACAAAAACCTTAATATAAACCACAAGGCTTTCCATATGCTTACAACCTAAATTATCAAATATGCATACTTCAACGATATCAAACCTATCATCATGCTGCTACCATCGAATACTTAACATAGCAATCTCAATCCTATATAACAACTCAATAACTATCTCATGCCAACACATAAGCTTAACAAACAATCTCATGCTATCAAATTCTCAACATGCAATTAAGTGCAATCAAGTATCCAACATATAGTCTATCGTAAACATATCATGCAAACTCGTGCAATCAAATCTCAATATGCAATCTAGTGCAAACCTCCTCGATATGCAATCTTGTGCAAACATTCTCAAATGCAATAAGATCTATAGAATAAATATACATATACTCTCGTTTGTAAATAGAATACTTTTCTGTGGAGGTTTCTTAGAGCCACAAGGACTCGCTTGCTTTCATTTCTTAGAGTCGCAATGACTCGCTTTCTTAGAGTCGCCATGAATCGCTTTCTTAGAGTCGCAATGACTCGCTTTCTTTACAAATGGATGAGGTAGGAACTTCACCGTAGTCTGAACGAACCTATCCTGGTACGGCCTCTAGCCGACCTATGCTCAATCTCATCCACCGAACCACTCTCTTGGTTCTATTTTCAACTCTGTGGAATCAGGTATCGAACTTTCAGCGTGCACACCCCCTGACTAGGATTCCAAGCCCGGCGGACAGTTTCCAACCTCGTAACGTGGGAATACACTGCGTTACAACACATCGGATCGCAATATCCGGTCAACATCATCCGAAATGACATAGTCCCAACGGGTCCTCCAAAACCTCACTTATATGGATAGATAATATATATATTTCTCATGCACCAAACTTATGCATGTCACATCTCAACAACTTCTCAATGCAACAAGGTGATGACATGCCACATGCTTATGAATTTTGGAAAATAATACTAGGCTCACGTTGGCCTTTTATGCACTTTTAAAACATGAAATGCTTGGAATGTAATTTACTGAACACATGCTCCTATTCTATATATCACTGTGAACTCTCAAAGAACACACAATCACGCTTGAATTGGAAAAAATAACATACTTTGTACATTTCTACTATCGAAACAGACTACAATTTCCATTGAACATAATACACACTTTAATCATGCTTTTCTAACAATTCTCATTCACAAAATATTCATGCTTCTCTATTTAATACTCAAATATCATCAGGAAGATATTAACAAGCAAATCCCATAGGCAGTGCAAGTCTAATGAACTCAAAAATAACATTACTGTAAATCATTTCATCACAATTTCTATCATAACATGCTCATTTCTAATCCAAAATCAACGAAATCAAAGGCCAAACGTGCGTCATGACGATCCCAAGGTACCGAGCCACAAGGGCCCGTGACACCTGGTCCGAAACGACACGTAGCTGAGCCACAAGGGCCCGACCACTGCACAGGTAGCCAGCAACGGTCCTAGCGGCGGGGCTAGGGAAGCTCCGCCGCCTGGAGTCGTCCAGCGGTGGCCTAGGGCCATGTCCCTTGACTAGGGCCATCTAGCCACGGCTCTAGCCAACGGTAGGGGTGTTCATTCGGTTAACCGAACCGTTTTAACCGAACCGAATTAACCGAATTTTTTTTTTGCTTTAACCGTTAACCGAATTGAACTTTTTTTCGGTTAATCGGTCGATTAACCGATTAACCAAAATTTTTTTCCCTAAAATTTAAAATCCATAAAATAATTCCTAAAATAATAATTCCAATTAAAATAAAATACATAGATACTAGAACTTGGGACCCCCATATACTCCGGGACTTATTCACACCTGATGATGTGGCACGAATTAACCGTATACCTATATGCCCAGATTACTCAGACACATGGTATTGGCAAGGGGACCCAAATGGAAACTATACGATTAAGGGTGGTTACAGGCTTGTTGTTGGAAATTATGCACACAATGTTGGGGGTTTTAGTGATTGGCTCCACGTATGGAAGATGAAGATGCCACCCAAGTGGAAATTATTTTTATGCAAAGCATTGAGTGGTGTTCTCCCTACCACTACTAATCTCATAACGAAAAGAGTGGAAATTGATCCAGCATGTTCTATGTGCACTACTCATCATGAATATACAATGCATGCCCTAGTATCTTGTGTTTTCTCGCAAACTGTATGGCGGGAATCTTCATTGCCTATTATGCATGTTGTGGCCGATTCTTTTGAGACTTGGTTTGTTGTGATTATTAAAACACTCACCTCTAACCAACTTGTTATGGCAGCCGCGGTCCTCTATTATATATGGCGGGCGAGAAACCAGGCGGTATGGGAGCATACATTACCCTTGCCCCGGAGGGTAGTCAATGCCGCAAGAGCCGCAACCCAGGCGTGGCGCTCGGTGCATGGAGTGACGACGACAGCGCAGCCTTCCATCTCTGTTGGCAGTGGCGGGAATGGACTGCCCAGGGCATATGTAGATGCCGGGTTTCATGCGTCGACGGGAAGGGCTACGACAGGTGCGGTTGTGCTGTCCAACGAAGGCCAATACATGTCAAGTTTCAGTATGCAACTACCCGATTGCCCATCTCCGTTGATGGCGGAGGCTTTGGCATGTAAAGAGGCTCTATCATGGTTGAAGGAAAAAGGAATACTCTCGGTACAACTACATACGGACTGCCGCAATTTACAACACCATTTAACGACACAAGCCACACGGATGCGCTCCTATATTGGCTATATCATTGATGGATGCAGGACTATTTTGTCAACTTTTAATTTATGCCCAGTTATTTTTGTTCCTAGACTAGATAATCTTATGGCTCATACTTTAGCATCTCATGCTTTTACTCAGACTCATGTGATGTATTGGGATTCTATCCCTCCGGATTTTGTTGCAGCTTATCTCTAATATAATCATCTTATGTGGTGGCTTTCAAAAAATACATATCATAATAAATTTAGATTATTATTTATTCTATTTGACATTTTGACTATTTATGATTTTAGTAATTATATATTTAATATTTAATATATTATATATTATATATATATTTCAAAATTCAGTTAACCGTTCGGTTAATTCGGTTAACCGACACTTTCGAACCGAATTAACCGTTAACCAAATTTTAGGAAAACCTTTAACCATTAACCGAACCGAAATATTCGCTTCGAAAACGGTTAATCGAATTTCGTCGGTTCGGCCGGTTAACCGAAATTTCTCAGAAATTTGCACACCCCTAGCCAACGGCTCCCCTCGTGGGCCGTTGGCTAGGCCCGTGACTTCCACTGGTGCACATTGAGAGGTGCACCCGTGGCTCCTTCTTCACCTGTAAAGCCAAACCAGACAAATAACTACCTCCAAATCAACAACAACACATCATACAACATCAACAAGACATCCAATAGCTCAAACATACAACATTCTAGCATTTCTACTCATTTCTAGCTATTTCACAGAGGCTCCACAGAGCCAAAACTAAGCTGGAAGTCCATGGGGTTATACCTTTGTTGTTTCCTCTTCTTAGCTTGTTGGGATTCCTCCTTCTTCCCAAGTCAGCCACTACCTCCTTCACCTCCTAGACACCTCAAACAAACCACACAACAACCCTTAAAAACAAGAACCTTAGAGATAGGAAGCTAAGGAAGGGAAGCTAGATGGAAATAAATGAATGGATGAGGATGAGCCTAAGAAACTTACTGTTTTCTTCTTGGTTTTCTTGCAGAGTTCTTAGTGGGAAGACAAGGACGGAATTAGGAAGAAATGTCTGCTAACTATACATTTTATAGTGGCTCAAAACCCTAGGTGAATCAACAATGATTGGTGGATGGCAAAATGGTAATTTGGCTTGGCTTTTAAAAGTATCAGGCAAGGAGAGGTGGAGTCTAGTGGTTCACCAAGCTTCATGGACCAAGATCTAGAATCATAGTTTTAAATAGTTTTGGGGTCAAAAATACATTTTTCCAAAAATACTTTCTAGACAACCACTTAATTTAGATTTCTCAGATTTCTCCCGGTTTCACTTAGATTGACTTTCGGATCAGAAACTTGGTACGCAATGTACCCGAGAATTTAGAATTTTTTGAATTAAAATAAGTTGCGGTGTTGAATTCATTTAAAAAGTAACTCAAAATAATTTATTCAAACAACAAATTTATCTCAAAAAATTTTAATGGAGTGAAAAATGACTATTTTAGAATTTCTTAAAATCAGATTTATAAAATTAGATTTTTGGTTGTAACACTCCACACCTAGCACATTGATGCTATCATGCTCATCAACATCTGGAGCAATGTAGTCAGAAATGGATCTCCCCACAAGTAGTGGTTGATTGCCTCCATTGTCATCCCTACCTTCATTAGGATTCACATTGATTGGATTTCCCGGTACCTGTGCCATTCTTATTTGTTTTCTAAGAAACTTGGCTGCGCTCTTTTCTCAATCTCAAAGTTCAAAGGCAATAATCCTTCTTTCCCCAAAGATCGAGTACTCATACAAAACGAAGTTCTTAGATCAAAAGCAAAATCACACTCAAACAAAGCACTTGTTATAGGTTAGTAGAAATAAAAAATAAAAAATAAAAATGCATTAGACTCCTAGAATAAAACTTTCACTAATGTTAATACTTAAACGCCTCCTCCCCGGCAACGACGCCAATTTGGTTGAAGTATATTTCTCAAACAAATAATTACTCGGAGTAACGAGTTATCGATCCACAAGGAAGTTAGGCGTATTAAGCACTAGCTGCAAATCTATTCTCGTGAAGCTAATCCTAATGATTATCTTGGATGGTTGCATTAAATAATAAAACAAAACAAAATATCATGATTTTTGAAAAAAATAGAGAGAGAACGAGATTCGTGGGATTCAAGTGTTTAATCCCCTAGTGCCTAACTTAAGTGCAATATTAAATTTGGGTTTAAACAAGTGTGAGAATGCAAAGATGGTATAGAGTTACTCTCGTAATCTCTAACTCTAGTGAATATTCACTCCTCTGATATAAACACCCAATAATAACAGAACAAGCATTCATAATAAATTCATAACTACTACCATATCCCCAATGCGCAATAATCAAGAATTAAACTCCCTAACATATATGCCATCTCCCAAGGTGCAACAGTTAAGTGCAATTGTGTGTACTCTCAATTATGCCTAACTCCCGTTATGACATAAACAAAGCTATGAAACAAGTAATGCAGGCCCTAAACTACTAGCAAGAACAATATAATCACAATTGCAACACAAGTTTAAAACCCAAATAATATATAATATATTATAGAATCTGAGAGCTCAGACACATAGGTTCATAATCACTTTTTACTCAAGAATCTCTAATGGAATTTAGCCAAGCATGACTAAATTATACATAGCAAAATATAATAAAGAAATTACAAATTATAAAAGAGTGTACAAGAGTGAACCAAGTGATTTTCCTAAATCTCCCTAGCTTTCTTCTTGCTCCCAAGACAACTTGTGCCTCTTGATGATTTTTCATCTTTCTTGTCTCCAAAACTGAGCATAATAGTCTAGGGTTGAGGGAAGATGGACCTTTTATAGTGGGAGCCAAGTAGGGATGCATTAGGAAGTTTCCGCGCCACTTTCCAAACTCTAATCAAGATTTTCGACGTGTCTAGTCTTGATTTTCGCCAAACTGAAACGCTGCTGGAAACTTTCGACGTGTGGAGTCTTTTGCTGAAACATAAATTGTAGCCTTTCGAGTCTTCTTTCCAATGGCGCAATAATCACCTGAATCGGACATTCCTAGAGTGAGATATGATCAAAATACTAAGGTGTCCCAAATTTAGCGATAATTACAACTCTTTGATCTTTTGCTCAACTTTTCCCTTGTTTTGTTCTAGCTTGTGATCAAATCTATTGAAAGTTGTACTCTTTGGCTGTCTTTGAAGCATTTTAGTCTCCTCCTTAGCTTCACCTTGAATTTGTTTTGGCACCAAACTCGTTCTAGAGCTTTCTCTGCTTTTGCAATTAATCTACAATGGTTCCAAAACACTAATAAAAACCGTAAAACATTCAAACCAAGTGTAAAATCATATATTAATGAGAAAACAAGGGGATGTGCATTTAAAGTAACATTTTCATGAACTTAAACCCACAAATAGATTCAAACTAACACTAGAAACATATACAATTAGACTCACATCAAAATTTGTATGCACTTTTACGGAATTGAGTAATTGACCATTGGCGATGGATCTTCACTTCCCCGTTGTTGTTACATAACTCTTTTTTTTTTTTTTTAATATAATCTCATTTATTTTTTTAATTGCTTAATTTATGAGCTAATGTTTGTCCAGTCAAAAAAAAAAAAAAACATGTTTTTAATTGTTTCACACGACAGTCAAATATTCGATCCAGAAGAAACCCACATATAGCTATTAAAAGTCGGATCTGAAAGTAAAGTGGAAATGGAAGGAGATGAGAGGTGAATAAGCTCTGATCTGAAGCAATAAATTCGGTATCTCTTTATGCAAAAAACATATATATAATCTACACTCTGCATATATTTTGTGAGAGTGAAAGTGAGAGATCGAGAGGAGAGAAACTAGCTAGCAGACATGGGTTTTGTTGAAGAAAAACAAAAAAGTGGTGAGAAAGCAGAAGCTGGTAGTAATGAAGAACAGAAAGTCCCATTCTACAAGTTGTTTACATTCGCGGACCGGCTCGACCTCTGTCTAATAATCTTCGGCACATTGGGCGCCATCGCTAACGGGATGGCGCAGCCGCTGATGACTATCTTCTTCGGCCAGCTCATAAATTCCTTCGGAACTACAGATCCCTCGCATGCTGTTCATCAAGTCTCTAAGGTACTACCTACCTTAAATTAGCTACTACGTATACTATATATACATGCATAATATAATATATAATATAATATAATATAATAAAAATGTTACTGTGATTTCCAGATATGTATCAAGTTTGTGTACCTTGCCATCGGCTCGGGCGTAGCTTCATATTTACGTAAGTGCATCTATATATCTATCGTCTATAGGAAAGTTTTTCAAGATCCAACTAGTAGCTAGCTAGCTTATAGTATCCATGTTGTTAACATTTAAGCTTTTTTTATTATTTTAATTATATTTTATGTATGGTAGAGATGTCGTGTTGGATGATTACTGGAGAGCGTCAGGCAGCTCGTATACGGGCATTATACTTACAGACAATTCTAAGACAGGATATTGCCTTCTTTGACACGGAAACTTCAACTGGAGAGGTTATAGGTAGAATGTCTGGCGATACTATTCTAATTCAAGAAGCCATGGGCGAAAAGGTGGGTGAAAATATAATTAAAGTTGTTCATTCTATAGATCTGATCTCCATTATTAATTCATTATTTCCTGGTGTAGGTTGGGAAGTTCTTACAGTTCAATTCAACATTCATAGGAGGATTTGTAATTGCCTTAGCAAAAGGATGGCTTCTCGCATTGGTGTTGTCTTCTTCCATACCTGCCCTGGTTATAACGGGAGGATCTATGGCGCTTCTCGTGTCAAAGATGTCGAGCCGTGGCCAAGTTGCTTATTCACAGGCGGGAAATGTAGTGGAGCAGACAATAGGAGGGATTAGAACTGTACGTAATTAAAGTAGTTTGTCTGTTTTAAGACAACAGTTTTTAACAAAAGTGTTGTCTTTTGTATAAAAGACAACAATTTGGTCTAAAACCGTTGTCTGATCTGATCTGTTAGTTACCTATGTACATACTTGGCCTGCCTACAGGTTGCTTCTTTCACCGGAGAGCAACGCGCAATCAACAAATATGACGAGAAGCTGCAAATCGCTTATAAATCTACAGTTCAACAAGGGCTTGCTTCTGGCATAGGACTGGGAGTTATATTACTAGTTGTGTTCAGCACTTACGGGCTAGCGGTCTGGTACGGTGCCAGGCTCATAATACACAATGGATACACAGGAGGAGATGTGATTAATATTCTTATGGCCATCATGAATGGAGGAATGTAAGCAATTAAGCATTTAATTGATATATTTATTGGCTGATCTGATCTTATCTGATCGAAATATTTATATATATAGTGCACTGGGGCAGACAAGTCCATCTCTCAACGCATTTTCGGCAGGGCAGGCTGCAGCTTACAAAATGTTTGAGACAATAAATCGCAAACCAGTGATTGATGTTTACGACACAAGTGGCACTGAGCTGCAAGATATCAAGGGTGAAATTGAGCTGAAAGATGTGTATTTCAAGTATCCGGCGAGGAAAGATGTGCAAATTTTTGCAGGGTTTTCAATTTATATCCCTAGTGGCAAGACTGCAGCTCTTGTAGGGCAGAGCGGGAGCGGAAAGTCTACCATCATTAGTTTATTGGAAAGGTTTTATGATCCTGATTCTGGAGAAGTAGTTATAGACGGTGTTAACTTGAAGAAATTTAAGGTGAGATGGTTGAGGCAGCAAATGGGATTAGTGAGCCAGGAGCCAATCTTGTTTGCAACTAGCATAAAAGAGAACATAAGCTATGGTAAGGAAAATGCTACAGATGAAGAGATCAGAACCGCAATAGAGCTTGCAAATGCAGCCAAATTCCTTGACAAGCTCCCCGAGGGGCTTGATACAATGGTTGGTGAGCATGGAACACAGTTATCAGGCGGACAAAAACAAAGGATTGCTATAGCCCGGGCCATTCTAAAGAACCCGAAAATCCTCCTCCTTGATGAAGCTACTAGTGCTTTGGATGCAGAATCGGAAAGAATTGTGCAAGATGCACTAGACAAGGTCATGGCCAACCGGACCACTGTGGTCGTTGCTCATCGTTTGACCACAATCCGAAATGCTGATCTGATAGCAGTAGTGCAAACCGGCAAACTCGTGGAACAAGGTATTTATGTATATATATTGTCAATGTTGAAAAAATCGCTAGGCGCCTGGGGACCGCTTAGGCGGGCGCCTAGGGCGCTTAGGAGGCCGACTGCCTAGCGCCCTCTAAGTGCCTGTGGACCGCCTAAGGTGCCTAGAGCGCCTAGGCGGACGCCTAGGAGGCCAACCGCCTAGCGCCTATAATCGGATCGCCTTGGCGCGATTTTTGCAATACTGATATATGTAGGTATATATTCATGAACTGTACTGTACTGGTCATTTTAATTTATTTCTTAATATATATGTTAGGAACTCATGATGAGTTGATCAAAGATCCTAATGGAGCATATACACAGCTAGTAAAAATGCAGCAAGGAAACAAGCAGCAAGAAGAGAAGACGATGACGAGTGTAGAAGATCCAGCTGTTGCTGCTGCTGATGATGATGATGATGATGAATTAAGTAGAAGCCAGCAGCAACAGATCATGTTATCTTCTGTACTGAGAAGATCTATCAGCCGTGTACAATCTTTCACACATCCAATTGCAGGGCTAGTTGACATCCAACAATCTGAAGATCAACAAGTAGAAGGTAAATTAGAGGAGGTCGTAGTAGATGAGAAAACATTAAAGAAAAGAAAGAAAGTGTCTATAAGAAGGCTTGCCTCCCTGAACAAACCAGAGTTTCCATTTTTGCTTCTTGGAGTTTTAGCTGCATGCTTTCATGGAACAATCTTCCCAATATTCGGCCTCCTTCTTTCCACTGTCATCAAAATTTTCTTCAAGCCCCTACCAGAGATGAAAAAAGATTCCAAGTTCTGGGCACTCATGTATGTTCTCCTCGGGGTAGCTACTTTAATCGTTGTGCCCATCCAGAATTTCTTCTTTGGAATTGCGGGGGGTAAACTCATCCAGAGAATCCGTTCTTTAACATTCCAGAAAGTAGTCTACCAAGAAATCAGCTGGTTTGATGATCCTGCAAACTCAAGGTATATATAGTATATAACTATATATGTATGTACCACTTCAATTCAATTCCATCTAATATATATATAACGTACCTACTTCAGTGGTGCAATTGGCGCAAGATTATCCACCGATGCATCCACTGTCCGGAGCCTTGTAGGTGATGCTTTGGCTCTAATTGTCCAGAACATAGCAACAGTCGTGGCAGGGGTCATAATTGCCTTTACAGCTAATTGGATCCTAGCATTTATCATCCTCGCTGTGGTTCCACTACTAGGCTTGCAGGGTTTTATGCAGATGAGGTTGTATGCAGGATTTAGTGCTGACGCCAAGGTGATGTATGAAGAAGCAAGTCAAGTTGCAAATGATGCAGTTGGGAGCATAAGAACCGTGGCGTCATTTTGTGCAGAAGAGAAGGTGATGGCCATGTATCAGAAGAAATGTGAAGAGCCTGTGAAGCAAGGGGTTAAAGTAGGACTCATAAGTGGATGGGGTTTGGGCTTTGGTTCTCTTGTGCTCTATCTCACAAACGCATTTTGTTTCTACATTGGAGCTGTTCTTATCGAACACGACTTAGCAACCTTTCCACAGGTCTTCAAGGTCAGAATGAATGAATAATTGAAACAACTAACATATATACACGACCAATTCGATCTAAACTTAATTTTGAATTTGGCAGGTTTTCTTTGCACTGGCAATGACTGCTACTGGAGTTTCTCAAGCCTCTGCTATGGCACCAGACCTTAACAAGGCTAAGGATTCAGCGGCCTCTATATTCGACATTCTTGACAGAAAACCCAAGATTGATAGTAGCAGTGAACAAGGTACAACGTTAACTAAGGTCCTAGGAGATATCGAGCTGCAACATGTAGCATTCAAGTATCCAACTCGCCCGGATATCCAAATTTTCAAGGACATGTGCCTGACTATGCCTGCCGGAAAGACATGCGCTCTTGTTGGAGAGAGTGGAAGTGGGAAATCAACGGTGATCGGGCTAGTAGAGAGGTTCTATGCTCCTGATTCTGGAGAGGTTTTGCTGGATGGGGTTCCAATCGAGAAATTGAACCTAAATTGGCTAAGGCAACAAATGGGGCTGGTGAGCCAAGAACCAGTACTCTTCAACGACAGGATTCGCAACAACATAGCCTATGGCAAACAAGGAAATGTTACCGAGGAAGAGATCATTGAGGCTGCAAAAGCTTCCAATGCACACACTTTCATCTCCTCACTGCCTCAAGGCTACGATACTCCGGTGGGAGAGAGAGGGACACAACTATCCGGTGGTCAGAAGCAACGGATAGCCATTGCTCGGGCGATACTTAAAGATCCAAGAATTCTTTTGCTGGACGAGGCTACGAGCGCGCTGGACACACAGTCAGAACACATAGTGCAAGAGGCGTTGGAGCGCGTGATGGTGAACCGGACCACTGTCGTTGTGGCTCACCGTTTAGCAACAATTAAAGGGGCTGACCTGATTGCTGTGGTGAAAAATGGAATCATTGCAGAGAAGGGGAAACATGAGACGCTTTTGAAAATCAATGGAGGAGTTTATGCTTCCTTGGTAGCACTTCACACCACCACTACTAGTACTACTACCTAAATAATCATCCCATTCTTTCGCATAGTATAGATTGATTGAAGATACAAATTTAATATTTCCACGCACCACCTCCGATCCCAACATGTTTAATTTCTACAATAAATTTAATGCATGTATGTGGCCGGATTATTGCGGTCTCATTTTCGATCTTAATATCAAATTTAATTTTAAATTGATTTATATTCAATTCCGTTTACAAAATTGCAATTGACAAATTTAATTTTCTACCCTTGTCCTTAATTAATGTAGGGGTGTAAACGAGTCGAATTCGAGCCTAGGTGTGCTCGAACTCGAGCAACTCGATTGTTCGACGTCGATCTTGAGCTCGAGTTCGAGTTTGATTTTTCGCTTGAACTCGAGTTCGATTTTAACCTTGAATTTGACAGTTTGACTTGTTTGATTTAAAATTTAAACTACTCTGTTTTATCTATATACATAAATAATACAAACTTCAAATCAAAACACTCAAAATAAATTCGTAACGAAGTACAAGACACAACAAGTCAATAACATTGTTCAAACTTCAAAACATTCAAAATAAGTTTGTAAATCACAACAAACTACAAGACACAAGTCAACAACAGTAGTCCTTGATTCCTTGTACATATATATTTCGTCCGGGATAAGTTCAAAACAAGAAGGGATAAAGTACAAATAAGCCACGGAACTATTTGGGAAAAAGCAATTAAGCCATCGAACTTAAATAACCCCCAAATAAGTCATTGAACCCGGAAAAAAAGAGCAATTAACATTTTTAACAGGTTAACTCCAGGTTTTTACTGACTGGATTGCCAAATATTTATTTTATTTACGTTTTTTTATTATTATAATCCATCTACATAGTAATATATTTTAGTAATATATTTTAAAGTAATTATAATCAAAGTAGTTTTGTCTTGTCTAGATCTAATTTATTTATTTATTATTATTTTTTTAAACAAAAGATCTAGTGAAAAATAATAATAAATAAACAAATCAAATCTCGACAAGATAAAACTATTTTGATTATAATTATTTTAAAATATAATACTATCCAAGTGGATAATATTTATAAAAAATAATAAACGTAAATAAAATAAACATTTGGCAATCCAATAAGCAAAAACTTGGAGTTAACCTATAAAAAATGTTAATTGCTCCTTTTTTCAGGGTTCAATGACTTATTTGCTCTTTTTTCCGGGTTCAATGGCTTATTTGATGGTTATTTGAGTTCAATGGCTTAATTGCTGTTTCCCAAATACTTCAGTGGCTTATTTTTACTTTATCCCAAACAAGAAATATATGTTCAACTTGCAAAAAAAAAATGAATAATATTAGATAATAAATAAAAGTAATTAAAAATAGTTTGACAAGGATGTTACTTAGTAACTTACTTTCATGAGTTGGATGTCGGAAAAAATATTTCTTTGGAATGATTTCTCTTTCTAATAAATAAATACGTATATAATTAAACAAATATTTTTAAAAGATAATGTATCTTTTAGCATAAAAGTTAACTTATTTTATTTTTAGTAACTTTTGGGCTTATATATGGCCATTGACCCACAAGTTTAGGTCTTGTTTTCCTCTTTCTCTCCTCCACTGTACAACTCTCTCCCCTCTCTCTACAAAATAGAAGAAGATCAATGAATAAAGGAATTTTGGGGCTATGAGAAGAAGATCAATGAATAAAGGAGTTTTGGAGCTATGATTCTACCATTTTCCACTCTTGAGTCACTACTCTATGGAGCATATATTTCATATATGCTCTAGATACATACATATGGTATACACTCCACATACATTGGGTAATTAACTGTATCAAAGATAAATAGTGAAGATGAATACAATGATAATGTTACTCAAAAGAGAATTAAAAATACTTAGAAAAATTCAAACCAAAAGTAGTATTTATTTAGACTATCGTTTTTAATAACGGTCAGCTATATAATTTATATTGTTATATGTATTTTTAGTGTAAATGTGTAATGGTGGACAACTAATTTTTTTTTTTTTTTTTTTTTAAATTTAGTTCACTTTTTGTGACACCGCCAGGTGGCGGGTGTCGCAGAAAGTATGTATATTATTTTTATTTATTTATTTTTTAATTTTTGGGGACTTTTCGAGACACCCCCATGTGGCGAGTGTCGCGGAAAGTAATCTCGTTTATATATATATATATATATACATGGGGGTGTCGCGGAAAGTAATCTCGTTTATATATATATATATATATATATATATATATATATATATATATATATATATATATATATATATATAAACACACAGGTGTAGCGTTTTCTTATGTATTTACACTTTTACCACCGGACTATTTTTTAAATTTTACACTACACCTTTTAGACATAGGTGTAGTGAAAACACACAATTTTTTGGGTTAGACCACGAGATGTTCTGAGTAGGCCCTAATTGTAGAAGACATCTAAGCACGTACCATACTCAGCCTAATCCCCATTCGCACTGGGCTGGCCCAATTAAGGAATAAAGCAGTCGTTATATCGTGTATCGCCGTGCATAATCGATTATGCACCGCGCGTCAAAACGACACCGTTTCTGCAGTTATAACAGAGTGACACTACAATGTGTCTGAACCGACACTGTTTCACGGATTATTTTTATATTATCAAATGAAACTGCAGTTATATCAAAATGATACTGTAGTTGTGGTGAAATGAAACTACAGTATATATAAAATGAAACTGAATAACATTTCACATATTTGAGTGTATATTGTACAATGAAGCTGTAATTATATTGAAATGATCATGTAGTTGTGTTTTAATGAAACTATAGTGTATATAAAATAAAATTAAATAACATTTTCACATATTTGAGTGTATAAATATTGAATGAAACTGTAGTTATATCGAAATGAAACTGTAGTTGTGTTGAACTGAAATTGCAGTGTATACAAAATGAAACTGAAGAACAAAGTTATTTTTTGCAAAAATTCCATTTCTTTTCATTATGTAAAACGACGTCGTTTTGATGCGCGGTGCAGAATATAATTTGTCAAGAATAAAGTGTTGTTCAGATTGATTTTTCATACGTGAGGGGTTCGAACTCCAGACATTTATATGATCATATCATTTTTGTAGTAATGTCAAACCTAGAATCAGGTCTTAAGTTATTATAAGCCTAGCCTATTTCCATCCTTAGTAACAATTCATTGAGAGCTTCTAACAAAAGTAATAAGTTTAGACAAGTAATTATGAATAATCACATCCGAAGATGATTAATTTATCCAAATTTTATTCATTGTAGCAACACAACACGACATTTCAAATATACATGTGTATATATATATATGCACATTTCACATTATTAGTAAACAAGATTCGAAACCTTAATTATTGGCATAAGAAATAATAATAAGGTTTGAATTGTACGTTTTCCTCATCAATTTGGAGCTCGCGAATTCCATGCAAAAATTATTGCACTCTAATAATCCGGCTGCCTCCCCAACCCCAAGCGTGCCTTCCGTTCACCAACTCTCCACGGCCGCCGCCGCCGGGGCCGCCTTTGGGTACCGTCACGATGAGCTTCCCGTCCACGAACGCCGCCCTAGTTAGCTCCGGCTGCGTGAACGCCGGCAGCCTAAACCGCCACGTGTCCAGCTTCATTTGCTCCAAAAACAATGCAACCGATGACGACCCCTCCTGATGACGACTATTATTCCTCACCACAATCTTGGTTATTCCGGGATGGATCTCCACCGCGTGGGCCCTCAAGCCGCCGCCGCCGCAGCCGTGCTCGGCAACATGGCCGATCTCCGCCACGAACCGGAACCCCTCGGCGTTTTCTTCCACAATCACGTCGTCATCGGAGCGGAAGGGCAACTCCAGAACCTTCCCGAACACGTGGGGCAACCTCCTCAGCCTCATCGCGGCGGCGCTGCCATCCATAAAACTCGCCGATCGAACCGTTAAATTAAACAAAGGATCGGAAAGGAAATGTTATATATATTTCAGCCTCGTAGCTTTAATTTATATAGATATAGAGGGCAGAAGAATAATATTAAGAATACAGGAGAATCCAAATCTCATCAAAAAAGGGTTTTCAGAGAATAACTTTTTCGATCATATTCTGAAAACTAACGATGCCGTGAGTAGCTTCTTCTTCAAGCTAAGCTATTCATCAATTCCAAATTGAATACTTATTTGTGACTGAATTTTTAAGCAAATAAAAAATTCTGAAAACCCCAAATTGATTTGAACATACATATACTTATATAATTCCTATATATGGAAATGCATGTGTGTGCTTTGCTTGTATATCTATCATTACAGATTTACAGATAGATATTTATAGGAAAATTATATTTTCCTTAAAGATGAATTGTTTTTGACATTTCTGAAATCATGGTGGTAAGAAGAAGCGGGTTGGGGTGGGGTGGGGTGGGGTGGGGCGAGTGGTGAGGCCGGAGGGCTCTGCAAAGGCATCAGCAAAATTTCAATCTTTATCTAATTAATAATGCTTTTTGATGGACCAAATTAAAACCTTTTGGGAGAATATTAATTAATTTGCAAGTTTCTTAGTCCGGTACATTAGAGCCTCACACAAATGTTAGGTTGCTGATATCTTACTTTTAGTGTGGAAATGATAAGAATTTAATGGGGTGTTTGGTTGACATTAATTACAATTCAATAATAATGTAATGGAATAAGGATTAAATAGGCCACTGAACTGCACACTAAAGTGCAATTAGGCCATCGAACTCAGAAATAATGCAATTGGGTCCCTGAACTACACAAAATCATACAATTATGTCCAAAATGACTAATTTATCGAAATGCTGGTTACTAATTTTAAAAATAATTTATAAACATATTTCAAAATAAAATAATTAATTTAATAAAAAAAAAAAAAAAAACACTAAAACTAAAGGCTTCGTTTCCCTGGCCATGGAGACGAAGCCTGCGGGAGACGATTCGTCTCTGGCAGTTCTAATTTTTTTTAATTTAATTAATTATTTTATTTCAAATTATATTTAAAATTTATTTTTAAAATTGGTAATCGCCACGTCAGCACAATTTCAGGTCAACATGTCATTTTAGACCTAATTGCATGATTTTGTGTAGTTTAGGGACCCAATTGCATTATTTTTAAGTTTGATGGCCTAATTACACTTTGGTGTGCAGTTCAGTGGCCTATTTGACCTAGGGATGTCAATTTAGCCCGAACCCGATGGGCCAACTCGAAAAAAACCGAAACCGACAGGGCTATGGCCCGAACGGGCTAGCCCGATAAAACACATTAGCCCAACGAGCCCGAAACCGATTAGCCCGATACCCGATAGGGCTAGCCCGAAATTAAAAGGGCTAGCCCGACAACCCGAACTATTGAAAACTATTCTTTATTATAGAAGTGATATGAAACCTAACATATATGGAATAATTATTATACTTTAAAATAAATAAATAAATAAATAAATAAATAAATATATATATATATATATATATATATATATATATATATATATATATTAAAACTTAAATTTTTAGTTTTATAAAATTTAAATCAACTTTAATCTAATATTTTGACTAAAAATTGATGAGCACGGAATTTTTCGTCCCCGCTAAATTTTCCGCGGGAACGTAGATAGGGACTATTTTTAATTTTTCGTTGAGGACGGAGATTGGGAGTATACTTCCCGCCCCGCCCCGCCCCGTTGTCATCCCTACTCTAAATATGGGTACTCACTTTCAGTTTCTAATTTTAGTTCAGATGGTTCAACCCGCCCGATTAGCCCGACAACCCGAAGTTTAGGGTTAGGACCAAACCGAACCCGAGAATAAAATATTAATAAACCGATTAGCCCAAACCGATTAGCCCGACAACCCGACAGGACTAGCCCGAAACCGAGTGGGCTGGCCCGATTGACATCCCTAATTTGACCCTTATTCCTAATGTAATTGTAAGAAAGGAGAAACGAACTTTATTTTTTTGTCAGAGGGAATTGCACCCTCAATTCAATGAATTGCAATTTGCAAGTCCCCCATATGGGAAAATGAAGAAAATGACATATGTGCTCTTAATTATTATTATTATTATTATTATTATTATAGAAGGGCATTTTAGTATTTATTTCACTTCTTCCCTTTCCATTCTCAATAATTCTATTATTTTCTACCAAACAATGTAATTTGAATTCGTACTTTGTTCCAACATTATTCTTTTCTCATCGAATTATAATTTTTTTCCGGAAAAATCACACTTTTGGTCCCTCAATTGTTGCTCGATCTGCAATGTGGCCCCCCACTGTCAATTTCATTCAATTGGGTCCTTCATACCTTTAAACCGTAGTCGATTTGGCCCTCCGGTCAGATTTCTCTCAAACTATAGTTAATACTATGGACATAAGTGTAATTTCGCTTTAGCCTCTTTACCCCATTCTTCAACAACGACATTTTACCCCAATTTCATAACCTAATTTCGCAATAGCCTTATTTCCCCTACATTTCACTCCCAAGCTGCGAACCTAATCTGCCATTAACGTAGCCATTCATCATACTGCTACGAAGAGGACGACGAGCCAATTTCACGACCATGTCTTCAAACAACTCCGGCGGTTCAGTAGAATGGATTCCAAAAGTACGATGTTGGTGCGGCAAAGTTGCTCCGGTAAGGATGTCCTGGAGTTATGCCAACCTTGGAAAGTGATTCAGAGCATGGCCACGCTATGGAGTACGTGTAAGCATCCTAAACGATTTTACTTTGCTATTATTAGGTTTTAGAATACTTAATTCGACTTCGTTAATTGATTGTGAATGTTAGGGGAATGGGAACTGTAGGTATTTTCAATGGTTGGACTCGGATTTCTTCTGAGCGTGTGTCCAAAGTGATTCGATGTCTATTGAAGAGGTTAGATAAGCAGGAGATCATAGTGAAATCCAAATGCTTCAAGCTGTTATTGAAGAAAAAAATGTCAACCTTAAGAAGAAGAATTTGGATTCCAAATTTCAATTTTTGTATGGTTTTGGATTTGCAATTGTTGTTGGTTTTCTTTGTTTCAAGCATTGGATGAGAAGTGTTGATCCAAGTGAAAAGCTTTTCCAGTTGAACTAAGATAGATTTGTAGCTTAATGGTAGTTTGTATTAGTTTTGAGTAGTTTGTAAACTGCCATTGTGTAAAAACTGTGATTGTTTATAATGGAATTAGTTTATTGGATTTGGCTTACACTGTGAACTGTAAGTGAATCTGAAAAAAAAAAAAAAAAACACAAATGAATCTGGGAAAAACCAAATACATGGAAAATTGAACTAATGAACTACCAAAATGAGTTGTAAGTGAATCTGGAAAAAAAAAAAAAAAAAACAAATGAACTGGACAAATACATGTAAACTGTGAGCTGTAAGTGAATCTGGAAAAAAAAAATAAATGAACTAAAAAAATACATGTAAACTGTGAACTAAAAGTGAATCTGGAAAAAATCAAATGAACTGGAAAATGAGCAAAATAAGCAAAACTGCCAAATGAGCAAAATAAACAAAATTGTCAAATGAGCAAAATAAACGGACTTCATAAACTGCATTTGTGTCTTACATTAACTGGGAAACTGCCAAAAGAACAAATGACCACTTGAGCAAAAATACATGATCACTTGTAATGAACATCTTGCCTACCAAACTGCCTAGCAAAAATACATGGTCACTTGCCAATGTTCACAAAATACAGCAATCAATTACTAATCAAAAATACAATCACTTATATATAATCACTTGCCAATGTACAAAAACACATAAAAGTACATTTTGTCTTCACATTTCCTTATGGTCACTTGTAATTTTTTTTCCTGGCCAATCTCTGAATTGCAGTTAAAGTTCTATACTTCTTTCCTCCTCTTGTCAGTACATTTTCAGTAGCACATGTACCTGTAACTTGTGAAGCAATAAAAGTAGACTCTTGTGGAAGTTGGTTGTTAAGTGGTTGAATCCCATTTCCAACTGCTTAGAACTAGGACTAGGACCATTAACTTCTACCTCTATTTCTTCAAACACAGTATCTGGACTATTAACTTCCCTCTCAGAGTGTTGTTCACTTGTCTCATCTCTGCCCTCATTGCGCTCATTCAATAGTGCATTATCTCCTAAAGACCTAGATAACTGTACTTCATAATCCCATTGATCATGATACATATGTTCAACATAAATGTCCAACTCCTTGTTTGTTGGAACCTCGCTCTAAACTAAGCATTAAAATATTTGCATCTGTGCTTAGTTTTCTCAATTCAATTTTTTTTTTTTTTTTTTTTTTTTTTTTGCATTTTTTCTACTCTTAACCTTAACCCAGAATTTGATCTTTTTATCACAGAACCTTAATTGTTTTACCATCCTCCTTAAATCCAGTAAACTTCCCTCATCAGAGTTGAAATAATCAAAATACTCCACAAAACCATCCCTATAGTCAACTTTTGGCTTCCAGAACAAATTAACACCAATATGCAGTTTAATAGTAAACACAGGTAGAGGAATCCTCACCAACATCTATAAAGCAGTAATTTAAATTAAAAGTCAATTTAACAGTTTTGCAGAAAGAAAAAACAAGGTCCATTCACAGTAAAATACAAGCACAGTAACCTAGAAGTACAGTATGGTCCATTCACAACCAGTACACTAACTACGACCCCCATGTGGGTACAACAAAGTAACGTATAACTACATCTTGTCCCCCAAAACCCAACATTGCACATGCGAAAAAGAAACATACAACCATGGTTCAAGTTCGGATATATACATTTATTAAACTAGACTAGAACTGGTCCCTACTAAGCAATAATCCCAGAACCCAACACATTGCACATGCTGGAATCTCTTTAAATAACACAAACAAGACAAAAATCAACTTTTCTACTGTGAAAAGTAAAGCATATGTGAGCTTCGGATACTTACACGTAGGAATTCTATTGGAACCATTAATCCTCCTACTAGTCATGCTCGTGCTCGTGCATCATCGTCCTCTTCGCAGCTTGGGGATAAAGGATTTAGGGGCAATAAAACGTTAATCACAGATTGTGGGTGAAACCTAAGCTAAGGCTGAAATGAAATGAAATTGGGGGTAAAATGTCGTAGAAGAATGGGCATAAAGTGGCTAAAGCGAAATTACACTTATGTCCATGGTATTAACTATAGTTTGAGAGAAATCTGATTGGGAGGCCAAATCGACTACGGTTTAAAGGTTTGAGGGACCCAATTGAATGAAATTGACAATGGGAGACCACATTGCAGATCGCGCAACAATTGAGGGACCAAAAGTGCGATTTTCTCTTCTTATTTTTCCCTTAATTCCGTCATTCCAACCAAATTGTTATATTTTCTGTTTAAATTTGTTTTCGTCATCATAAATGTCTTTACTCGGGTACATAAGAATCTCAAACAAATGTTAAGTTTAGGTAGGACCTTAAAAATGACAAAATACTCCTTCATAAATTTTAAGATAATTATATTTATAAGATTTGAACTCAAGAGTTTTGATTAAGTTAAAAGTGACATTTAATCTTGATTTACAATCTAACTCATCTAAATGTCATTTTTAAAATAAGTTCAAATTTACATTGGGCATTCTTCCACTCCAAAAACCAAGCACTCCACTTTTGCAAAAAAGTCCACTCCATTGAAGATGATGAGATGTCTATAAATATTTATAGAATATTAAATAGTAATTAAAAATGTTAATTACTATAAATAAAAATGAATAGTGTGACATTTGTTATAAATAGTTAAAGTAAAAAAGGTAAAGTTATTACTTTATTTATAAAAATGCTTGGAACATACTACTCCATATAAATTATTGGATATAGGATTTTTTTTTTTTTTTTTAACTTACAATGCAATCAGTAGGCAACTTGCAGCTGGTTTAAATAGAGAAAATGACATTTTTTCGTCTTTTTTATCTCTTAATTATTTACATATTCACATTAGTCCATCAATTATTTTAAAATAACAATCCCCCATTCTCTCCCTTTCTTTTTTTTGTTAAATGTTCATTTTGACCTTTAAAAATAAGGACAAAATATGTATTTCATTATTTTCTTCTCCAACAAATTATTGTTTATATGTGAAAATTAAAATATTTGTAAAAATGTGTAAACATCATTTGTAATTATAATTATAATTTTAAGCTAATGCTAGTAACATTTATAATTATAATTAATTAACATTAATGAATTATTCAAACAATGTCTTGTTCTTTTTCACATGTATTTTGATTCCTAATATAAACAATAATTTGTTGGAGAAAAAAATAAAGTAAATGCTTATTTTTAAGAGTAAAAATGTTTATATTTAACATAAAAGGAAAAAAAATTGTCACTTTTGAAATAATTGAGGGACTAATGTGAATACATGAATAATTCAGGAAAAAAAAAAAAAAAAAACAATATAAGCATATAATTCAGGGGAGAAAATGTCATTTTTCCTTATATATGATTTGCAATTCCTAATCACAATCCAGAACAGGTACTCCCCACATTGCCATTGCCACATATTCATAGCCTCAAAGGCTTTACAGCATTTTTTTTTTTTTTTTACCTATATGTACAAACAGCTATCACTCACTACACCAAGCTATCTGCTGAAATCCATTTATTATCTATAAGTAGCCTTGTGAATTATCAGCAAGATTCGATAAACCATCAATTCATACACAATCTAACAGTACAAGAAAGTCTTACTTCTGAGCCATAAGCATGTCGAGTACGCCATAAAACAGGTTGCCAAATGAAAAGATTGAGCACCTCAAGTGTCAAGACCGGTTGTGCGTATCAGAAGTCTCCTGCTGATGTGTCTGATGCCTGCGGCGAGATCGCCTGTGGCTTCTACCATGTTTTCGAGGCAATGTGTGGGATGCATCGGGGGATTGGTGATGAATCTCATCCGCGTTGTCAGCAGGCCCGAAAATACAGTCAAACGGGTCTGCATCGCCATCTGCACTCATCTGTAACAGTATAATAATGCATTCAGTTGGAGCAGAACGAGAACTCTGAACTACCTATGTGCGTTAGGTATGAAGTATCAAATAGACTCTTTCAGAAAACACTATAGTTTCAGTTTGCTACACTAACAGGCTGTTTGGTTGGAAGGAATTGAAATTCCTTTCCTACATAATTCTTTAACATGTCAAATTACATTGTTTGCTAACCAGCTTGGTTGGCGCGAATGGCCGTGCACTCTTGTCCCTTAAGAGAGGTCGGGAGTTCTAACCCCCTCCCGTATGAAAAAACCAATCTGGCCAGCACTTTGGCCCTTAATTGGGCCGGCCTGATGCAAACGGGGATTAGTCTGGGTATGGTACGGGCTTAAAGATGCCTCCTACAGTTAGAGCCTGCTTAGGACACCTCGTGGTCTGACCAAAAAAAAATTACATTGTTTGCTTGGCGGGAATTGCAATTCCCTCATTCCATGGAACTGAAAATCCTACCCCCCCCTCTCTCCAAGAATTGCAATTCCAAGCTAGATGGGAAGAAAAAATGTGTTGTACGGACAATCCTACCCCTCCCTCTTTACCAAAAAGTGAGTCATTATTATTATTGTTACATGGGTATTTTAGTCTTTATATCACTTCTTCCCTTTTCAATTCCCATATCTATCAAACACTTCTATTCCTGCCTATAATGACAACAACACATGCGCATAGGTGCTTTCAAATACTACAATGAAAAAAGCATGTGTAGTAGTAGTGATTGAGTTTCAAAAGGTAACTCACACCGACTTTCTTTTGCTCAAGATCAGATTTCTGGTTGGTCTTTCTTCTGGAAACAAAAGAATCCTCTCCGGCATTAGGTTTTTTCATATTATTCCCCTCCAAATGAGTTGCGTTCTCGTAAGAGTCTTCTCCTGTCCTTTGGAAAGAATCCAAATTTTCACTAAAGAAATTCCTTAAGCGCCACCTTTGTTTTGGCTTGTCCGGTGATAAATCATCGTAAACATTCTCAGAGATAAAATATTTGGAGACAAGTTGCATTCCCAAAGAATCATGTTGGTACTTTTTCACTATTCTGTAGTATTGGAACACTAAATCACTACACAGTTCAAGAGGGAAGATAAATACTATAATTGAAACGCACAAAAGACATTCAAAAATCAAAGAAAATAAAAACAATTCAGAAACATACATTCCAGCTAATTCTCTTTGCAACCGAGTTCCATGCAGTGAGAGACTCTGTTCAACACTTGATTCCATGGACTTGGAACATCTCCATAGGCCGAAAGAGATACCAACAGCTATGAGAAAATAACATTAATACGATAATAGAAAGAAACCTCCATGAAGGAATCAATTTTGGAATCACTCTCAAGTGATTTTACAAAGGAAAACATACAAAATATGTACACAAATACTTCAGTATGAACAGAGGCAGGGGGAGGGGAAAGCACTGTAAATTAGATAGATGCAGCAATAGCTTCATTCTATCCACCTTACCTACACATTTGTTTGAAAACTCCACGGCCTGTTTAGCCGTGCAGTAAATAAATACAATCTTTCAAAACTGGATGAAATAGAAATGTTCTATGTTGAAAGGTGATTGTTCTCCAAATTTGACAACAAAAAACTCCATTTTCCGATTCCCCACTAAAAAAAGAATGTGGAACTTTTCAATATGATGCTTTCCAAATTTTAAAAAGTAATTAAGTGGCCATTTCACTTGCTTTTTCCACATGAATATCATCATCTTCACCCAATTCTCCAAGATGTTTGTAGAACTTTCTAATTAAGTGAGTCAACTCCTTCACTAATTCCGTGAGAGTGTTGAACTAAAACCAACTGACACCCAAGACAACAGCATCGGAACCAATGTTACATGCTGATACAATACAGATCCTGGGCTGCCAATCTACTAAAATCTGCTAAAATCAATTTAGTTATCTTATTTCCTAGTTTATTAGTAGTTGCCTTTTTACTCTAAGTAACCATATTTTAGAATATTGTTTCCTTATGTCTTAAGCTTTTATAACTCCTATATATAGGGAGAATATTAGATTGTCTTAGTAAGTTGGAAATTGAATAAAATCAAAAGGAAGTTTCTTCCTCAAACTTCTCCCCAACTCTCTCTTCTCTCATTTTGTTTTCCCTTCTTCACGATTGGGAAGAACATAACCGATCGTTCAAACTCTGTCTCTCATAGGCCCATAACGAGGAGTATAACTCGTGAACATATCACATGCTGACTATATAAGCAAGAAAACACAAAGGAAAAAGAACAAAGAATAGTAGTTGGAAAACAAAAAGAAAAATTGGGTTTCTTGAGACCCAAAACTCCCTTATCCCTAATATTGGGATTAAAATTCTGCTTCCATTCCAAACTAAGAAGAGTAATAAGCTAAATAACTACTCCATCCGTCCCATTTTATATGTCTAGTTCGGTTAACGAGACTTGACTGTAGTCATTTTTAATTCAAATTTTCATAATATTAAGTTTAGTATTATTATACAAAATTTATATATTTAGAAACTACACTAGAAGTACTATTAAACACAAAAAATCAAATTTAAAAATAAGTAAAAAATACTAAAGAAAATAAACAAAGAAAAAAGAATTGGTTTGACTAATGAATAGTAGGACAGATAAAATGGGATAGAGGGAGTATTTAGTAGATCCCAAATAACTAACCTAAGTAATAAGCTAATAACTAATTAGTAGTTTCCAAATAACTAAACTATGTAATGTAATTGTAAAAAATAAGGCTTCTCCAATTACATGAACTTCCTATAAATAACCACCACGCCCCCATAATGTATCAGGCCAACCACGATCAACTGGCCACAATTGATACAACCCCCACGGCCCCACCCACAACCAGAGAAGACAGAACACTGCCAGTCTGCCACCCACCCACACCTGAACTAGTTTTTTCTACACGAAGAATAATCCAAATTTCAACAAGCTTCATTGTTTTTAAATTTGGAATACATACAAATTTCCAACTAAGAAAGTGTTATGTAATTTTGCAAAGCAAATAAAAACAGGAAAAAAAATGTTTGAAATGGAAAATGTCCACAAATACACAGATGTTTCTGTAAGAAAGAACCTTAAAGTTTTAATATGCTCTTGGCCACCACATCTTTATTTTCCTTTTCTATAAGTGTTGTCTAGAGAGGTATAATTAATCTCTCGATTGCATCTACTCATAACTATTTTGAAGATTACATGAATTAGTGCCAGGTAAAGAAGATGGACACACAAATTTATAAAGGTGAAATCTAACAATATGGACTGTAAATTTAGAATGGTGAAATACTTTAGGTGTTACCTGCTGCGATGTTAGCACGGAAAAAATTATTTAGCCTTCGAGTTACTGCAGAAAAATAAAGGAAAATCAAATAATTTAGCTAGGCGATTCACGAGTTGTATATACTGCAGGTGCAACAGAATACAAAGTAAAATGGTCATGCGGAGAACAATACAAGAACGAAACCAGTTTGTAATTACGTAATAACTAATAATGATATGTACAAGGCTAGACTTGGTGGATCACACATACAAACACTTCACCTTATATGCCTGAATTCTAGTCTTTGAATCCATTAATCAGTGTAGAGAAAACACAGCAAAGGGCATCAAGTATACAGGATATAACTCATATAAGACATTTAATTCTGTGAATGCCAAACAAACAGATTTGAACTAATGCAAGAAAACTGTACATGAGTAGACCTCCTACTTATTTCTTGACCCAAAAATGGATTCTAATATTAATCTTCATAACCAAAATTAAAAGAAGGCATATCCAAGTCTTTTATTCAATGAATAACCAAACATATGTATGTAGAGTAAAAACCAATTTGGCTAGAACTAAAAATTCTAGGCTGGTTTAGATAATGTACCTAACCAACTAGCAATGGAACCAATACTCATGCCGATACCCAAATCCCTAATAGCATTGTTCCTCCAAGAATTTAGTACTTCTGCTTCTTCCCTTGTCACTGGCACCTACATTACAATTTGGAGTCAAATGACAGCATTTAGTACCCAAATACAAGAGCCAAAGAGGGGAAGATTAAACACATAAATAACAGAACCCAATCGACAGAAGTGTTGAAACGCACAAAACCCAGATCAAGAAAAGCGGAAAACTCCATCCAAAAAATGGAGTGCGCTCACAAAGATTCAATTGTTAAGCGAAAGGGGGTGGATTAACCTTCTGGAGACGGAGAAGTTCATCGGCTTCTAAGAGCGACATTATCAGTTGTTTCGGTTGGGCAGTGTGAAGTGTGTTGATGTATTTGGCACCGGTACTTGGGATTTTTGAAGTTGAAGAAAAGCAAGCAAGAATGCAAGCGGGTCGACAAATGAATTTTGGTTCGTTTTCTATCACGGCAAATGAATGGGAAGTGGGAAGCGGGTCGCCAATTCTAAGCCGGTAAATCTGTAATCAATCTTGGAAAAGGTACAAAAACCACGGGTATTATTCTTACTCCCAAACTCCCAAATATTACTTATTGAACTTAGAAACAAAATCATTGATATTATTCTTCTCAACATATTGAATCCCCAATCCCAACCCGTCAGAACAGTTGGGAGGATGCAGTCGTTATATCGTGGACTGCAGTGCATAATCGATTATGCATCACGCGTCAAAACGACGCTGTTTCTACAGTTATAACGGAGTGACATTACAGTATGTCTAAACCGACACTGTCTCACGTATTATTTTTGTATTATCAAATGAAGCTGCAGTTATATCAAAATGATACTGTAGTTGTGGTGAAATGAAACTACAGTATATATAAAATGAAACTGAATAACATTTCACATATTTGAGTGTATATTGTACAATGAAGCTGTAATCATATTGAAATGATCATGTAATTGTGTTTTAATGAAACTATAGGGTATATAAAATAAAATTAAATAACATTTTCACATATTTGAGTGTACAAATATTGAATGAAACTGTAGTTATATCGAAATGAAACTGTAGTTGTATTGAACTGAAACTGCAGTGTATACAAAATGAAACCGAAGAACAGAGTTATTTTTTGCGAAAATTCCATTTCTTTTCATTAAATAAAACGACGTTATTTTGATGCGCGGTGCACGATATAATTTGCCGGGAGGATGTAACTCAACTGAATCAACACACAAGGAGCCCCTCACTTTGAAAGGTTAGGAGACTGGATCCCTAGTCATTCTTCTCAAACTTCACCCCTATGACCAGTTGAGCTACCTATGCGGGCAAATCACGGATAATATTATTTTAACGATTGGTTAATTATTAAAAAATTTTAACTTTTATAATTCTTTTCAAAACATATTTTTAAAGGAAAAATTATATTTTCTCCCCTTTTAAATTATTCATGTATTTACATTAGCCCCTCAATTATTTTAAAAGTGACAATTTTTCCGATTTTATTTTAAATAGACACTTTTTACCCTTAAAAATAAATATTTTACTTATTTTTCCTCTCTAACAAATTATTGTTCATATGTAGGGATGACTATGATTCGGTTCGAATCAGTTTAACATTGTAGCAACCGAATAGAAATCGTAGAAACGATTCCGATTACGGTTCAAGACCGGAACTGTCGGTTCTGATTCCCAACTAGAAAAAAAAAATAAATGTAGAATTTGAAATATTAAAAAATAATAATAAAATTTGTACTAAAAAGAAAAAAGGTTCGAATCGGCAGTTCAAGCCGGAACCACTAGTTCATTCCGGTTTATCATTCCTCAAAATCATGAACCTGGAATTGATCCGCGGTCATATCTATTTATATGTGGGAATCAAAATAAATGCAAAAAAGAGCAGACACAATTTTTAAATATTATAAGAGTTAATTCCACAGAGGTCCCTTATCTTTGGTGACAATTCCAAATTTAGTCTCAAACTATCGTTTTTGCCATTTAACTTCTTATACTATTATTTTTTGGACACTTTTAGTCATTCTCATGACTTTTCCTATTTTTAGTAAGGGCATTTTTGTCTCTTCATATTTTTCTCAAGAAAGTAGGAATGACGCATGATAGCTCCCCCCGCACCTTCTCTAGATTAGCCCGATCGAGGCGGTGGGATCGCCTCTCCGACTCCAGCGCCTTGGAAAGCTCGCCTATCCGCACCTTGGCAGCCTCATAGGTTTCGATAAGAGCAGCCCAACGATGAACAACCTGAAAAATAAAGAAGTGAGGCAAGTTAGGCAGTACTCCAAATCAATGCACAAATGGAAAAGTTCGAAGGGGTGTACCTCGATAACATGAACAGAGGCCTCCTCCGCCCGAAAAGACTCCACGCTAGGAGTGGATGTCAAGTGTTGAAGCAGCGCCTGAGCTTGGGTGGTGTCCATAGAGTTGTGAGCGAGACTTGCCCGTGGTGGGGGTGGTAGTGGCCGAGGAGCAACGAGGGAGGTGGGCCCCGAGGTGGAGGTGGAGGTGATGTGCGCGGGAGGTACATTTTATTCAAGTAAAGAAAGACAAATAAGGTGTAGCAAGTGTAGACCTCCCAGAGTGGCGATGGAAAGTGCTAGCTCGGTCTCGGACAAAGACGTGGGGGAACCCACGGGATAGAGCTCGGCCACGGCCGAGCTGCAAGGCCCGACCTCGGAACTAGGAACACGAAGGAACTCAAAGGCGAACCCTCCCGAGCTCCCCGAGTCCTCCTCGGCTGAGGTGTCCATGTCCACCGGGATGGGCTCGAGCACATCTTCACGAGGGCCCGGGAGCCGAGGCGGGAGCAAGGTACCCGGTGTGAAACCCAAATGCACCATGTTCTCCTCGGTCAACATGGGTGCTATGTATAGGATGGGGCCCGGGTGGTGAAAGACGTAGACATGGTCTATAGGGATGGCAATTGAACCCGCTCCCGACGGGGAAAACCGACCCCCGCCCCGACGGGGACGGGTTCGGAGATTTATTTCGGGGAACGCGGGCGGGGATGGAGGAATTACCCAATCCCCGCCGAGGACAGGGACGGGGACGGGGACGGGGATTGCATTCCTCGCCCCGACCCCGACCCCGATCCCGCCCCGAATTTCCCGCTAATAAGTACCGGAGTAATAAATTAATAATATTAGATAGAATATATATAATATTAATAATAAAAGTTTAAAAATTAAAACAAAAGATAAGTAGATAACCGCTCATAAAGTCATAAGTCATAACCCTAACTCTCTATTCTCTAAGTCTGCCACTCTGCCTCTCATATTCTCATAACCCTAGTTTCTCCATTATCTCCATTCTCTCCATTCTCCAACCCTGAAGTACTCGCTGGAGTCGCCGCCTCCCTCTCTGTTCCATGACTTCCGTCGGCCACCTCCCTCTCTGTTCCGTCGCCTCGCCGCGACGCCGCCTCCCTGACTCCATCTCTGTTCTTACGGGTCTCAGGCTGCAAGTCTGCAATAGTGAAGGTAAATGAACCATTTTTCATTTCTGTTTAGTTATTTTAATTACTAATTAATAATTAGCATTTCTCATTTCTGTTTAGTTATTTTAATTACTAATTAATAATTAGCATAGTTCTCAATCACTGGTTCATAGAATGTATTACCATTTTTGTTTAGTCATTTCTGTAATTCTGTTTAGTTAGAATAATTAGCAATCACTGGTTCATAGAATAATTAGCATATTTTAATTTCTGTTTAGTCATTTCTGTAATTCAGTTTAGTTATTTTAATTACCATTTCTCAATCACTGGTTCATAGAATGTATTACAATACTGGTTCATAGAATGTATTAAAACAGTATACAAACTTGTATAAAAACTTAATCACTGGTTCATAGAATGTATTAAAATAATTACAAACAGAATTTCTTGTTAAACTAATTTTATTTTTTCATATATTATTACTTATTAGAATTGAAGGTGATAATTCGCATGTTGGCGTTTGTGACTCATTTACTGCAACGCCTGTGAATTCAAGAAACTCAAGCAACTAGCCCAACTGTTGAAGGTGAGCTTCTTGTGTATTTTTGTAGTTATTAAATTATTAAATTTACTTTTTGTTTATCTTATTATTTTGATTTTGCACTTGTTTATTTTGTTGCTTCAGAATCCGCTTCAGAAACTCAAGCAACTAGCCCAGTTTCTACCGTTGCTTCAGAATCCGCTTTCAGTACTAGTGGTAGATTGATATCGCCTCATCATAGCATACTCTGAAGCGATAAATTATTTTGAGGAAGAGTTGAATATTCAAAACTTGAAAATTGAAGTTTCGAAGTTTATTTTGTTTTGTCATGTACTAATGTAATATGTTTGGACTTTGGAGGAGTTTAAAACAATTTAAAGTGTTTGAACATTTTATGATTATTATTTATGTTAGAAAGTTGGAACTTTGTAAGTTTGCATATTTGTAGGGATTTTAGAGTTTGAATATTTTAATTTTATTAATCTATGTATTTTGATTAAGGATTCAAGGCTTAACAATATGGATTTGTAATAATATTAGTCTCTCTTTTTTTTTTTTTTTTAGAAAAATTAGTCTTTTTTTTAATAGGCATAAATAAAAAACGGGGCGGGGATTCCCCGTCCCTGAAAATTCCCCGTGGGGACGGGGATGGGGAATAATTCTCCATCCCCGTCGGGGAACGGGGCGGGGACGGGGAATGGGGAAATATTTCGGGGACGGGGATGGGGACCCCATTCCGCGGCCCCGCCCCACCCCGTTGCCATCCCTAATGGTCTATCAAGGTTTTACATCTTTGGGGGTCACGTGTTTTCAAAACTGTGTATTCCACGATGACATGAAAGGAAGCTCGGGGCCCACAGAGACATAGACAAACGCAGGTTTCCATTGGTAGTTAGAACTTAGAAGATTGGATGTTTTGGAAGGTTTTCATGTGGGTGCGGGCCGAAAAAGCCACCCACCCCTTACTTGCTCGACCCGAGGAGACTGTGACGTGGAAGAGGAAATTGAACAAGTCAAGATATGGCTCTACCCGGATTTCTTGACACCTAAGAAGGAAAGCTAGGACCACGAAGTGGGAATTCGGGACTAGTTGCCCCGGACTAATCTCGTAGTAATTGAGTAGGTCCACAGCGAAGGAACGAAGGGGGAATCGAAGGCCATACAACATGGATAGAACATGGATGCCGAAATGGTGGTCACTTGGGGGCTCCGTGACATTGTCACTTGGAAAAGGCGCCTCCATTTCGACACCCGACTCGGCACCCGACCCCACAATTTCCGTAGCCTTCCCCCATTGGTGAGGTGAGAGGTTCGCGAGAGTGGTGTGGGGGATGTTCAAGTCTAGGTCTGTGTATTCCACTGGCTCGGGGTCGGCAATTTGTAAGGGATAACCGTCCTCGGGGTATGTGTAGAGGTCGGTAACCTCGCCCTCGGGAGAAGGAAACTCGTCGGCAGAATTGGGGTCACTCATGCCGACTTCACTATCGCTTATGGAGTCGAAAACGCTAAGGTCGAAGCTTATGGACATGTGGGGGAGGACGTAACAACGGAAGAAAACGGGAGAACCCCGCGGTCTCGGCCGGAGCACCTGCCGGCAGTTTCGGCCGGAGGGTGGAGCGGCAGTGTCTCAGCCGTGGGAAAAACAGCACGACCAAGAAAGAAAAAAAAAAAGAGAAAGAAATGGCGGTCGGCCGTGAAAGGAAGAAGAAGAAGGGACTAGCCGACCACGGACCCGAAACTTGGCTTGAAGACCCGGGAGAGCACTTGTGACTTGGAAGAAGCTTGAGAGAATTTTTTATTGTGAATGGGGAGGTGTTGGCCGAAAATGGGAGGAAAAGGGGGATTAAATAGGGTGTTGGGAGAGTAAGGGGGGAAAAGAGGGGTTAAAAAGGGTTGACTAAAATTTGAAATTCAAAAAGGGGGATGTTGGGAAGAGAGAAAGTTGAAGGTGATGTGAGGAGAATTTGATGAGATTTGGTGGGATTTGATGTGGGAGATTTCTAAGGTTTTTTTATAGGGAAATGTTGCATTTTTGTAGGGATTCTAGTTCATCTGAAGAGAATTTTGCGGAGGAAGAGTTTTATTCGCGATAGAATTTTATTTGAACGAGGTCGTCCAATGTTGACCTCAAGGTGTTTTCGCCTAGAGGTCGGGTCGGTGTATGCATACTCTCATTCGTTGACGACTTCTCGCAGCGAAGAGAGTGGGGGACTCATGATGGATATATTATACACGAACCGACCCAGGGTAGCACCGCGGACCCGGAGCACCAAGGTAGAGCCTAAGACACCTCGGCCCTAGACGGCTCGGCCCAAGGCACCTCGGCTCGAGAGGTACCCTGGCCCAAGCCATCTCGAAGGTGGTGGGCTCGGGTGGAGTAGCTCGGCCGTACCCGAGCTCGTGTCATAATGAGCTTGGGTAAGGGAGCTTGGTCATGCCTGAGCTCAACACGCGCTGGCCCGTGACCCGGTCTTGCCCGGGCGTGGTCAGCGCGGAGATCCAACCTCCCTCCATTTTAGGGGGGCGGTTGAGGGGTTTTTGCTTGTATAAAATCCCTTCCCTTTGTCTTGTAAGGACACATTCTATCATTCTTACATACTTTGTCCTATCAAATCACTGTAATAGTCTATTTACGGCATATAATACGATATACCGTCTCCACGGCCTTTACGACGTCGTTTCGTTTATCTATCCTTTTATTATACACATTCTTAGTCGGATTTAGTGGTTCGGGTCCACCCCGGGTACTTAAATCCATCATCTACAATATGCTTTTTTTCTTTACGTACAAGGCAGAGGTATCATTGCAGTGTATGTAGAGGGAAACAAATTTCAAATATCTATTATCATTTATGCAATGATGAGTGGTACGGGGTCAGGTTGCTTTTTCTGATTTTTAGCCGATGTGACTACTTTAATTCTACACCAGACCTTTTGTGTAGTCCTTTTTAGGAATCTTCCTTGGGATGTGTACCTATGACTCTTTTGTTCTTGGTAACACTCTTCTTGCAACTTTAGATTTTGAGGACCACAACGGTTCATTCAAAGAATGTTTGAACGGTAGATACAAAAAGGTAATTGATGACTTCTCGTGGTTAACCTTTTGGATCTTTCCTCAGCAACCTTTTGGACTTGACTTTCCTTAATCAATCATTTACCTCTAGGAAGTTAACTTCTCTGCTAAGTTAACTTTTCAATCCCCAATATTCCGAGTAAGGTCGATCATTCCACTTTTTAACCATTGAACCTTCCAGTCTTCAACTCATCGACTTTGCGGACTTCAGCTTTAACTTCTCGTAGTTGACCTTTCGAAAGTTATTGTTTAACCTTATGAGATTGAACTATACTGAGGTTACCTTTCGAACATAGTGTACTTTTCAGTTAGTAAAATTCATTCTCTAAGTAAACCTTTCGGATTTACAATTCGCAAAACTACTAAGTCTAGAAAATAAAATAATTGTGGACTAAAAATTTCTAATTTGTTTGGCATCATCAAAATCAAAATAAAATAATTGTGGAATTGAAGGTTTAAGTTTTTGAGACTTTATTTTTATTTTATCTTATTTTCTTTATTAATTCCGAGTCTGGAAATGTATGGCAGACGAATGTACATAGGGATAAGAGTGCAGCATATCCAGTGGCCAACCCAAAACCTAATTGGGATGATGCCTGAGGATAATATGCATGATGAAACTTTAGCTTGTTCTGGGAGGGGGGGGGGGGGGGGGGGGGGGGGGGGGAGTTGAAGGTTTAAGTTTTTGAGACTTTATTTTTTTTATTTTATTTTCTTTATTAATTCCGAGTCTGGAAATGGATGGCAGACGAATGTACATAGGGATAAGAGTGCAGCATATCCAGTGGCCAACCCAATTGTGACATGTGCTTCAGCTTCACAACCCGGTTTTCCCTAGTAATTTTGTTGCTGATCCCTTTCTTTATGTTAAGGTAACATGAAATGATGGCTTTGCCCTTTTATTTAAGATTAATTATTGATTTTTTTCAGTCACTTTTGGCCGGTAATTTGGTTGGCGTGGCCAAAATTGATAAAAATTGATAAAAACTGCATAGTTAAGGTACTAATTAACACTTTTGAAAGTCAGTGGTTGCAATTAACAGAAGTTCAATAGTCAGTGGACCAAAATTGAAATTTACTCATTAATGTGTCATATTTTTGTATGAAAATTATATCATAGATCAGGGTCCACCTTGCATTATGAACAATGTTCTAAAATAACGTTCAAACTATGTGTTTGCAGTTAACCGATTATGTTCTTATAAACAAATTGAAGGCACATAATATGCTAACTGTATGCACAAAATATGTTAATTGCAAGCATATAATATGTAGTTAACATATTATGTGTCTACAGTTAACATATTATGTGTTTTCAGTTTATTTACAGACACATAATTTATTAACTGAAGGCACATATGAGTAAATTATTGTTCAGTTCCAATAGGGTTATGGTTCGGAACTCGCGATTCCCAATTTCAAAAAATGGTGAGCCGAAACCGGGATCCCGATGAAGGTTCTGATTCCAGTTTGATTCACCAGTTCTAATCAACTTTTTTTTTTTTTTTTTTTTTGTTTTGTTAAAAAGGGTCAAATATACCCTTGAACTTTAGGCAAAAGTGGAATTAGACCCTTGAACTTTAAAAAGTGCAATTAAACACTTGAACTTGTTATTTTGGTGCATCTAAAGTTCTAAACCCAATACCTAGTTATTCAATTGGAATAACCGGTCAGAAAGATTCCAGCGACATTTTCGATAATAATTACGGCAAAAAAATTCCGGCAACAAAAATAATTAAAGAAAATTAGATGACTTAACCGGAGAAGACAACATGTCGATCGTCTTCTCCGGTGGAGAAGGCGACCAGATCTGGTCGCTTTCTACACACTTGGAGAAGGCGACCAGTCTGGTCGCCTTCTCTAGTGGAGAAGGAGAAGGCGACCGATCTATTCGCCTTCTCCACTTGGAAAAGGCGATCGGACTGGTCACCTTTTCCACCGCTCCGGTGGAAAAGTCACCGAAACTTGCTTTTTAACGTTTTATTGGTAGTTAGAGGTGGTCAACGATTGTCAATGTCGATAATATTATCGGTAACCTGTTGGTTATCGGTAAATTTGACTTATTTTGACTAATTTTGACAAGTTCAAGTGTTTAATTGCACTTTTTTAAAGTTCAAAGGTCTAATTTTACTTTGCCTAAAGTTCAAGGGTTTATTTGACCATTTTCCTTTAAAAAAAAAAAGTCCAAATTCAACAATTAGTTTTTTTTTTTTTTTTTTTTAATTTTTTCATTATAATTTTTTAAAATGGTTATATCAAATATTTAAACTTTAAAGTTAAATTAAAAAATACAAATAAATGTTATAGTTAAACTTTAAATTATTATTTAAAGTTTAAACTTTAATCAAATAATTGTTATTAATTAAATAATAATAATATAAAATTTAATCAAATACGGAGTAATAGTTAAACTTTAAATTGTTTTTTTCTTACGGGTTGGAACCAGAACTGGAACCAAAATCATATGTACAGTTCCTATTCCGATTCGCTTCTTACAGTACAGGGTTTGGTTCGAACCGGACGATTTGACTGAACCATAATCATCTTGAAAAGTACATAATATATTAACTTTGTGCATATAATTTTTGAAATCGGGATTCACAATACAAAATGAACTTGGTCCATGATATAACAATTGGGTTTTGTAAGGGGCATTATTTTATTTGTAGCAAATAATATAGGGCTCATCATACAATAATCTAAGGGTGTGTTTGGTTCGCACATAGGAATCGGAATCGGAATGAGTATCAAATACTTGATAATGGTAATGAGTTTTGGTGAAAGTATTTAACATGTTTGGTAGTAGGGTGGAATGAGAATGGTTACTAATAGTAGTGCTTGAGAATGAATAAGGGAATGAAACCCTTATTTTATTTGGGTATGGGTTTTTCAATTGATAGGGTATTCGAAACCCATAGTAGTGTTCTAAAAACCTATCAACCAAACAACAACAATCACTTTCATACCCATTCCTATGGGCAAAACCCACCAACCAAACACATCCTAAATGTGGCAAAACCATTCCAATCCTTATATACAATATAGAATTATGTTGTGAGTTTTTATGTCTTGTGTTATAAAATTATGTATCTACAACAAATTAGTAATAGTGTTTTATTTTATGAATTTATGTATCTTGTGTTGTGAAATTCTGTGTGTATGAACACAAATTATGTACCTAAATCAGATTTGAAAAATAAGTAAATATATAACATGTGTATGTATATTGTGTTGTGTGTCTTGTGTTATGAAATTCTGTACCTTATTAAGAATATGAATCATATACATCGTCGTATTATATTTTTTTTGATTTAGGATTACATTTGTTAGTATAAGTATTATATGTGTATATTAACCCGACCCATCTCATACGACCCTATTAAAAAACATTTGTTATTACCATTGTGTTGTCTAGGGTTGATTGAGTACGAATGCCCGTTTTCTGTTTGATGAAATGCTTCACAGGATGCTTTGAGATAAGGTATGGTGATTGATGGATATGAAAATTTTAACCCGAACTCACTATATAGAGGGTTCTTGAAAACAAAAAGTTTTCTTTGATCCTCTTCTAACATCTTCTTCTTTACTGGGCTGTCTGGGCATCATTTTATCATGCTAATCATGGGGAGTGATTTGATGGATCAAGCTAAACAGTTTCTTGAGGGAATTTTAGCAAGTTTGTTGTGGTCTAAATGAATACACAAAAAGAATACAACACACCAGATGACAAAGCTAAAGCATATATTGTATCTAAACTCAACTTTGAATAGTTGAAGAAATACCAAAAACAATGAAATGGAAGAAGGATGAATATCTAGCTCCTCTCATGAGGAATGAGAATCAAATTATATTTTATATCTTGACAAGTTACAGAGAAAAATTAAAGCATTTTTCTTAGGTTGGGACATGAAAACTCTTCCAATTCCCTCCTCTGAGATGACTTTGCTGGCTTTTGAACTTCTGCTTCAACATTTCAAACTCTCTTGTGAATCTGAACTTCAAGAACTCCACAACTGCTGAAACAAATCTGGCATTTTCCCTGATAGGGCTCTCATTATATTCAAGAATCCAGGTGTTTGGATCCAACTGCACAGCAGAAGAACTCCATTTTCTTTGTGTCCATGAACTATTAACATTCATTATTTTGTAACTTGTTTCCCCATTAGACCACTGTTACAAAAAAGCACATAAATAATGAGAAAGTTGTTGGTTTTTCCATATAAATATGCAAGTTGACTAGACTTATTAAGTAGTTTGGTTTGACTGAATAATTAGGAGTTGATGGATCAGATTTTATGCCCGCATGTATTGATGGGATCACACCATCTAAGGTTCTGAGTCAAGTATGCAACAAAAACGGCTGCCGTTACTGTTGGAAATTATGGAATTTCCGACCACCTGAAAGTGATCTTAAATCAAGTCGAAAGCAAAAAGTAATCAGAAATAGCAACAAAAGTTTTTCCGGATACCAAAAGTGGTCGGAACAAGACTTTCGACTTGATGATCACTTTCAGGTGGTCGAAAATTCTATAATTTCCAGCAGTGCATTACTCTGCAGGTCTACGATTCAAGAGGCCACACAACAAGAAGACATCAAGAATACCGCTTCCGCATTCACTACGAGGTCAGGTTTTCCTCGTAGATTGATTTTATATTCAGTTAATCGTTACACTACATTTATATCTAACAACAATCATACAGATTAGATAAGAACATAAATTGTTTCAAAATTAAAAGTATATAGAAATGATTAACCCCTACCCCCCACCCCCAATTAGTTCAGTACCTCAGTAAGTCTTCCTGATAATAGAGTAAAAGATCTTGAAGAATATCCTGCAGTGAGCAATCCAGCAGTCTGCAGTGGCCATCCCCAAATGCTCACTTCTTCTGTGATGGATTCGATTAAGGTGCATCTTGAATTCAAAAGCAACCCATCCTATAAATCCACTCAAACCATATCTAATCAGTAAAATTGTAAAATCATAACAAAAATTTTGAATTCTTAGGAGTTATAAATGATCTTTGAATGAAGAAGCAGAAAGAACAGACCTGGTTGACTTTCCACTGAGAATAGAAAGAGCTGCTGCAGTTTGACACTTCATCATCTACTAACTTTTCCATCTCATTCCTGAAGATCATCAATCTTTCATTCAAATCATTTGAAACCCATGATTTTTCACTCAATTTCCTGACAACATCCAATGACAATTCCGGCTCAAAAACCCCAGAAACCACACTAGAGACTCCATATTCCACCACAAACACCAAGCTTAGCCCTACCAAGAACCTCACCATCACTGCCCCAAACCCACAATATTCCTTCTTATCTCTCTCCACTTCCTGTAAAAAACTCGCGCTTGCGCTTGAATTCGAGGGAGGAGACACCGGAGCAGATGGATTCCTGCTCGATCTGGGCGTCGAAAAGCTGGAAGGATCGAACAAAACGGGGCTGCAGCGAGGATTTCCACGGGCGGAGGGTTTACCAAGGGAGTTTCTCTGGATGGTTTTGGGCATCAGATCAAGGGTGGCATTGATGCTGGCTATGCAGATTTCACATTTGCAGTTGGCATCTTTTCGACATCCCGGAAAATAGCAGCTGTCTCTGGTTTCAGAATCTATGGTGGTCGATGATTTTGCAGAAGAGGAGGGCGTTGAATCGAGTGATTTCATGGTTTCTTGTGAATGTTTTGGCTTTTGGTTTGCTTGGTGACTGAAGAATGAATGAAGAAGATGGAGGAGAACTGTGTAGGATTTCAAATTTGAATCTAAACGGTCAAATCCGATGAGATGGTTCAAATATTTACGGGTCGATTTTATTACTAAAAGATGCCGACCTCATTTTGATTTTTTTTTTTAATACTCATGATTTTTTACAAAAGTAGTATATAGTCATTAGGGCATCCTCAATAGTTACGAATTTTACTCCAAATTTTGGTGAGCCCCAACATCTACCTTATCATCCACTATCTCACTTAATTACAAAACCTCTTCTTCCCATTAATTTTAAAATTTTCACAATTTTTTGTGGACCCACCATTTTATCTCCATATTTTAACTATTTCTTTATTTATTTGATTTATAAATTTATAGTTTTATAAATGAACATATCTAAATATGAAAATTAAACAAGTAACTGCTTAAAAATTTCATTTCCAAACTTAATTAAAATAAACATAGTACGTCTAATTAATTAATACGAAAGTTATAGAATGAAAATTAAACAAATAATTGCTTAAAACTTAAACTACAAAAATAATTTGAGAGAAATATAAAAATAAATTAGGAGTAGATTGAAATGTGTTAAAATTCGTAAAAGATGTGATATTTATAGCAAATAATAATAATAATAGTAATAATAATAATAATAATAATAATAATAATAATAATAATAATAATAATAATAATAATAATAATAATAATAATAATAATAAAGAAGGTGTGCCGTTGCAATGGCAACGGCACAAAATTTGGCCGTTGCCAAATGGCAACGGCCAATAAAATTAAATTTCAGAGTGGCCCACTGGCCACTCTGAAAAAACTGCAGTTTATTTTATTTATTTATTTATTTTTTTTAACTGACAAGAGCTTTGGTTTTGCAGGAGTAAAATTTTTTCAAAATTCTCTCATCTCATTTGTCAAAGTCTACCTCAAGGGGATTTTACTATTCTAAAATGTAGTGAAGATCCCCTTATTGGGAATGCCCTTAGAGTTCAGATCTAGTTATGTTGACATTTTTTAAAAATTTATGAAGTAGTAAATTTTGTAAAAATAGGTCTACTTAATATTGACATTTTTAAAATATTTAGAAAGTAGTATATTTGTAGAAATTAGTTTAGTTAATCACCAATAATCATCATTGCCTACCTAGCTACATCTTAAAACCATTGATAATGCCTATAATATTGTGTTGGAAAAATAGCATTAAAATGACATTTTGAGTGATTATTTTGTGGTACAAATATATGTGGGATCCACTTTCGATTTGGGTCAGGTCAATGTGGATTCGGGTTCTTCGTAGTGAGACGAAGAATTTGATATAATGTACGCTCAAAATGGGTAATAGGTGAATGAGAAATTGATTCTCAAAGTGAACCTATTTGAGGAACGTCAAAAACTTAAGGAAATGCTAATTAAAAATTAGCATTTTAACAACTTTCGTTGTACTGCACGAAAGTTATGTTATAGCTTAAGTGTAATTAAGCTTTGGTTGCTTAATTAGTGGATTGGGATTTGAAGATTCGTGTTGTACAAATTGAAAGCTCAATTAGGAGCTTTGGTTTCTGTAAGCACGAAACTTTGGTTTGGTGCTCTCCTTTCGTGAGCTACTTTCGTGCAAAGCATGAGTCAATGCAATATGCATTGATTCGCGCCGCACCATTTCGGTACTTTGCGGACCATTCGGGTGTGGTTTTCGGTCCCAATTCGTTAACCTTTCGGGTTTGTACGGACTTCTCGGTCACTTAGATATTTGAAACGGGTCGCTACAATCGGTACGAATTAATCGGATATTAAGTTCGTGACCGTTGATATTATTTCGATAATAAGTACGACCGTTTCAAACGTTATAATTCAATTTTTAAATTGAATTTATGTTGGTTAATGTGTTGTGATGATGCTATTTAGTATCAACCTCCTATATAAACATGTTGTGGGAGCAACCTTTTGAAACACAATGTTAGAAAGAAAGTGAGAAACAACACAAGAACACACACAAAGAAATTCTCTTTTCCTCTCAAAATTCTGCTCCTACTCCATTCTTGAAGCTGTGTTTTGCCCGTGCTCTTATTCGCCGGGTTCGTTCGTTTGGGTGCTCAAACGTCGAACCGTTGTACGTTTTATCCTGGGAAACCTAGGCCACAACGCTCCTAGCACTTTTGGGAGGTGGCAAATAAGGTTTTAAGGAAAGACAGGCACTTTGCCTAACTCGTACTTTCTTTCTTCTTCTTTCTTGTTTGGATTATGCTCTAAGCAAAAATCCGTTCTTTCTTGTTGATTTGGAATTATAATCTAAGGATTATATTTTCTTTTTGGTTGATATATATTGGTATATCTTTTTCGTAGATATACATGTATATATAACCGTTGGGTCCGTTTTATATATATTTGTGTGTATATATATATTTCGGATATATATCAAATAATATTTTTTATATATTTCGTGTGTATATATATAAATATTATTTTACGGATATTAAATCGAGTGTGGCTCATTATCACCAACAATCTTAAAACCTTATTTATTTTGATAATGAACAAGTCGATGGATTCCAAAAGTGTTGGATCCGTGAATGTTGCCGGAGGTGCACATTCAAATGGTTGGAGCGGCAACGAGATTGCACATTCTGAGATGCCAGTTGATGGCAGCAACGTTTGAAATGTTATTTCCATGGGAGTTGCAAAGACACACGATGGTGCTCCGGAGAACTTTGGTTCACGATCCGGTAGACCAGTGACAAATGGCACACAATTGGTACCTATTTTGTTGTCTAGTGGATCGGCTAAAAGCCATGAAGGATCCTATGATGGTATAATGACTATATGGTCTGAGGACTATTGTAGTGTGACCAATGTCTTCAACGATAATCAAAGGAAAGGCAAGCGGAAGCTTAGCCTTCAAGATGATTATGAGAAGAAGGAGAAATGCCACTACAAAGCGAACCGTCATCCTGGTGAAAAGGTTGAGGACAACTTCGCTATGTTTAAGACATGTGGATGGTTGGACGAGTGAGGTCACAACCTAGGTACCCCCGATGTGCGCTATGGACCACCCTTCGTGGAGTGGACGGTTGGAAAATGGAACAAGGCACACGGGTTGAAGGACTACTACGAGATAGGAATAAGGAATTTGTTTCCAATGTAGTTTTTCCTATTTATTTATTTGAATAAATATTGTAGTATACTTGTAATATTTTTATTTGAATAAAAAATATAATTGTTCCATTGAGTTGAATTTTGGTACATACGAATTATTTTTTAGAATAATGTCAAATGTATGAAATAATTCAATATGGGTGCGTGGTGCATCACGGAGCATTATGTGGAAAATGCTAAAATGGCTTAACGGCTTGAACGAAATGTAACAAGCGTGTTACATGTTTGAAATCCCGTAAAAGGACTTCGGTTCTAGTTCATGTTGAACGATACAGATTTCAAAATAGGATCAATTTGTCAAAAATTGGGATAACTATATAATCGTGAGCGTCACAGCTCAAGTGTTGAATATTTTATATAATATTCTAAGAACGATTATTTGAGTTTGATTAAACTAGTTTTGGAAATTTGGTTGATTTGGTTTGTTAATTGTGTTATAATTAACTTGATCAAAAATTCCAAATTATACTAGTATATTTAATTTGAGACAAATTGTGTTTTGGTGAATAGTGCTTTTGTAGCACTAATGGAAAGTGCAATTTAATTTGGCACTTTGAAGTGCAAATTAAACCACTGTAAGAGTGCTATTGAGCACTAGGTAAAGTGCCTAATTAGGCACTTTCGGCCACTTGGTTGCTGCACCTTTAGGTGTTGAAAACTTAAGCATTTTGTGCTTTGGTAATAACAATAAAGGTGCTAGATTATGATTGGTCTTAATGCTAATCTATTTAGCTTAAACCTTTCGTATGTGGCTAATTAAATTTAGCGTCGTAAAAGTGTTATGTGACTAGCACGAAAGGAGGTTTTGGTTAATTGTGAGATTAACTAATAATCCTAGTGCTAAGTAGCACTGGAATTATAAGTCAAGCAACCAATGGTTGTTGTGAGTTTATAATTTAAAGCAATAGAGATTACTTTGGAATCGGTGCGTCAGTTTGTCAGCAATGATTCATGCTTTGTGTAGCACGTTTCGTGCTTCACTACTAAGCACTGATTCGTGCTTCAACGTCCGAAACATTGATTCGTGGTCTTGGCCTTTCGGTCAATCCCGAATGGATTCGTAAGTGCTGATCTGTTCGCACCTACGAGATGTGCTAACGTGTAGCACATGTTTATTCTTTATAAGAATAAAAGGATAACCAAATTAATTGTGGATTAATGCGGTTATGAACGATCGATGTGGTGAACGTGAAACACCTTTTGGTGATTTCGGCACAAGCGTTAGTATTGTACTCAAGAGTACGGTACGGTATTCACCTCAATCGAGAGTTGTTGCCGAACATAAATATCAAGACATTGATAAGTTCGGGTCTACCTCAAAGTATGTGGGGTGAGACAATACTTTGGACAAGTAAGTACCTTTTAAATAAGGTTACCCGCATGAAATTCTTACGAATTCTGGGTACGTAGGAAGCTTTCCTACTAATGCCTGAAATGTGGGGGTGTCTTGCCAAAGGTGTGTATTGGTTCTTAGTACACGAGTCCAAGAGTTTGGATGTACATGAGAACACGAAAGATTGATTCAAGAAATTCATCATTCTTGGAAGATGTATTTTTGTGAAGGATCAATAAAGGACCTAGCACGTTGAAAGGAACTTTCGGCGTAGCTATGGTTGAAGGGTATGAAAGAGAACCCGAGCTCAAAGCTAGACGTAGCAAGAGAGCTAGGATTGAAAAATCCTTTGGTCCAGATTTTCTGACGTACATGCTAGAATGTGACACGCATATTCTAACCTGTTTACTAGAAAATAAATTTAATTTTCTGACATGGTTGTTAGAAAACGAGCTTCAAATGTATGTAGAAGTGGTGACTTCTACAGATGGACCAACCCGAGAGAGGCTACCGAGAGTGAAGTAGATTCTATCTTAGAGAATCATACTTGGAACTGGTCGTTCTTCCTCCGGGTTGTAAAACCTTTGGATCCTAAGTGGATCGCTAGTCGGAAGATAAAACCGGTTGGTTATATCGAAGTAAAATGGCCGAGCTTGTAATTTTAAATTACATGCAACGCGAGTGCCACAGTTACTTCAATATATATTCTCTTGTGATGAGAATGATATCCATTAGGATGATACTTCCCAAGAGCTCTGTAGCGAGACTTGGAAGTTTATCGAAATGGATGTATCGCTTTCTTAATAGACATGGAACAACCCGAGGGTTTCGTAGTTCCGCGCTATGGAAAGAAAGTGTGTAACTGGTGTGATCATTGTTTGGTTTGAAGAAACAATTGCCTTAGTACTTGGCATGTAAGTTTTTATCATACAATGATGTGTCACGAGTTTATTATAAACAAATGTGATAAATGTCTACGTAATGCGTACGATAGACGAGGTTATCACTATTTGTCTATACACGATAAACTCAATGTGGGTAGTGATGATCACATGATCAACTCTACCGAGAACATGTTAAATTTGAGATTTGACATGCGATCAAAGGTGTGGGCTTGGCAGATTTAATCTTTGAGATTAAAATTGTGAGAAGACCGTATGGTCTCGTGTTAAGCCAATCTCATTGTGTTGATTAAATCCTTGCAAAGGATGTTAATCAAGTGGCTTGGACACCGTTAGATACTAACGTACAACTAGCCAATAATCACGAGTATTGTACTTCTCATGGAGAATACATTCAGATTATTGGTAGTTTAATCGTATCTAATGGGTTGTACTAGGCTGAACATTGCCTTAGCGGTTAACGAACTCGGCAGACATACGAGTAACCCTAGTGTTACGCACTAGAAGGCAATAGTGAGAGTTATGAGATACTTAAGGTATGTTCGTGACTTTGGACTGCACTACGTGGGATATCTAGCTGTACCTGGATAATATAGCACGGATATCAAAGGACGCTAAGTCCATTAAAGGCTACGTCTTTACGTAGGCCAGTGCAACTGGTTGTATGGAAATTCTCAAAATGATTTGTGATAGCTAAGATCCGGCGGGATCTAAGCTGAGAGCCTTACACTCGTTTCGCGAGCGAGTAGGCCGAATGGCTATGCCATTATTTTGAGAATGTTCCTAGTGGTAAACTCGTACCTCCAATTTGTATGCATTGCGATAGTCAAGCCAAAATTGGTTAAGTACAGAGTTAGATGTGGAATGGTAAGTCTAGACTTATAAGTCGTTGATATAATACCATTAAACAATTTCTCACAACAGGGGTTATCTCTATTGACTACGTGATGTCAAAAGATAACGTAGCGGCCGCTAACTCGCTAACCCGAGGGTAAGCAAATGGTTGTTGAGAAGTTGGAATGAGGAACGGGACTAAAAGCCCTTGGACTAAAAGTTCTATAGTGGATACCCAACCTAGCTGGCACCTAGGTTCAATGGGATAACTAAATTATGGAACGGAGCGTGTCACTGTGGGGGTCTTGGACTCTCTATCACTCCTCGTTAGAAACAGTGACTCCCGCACAAGGTTAGCATGTTGATGCTTTAATGATTCGAATGTCGGTTGACATGCGTGAGTATGCCGGATACTCGGAAAAGAATCACCTATGTGAGAGAGAAGTGAGGGTCGCTTCAAAGGAGAATTGATGGGCACAATTCTTCACAAACTCTTGCAGAACCAGGACGGTGACCCACGACCAAAATGGGCACACTCATGAGAACAGAACACGGTTGGGAGGTTCCTGTGTGAGATATGTCATCGTCTACACAAACGGCAGACGGTTCAAAGACATCGCGTTCTACCGTACAGCCAGTAGAGTAAACATGTCTTCACAAGGGAAGGTTCAAAGGGTATAGTGATCCCTACCTATCCTATGCAGGGATCGACCGTTAAACACAGTTGTTTCCGATTTCAAAATACCCTGAAAATCAATTTTTCATTCATGTGGGGGATTGTTGGAAAAATAGCATTAAAATGACATTTTGAGTGATTATTTTGTGGTACAAATATATGTGGGATCCACTTCCGATTTGGGTCGGGTCAATGTGGATTCGGGTTCTTCGTAGTGAGACGAAGAATTTGATATAATGTACGCTTAAAATAGGTAATAGGTGAATGAGAAATTGATTCTCAAAGTGAACCTATTTGAGAAACGTCAAAAACTTAAGTTTAGATGCTAATTAAAAATTAGCATTTTAACAACTTTCGTTGTACTACACGAAAGTTATGTTATAGCTTAAGTGTAATTAAGCTTTGGTTGCTTAATTAGTGGATTGGGATTTGAAGATTCGTGTTGTACAAATTGAAAGCTCAATTAGGAGCTTTGGTTTGGTGCTCTCCTTTCGTGAGCTACTTTCGTGCTAAGCACGAGTCAATGCAATATGCATTGATTCGTGCCGCACCGTTTCGGTACTTTGCGGACCATTCGGGTGTGGTTTTCGGCCCCAATTCGTTAACCTTTCGGGTTTGTACGGACTTCTCGGTCACTCAGAAATTTGAAACGGGTCGCTACAATCGGTACGAATTAATCGGATATTAAGTTCGTGACCGTTGATATTATTTCGATAATAAGTACGACCGTTTCAAACGTTATAATTCAATTTTTAAATTGAATTTATGTTGGTTAATGTGTCATGATGATGCTATTTAGTATCAACCTCCTATATAAACATGTTGTGGGAGCAACCTTTTGAAACACAATGTTAGAAAGAAAGTGAGAAACAACACAAGAACACACACAAAGAAATTCTCTTTTCCTCTCAAAATTCTGCTCCTACTCCATTCTTGAAGCTGTGTTTTGCCCGTGCTCTTATTCGCCGGGTTCGTTCGTTTGGGTGCTCAAACGTCGAACCGTTGTACGTTTTATCCTGGGAAACCTAGGCCACAACGCTCCTAGCACTTTTGGGAGGTGGCAAATAAGGTTTTAAGGAAAGACAGGCACTTTGCCTAACTCGTACTTTCTTTCTTCTTCTTTCTTGTTTGGATTATGCTCTAAGCAAAAATCTGTTCTTTCTTGTTGATTTGGAATTATAATCTAAGGATTATATTTTCTTTTTGGTTGATATATATTGGTATATCTTTTTCGTAGATATACATGTATATATAACAGTTGGGTCCGTTTTATATATATTTGTGTGTATATATATATTTTGGATATATATCCAATAATATTTTATATATATTTCGTGTGTATATATATAAATATTATTTTACGGATATTAAATCGATTGTGGCTCATTATCACCAACATATTGTTGTTTTATTCTATCCACAACTACCTAAGTTCCTAATTACTTATGCTACAAATTATGGAGTCGTTTACTTCATTTCTCTATTTTTCCATTTCTAGTTTTTCATTTCTCCATTTCTCCAGTTTTCCTTCCTCATTCTTCCAATTTTCCATTTCTCCAGTTTTTCATTTCTCTACTTTTCTGATTTTATTAAGCACAATCATCACGCACCTTAAGCACAAAACTCACGCACCTTAAGCACAAAACACACGCACCTTAAGTTTTAACAATAACTCACATTAAGTACAACACTCACGCACCTTAAGTACAAGACTCACGCACCTTAAGTACAAGACTCACGCACCTTAAGCACAAAACTCACGCAAATTAAGCACAAAACTCATGCACTTTAAAGTTTCAACAACAACTCACATTAAGTACACACTCACGCACATTAAGCACAACACTCACGCACCTTAGGCACAAGACTCGCGCACCTTAAGTACAAAACTCACGCACATTAAACATTACACACTCACGCACATTAAACATTACACACTCACGCACATTAAGCACAAATCTCACGCATCTTAAGCACAAGACTCACGCACATTAATCACCCGCACAACCGCACAGGAGACTCTTATCCGAACTGGAACTTAATTATATATATATATATATATATATATATATATATATATATATATATATATATATATATATATATAAGCACCAGGAATTCAGCTAATCATACTGCTTCAATTTCCTGCCCAGGAAAAACGTAGCGTTTTAGGCAATTGTTATACTGTCTGCCAGCTCGCACAAAATGAATTTTCCTGAGAAATTGCCTGTAATATTTTAGAAATTATTCCTATTTTCGAGGCATGTCAGCATTTTTCTCTGAATGAGTCATATGGTTTTGGAGAAAAGTCTTTCAAAGATTTTTTTACCAATTCTTTTGCTTAACACCTCTTACCCTATTAGTGTCCTACTTGATACTACGGTCCCTTGTGTATATATATAGCTAAGGTTACATGGTAAACACAACACAAATACAATTCAACTTCTTGGGCAGTTGAAATTAGCAGCAGCTCTCATGTCAGGACAATTTATTCTTGCTTCTCAATCCACCCTGCTCAGACAAGGAAAGCCATGAAGTGAGGTTAGTTCGTACATATGAACTATGTGAAGCTAAAAGCAAAAGTATAATCATGAGCCGAGAATGTGTATTCCTTGATGCAGAGGTGAGTAATGCAAATTTAATGAAGTTTTCTTTTATATCATAATTTAATAAATGTATTTGTATATAACAGATTATAACTTTGGAAATAACTATATTTTTCACTTTCTTAGGGAACATTTGTGCATGCTCATGTACCAAAGGAACATGTAGACAAATACAAATATCACTTTAAAGAAGGGAAGGTTTATGGCCTAAAGAATTTCCTGGTCATTACAAACTTCTTAAAGTATAAAACAAGCACAGAACGTTATATGGTAAAGTTTAAGCATAACACAACTGTGAAGGAGTACAAGAGAGTGCGTGGAATTTCCTAAACAAATGTTTCATTTAAAGTCATTTGAAACATTGCTTGACAAAAAAAGAAGTCAACGAGAAAGAACTAATAGGTATTTTTTATTCAATCATTTCTTTACTGCTATATTTTTTCTTCATGTAACTGAAATATACTCTCCACTTGACAAAGTTATATCTGGAAAAGAAACACGGTTGATAGATTTTCTTATTGAGGATGCTAGGTATGACTATAATTTCATATACACTGGGTTTTTAGTTTGTTTGGTAAAAAAGTTTGTAAAAGAAAATGTATTTTATATAAAGTGTTGTATTCAAATTTGTGGTTTCAGTCACAAGCAGTTAAAGTGCACAGTTTGGGGTGAGCATGTTGACAAGGTTCTCCCATACTACAACTACAGTATGGATGAGTCCCTAATTGTTTTGATTCAGCTGGGCAGCGCCAAGATCTTAGACAGTAAGTTATGTTATTATTGTGTACATACAAAGAGCAATTCAAATTTGAGAGTATTTATAAAGGTTTGTGGCTTAAAATGAGTTATGTGAACATTTATCAGATCGTGAACATATATATATAGTGGTTTGGCTGTTAACTAAGCCTACTCCACTCTTCGTCACAATACGTGAAGGTTGCACTAAATCCCTTAGTACAAAAATCACAAACAGATCACCCCTTAAACACAAAGCTGGTGATGGACTATTCCATCAGGTTTTTCAACTCCTACAGAATTTACTCGACCTCTTTCTACTTCTCCAAGTAGAGATTACAAATGTTGAAGAGATAGGTTTCTTCTTTCTCCAACTGGAAATCTTGGTTTCTTGGAATTGGATATTTGGACGTTGAAATAGCTCAAGATTTCTTGAATTTGGATATAACTTTAAGCTTTTTGTCTCTGTCACACTGGTCACAAAATACTTGAAAATATTTCAATGCTTTCTCTCACTAGAGAATATTAGAATGACCAACACCTTCTTCTATAAAGGAAGAGTGTATTTATAGGCGTGAAAATAATTCCGTTGGAGGGAAAACTAAATTTCAAATTGCCTAAGGATCGGTGGATAGAGGCCAATAGGTAATCCGTGAGGGTAGGTGTGTTATCAGATTTCTAGTCGTTGACTCCTTAAAGTGCGCTGAGCCTTTGCTTTTTGTTCTACACAAAAGGACAAACATTTAATGTGAAATTGACTTTGGGATATGTTCCTAGGACTCACTTTTCCTTATGACATATTCACTTACCATTTAAGGTTTTGGACTATTTATGCTCAGAGAATGTTTTCTAGCAGTCCTACCTAGTTGTTAACTAGGTTAAAGCCTCGAACCTTGTGCCCTCTTGGATATGATTGGTTGACTTTACCAATCATCCATTAACTCCTCGAATGATCTTTCTTTATCACTCGGTTTTGATAATACACAAGAGGTAAACCCTTCCACGATTCGGTCTTTGCAACCTCTTAGTCTTCGTCTTTGAATCTTCGAGTCATATGTCTTTAGTCATTCGTCTATGATAACTCCTCGGTTACGAGTCGTTTATAGATAACCCATGGGGTTAAGTCTCAACTCGTTGTCATTTCTGTGACAACCCAAAATATTTTTCCTTCAAACTCTTATTTTATCAAATCCCAAAATAAAATTATTTATATAATTTTACTCCTACGATAATTTTTCCAAATGGTGTGTGAATAAATATTTTAACCTCCTTATCGTAAATGATTCAATACCAAATATTTATATAATTAATTATGATTTTAAAAGCCCTATTTAAGAGATATATTTATTTATCAAAATCTTGACCCAAAAGTCAGTCGTTATATCGTGGACCGCGGTGCACGTGCACCGCAGTCAAAATGGCGTCGTTTCTTTAAGTAAAGAAATAACGCGCTGTTAGTGTTAACGGAGTGACACTACAGTGTATCTAAACCGACACTGCCTCACGTATTATATTTATATTATCAAATGAAACTGCAGTTATATCAAAATGATATTGTAGTTGTGGTGAAATGAAACTACAGTATATATAAAATAAAACTGAATAACATTTCAGATATTTGAGTGTATATTGTACAATGAAGCTGTAATTATATCGAAATGATCATGTGGTTGTGTTTTAATGAAACTATAGTGTATATAAAACAAAATTAAATAACATTTTCAACATATTTCAGTGTGTAAATATGGAATGAAACTGTAGTTATATCGAAATGAAACTGTAGTTGTGTTGAACTGAAATTGCAGTGTATACAAAATGAAACTGAAGAACAGAGTTATTTTTTACGGAACAGCGCGAATCAGATGCCGTTTCTTTTCATTTAATAAATCGACGTCGTTTTGATGCGCAGTGCATAATCGATTATGCACCGCGGTGCACGATATAATTTGCCCCCAAAAGTCTATCTGTGAGGAGCCTGTGGAACTGCTAGCAAAGTTTTTGACCCAAACTTTCAGCCCAAATGTTTTTAATCTCTAAAGTCCAAATGATTTTGTTTGAGCCCAAGGATATTCATGATCCAATTTCCTAACCCATATCTTCTACCCTAAAAATTTATATATATAATGTTACCCCTCAAACCCTAGCTACACTTACATATTATTTTCTTGTAGAATGCACTATTCATTCTCTCCAAAAAATCAGCATCACCATCACTCACTCACACACACACACACACACACACACTCTCTCTCTCTCTCTCTCTCTCTCTCTCTCTCTCTCTCGTGACTCTCTTCTTCTTCTTCTACATTGAAGCTTCATCATTCAAAACCCTAGGTTCAAGACTTGGTAAGATTCCTCTCTTTTCTCTTCTTCCTTTTCCTTTGTCAGCTTGTTTTTAAGATAAAGTTATTTAAGCTAGATGTGTTTATTTGGGTTATTGTTGTGGTTGTTTCCTGAGAAATGGAGTCTTAGATGGTGAAGAAGGAGACCAAGATTGAGGTTATAGAGGAGGAACTCTTGCTTGTTGGGGCTAAGCTTTGAAGTATAACCCATAGAAGCTAAAATATATTATTTTGCCCTAAGTTGTGTGAAATAGGTGTTGTGTGTATGTATATATATTGGGTGCATAAAATGATGAAATGTATGATGTTTGATGCTTAAATTGATGTGTTTGATGTGTTAATGCTCTATGATTTTTGTGGTATTGATTGTGTGTTTGTTGGAGCTGATCGAAGGAGGGCAGAGCCCTCCCTATTCGTGTGGCAGTGTTGATGAGAGGACTTCGCCACAGGACTAACCTATAATACCCCGTGTTACGATCTTCAAATCCGGATTAATATGTAATTAATCCCGCCAATAATAGTTAAAAAGAATTTAATCTGGTCAAAATCCCTAATTAATTAATGTGGCCCACGGAGGACCGTGGACCCTTGTCTATATTAAAGACCCTAAGCCTGTTAGGAATAAAGAAAGTATACCTTTTACTATTCAGATTCTAATTAGGAATTCTAGACCTATATATTTGTTAGGAATAAAGAAAGTGGGTCTTTACTATTCAGATTCTAATTAGGATTCCTAATTCTATAAATAGGGGATTAGAAAACGATTAGAACCCTTCCCATCCATAACTATATCACACGAAAATCTCCCCTAGAAACCTAGCCAGGAAATTCTCCATCACCAAGCCTAGGAAGATCAATTGGAGGAAAATCTTGGAAAGGGACCGTGAGAGCTAAGGAAGATTTAATTAAGGCTAAGAGGTAACCCATGTCATACAAAACCTATTTTCCTTGCTATATCTTAATTATTGGCTTCTTTGATAATTGTATGTGTGATCTTGTGATTGAGTCTTTATAGAGCTTTGCTTAGGGTTTATGTTGTGTTTATTTGATAATCTTGATGATCTTGATGTTCGTGGTTGATTATACGTATGATCTTGCGTTTAGGCATGTCTAGAGCTTGACATTAGGGTTTATATGATAGAGTCTTGATGTTCTTGAGGATCTTGTTGTTCTTGCATGGTTAGGTGTTGATTCTTGAGTCTTGATATGGTAGGAGCATGTATTTAGGATTTAATTGTGTGGGTTTCTTGGCCTAATTCTTGGTGCTCAAGTCCCTATTGTTGTTGTTATGTGTTGGGATGTATTTGGATTTCGATTTTGAGTGCAATTGAGGGATTCCCGGGTTGGGAAAGTGCCGAATTAACATTGTACCAGCAGGGGGTCGGTGGGGGGACGAACCCCCACCTGACCACCCACCAGTACCCGTCCCCCGTACCAGCGGGTGGACGACCACCCGCTGGTACATGACTGCCCACCGGCGGGTGGTTGACCACCAGCCGTACCACCCGCTGGTACGAGCGGTGTATTGTGTTGTTTTACCCTATCCGTTGTTTCCCCGTGCTCCGTTGTGCCGCGTTTGGTGTTTATGAGTCTCGTGTGATATTTCGGGTACCGTTTTAGGAATTGTGTGTAGCGGTTATTGTTGTTGTTGAGCTTTGATTGTTGTCGTTGTTGAGAATTGACTACTGTTATTGATTAAGTGTTGATGGTTGCTATTATCATTGAGCATTGGTTGTTGTGATTGATTTGTCATGATGAGAAAAGAGATGTGATTGGTGGAAAAGATTTGTTGGCGGTTTAGCACAACGAGTGCTCGGTCATTGTGCTATAGGCACAGACCCCCAATGATTAGTTTGCTAAAGGCATAGATCAAGTTATTAGCACTGCGGTGCCATGTCATTGTGCTATAGGCATGACCCCTTGATTATTGTGCTATAGGCATAGATCATGTGTTAATGGTACTGCGGTGCTATCAGATCGGTGGCTTTGTTGGCGGTATGTCGGTGGAGAGCATGCGTGCTCTGGAGGAATAAGAGAGGCGATATAAGGGTGGCCTGGAGGTACATGTTGGAACTGATATAAGGACGGAGATGAGTAAAGGTTGGAATTGGGTATAAGGTTGGAACATGGACATGTGTGTTGTTACTGTCTGTTATTGTCGTTGAGCCTTATTATTGTCTTGTTTGTTGCTGCGCCTTGTTAATGTCATATCTTGTGGTTTTAGGTTGCATGCTAGTATACTTATGTTGTTTTATGGTGTCCAGTCTGTTGCCGTGTCTTGAGCCTTGATCTTGGTTTTAAAGCTAGCGTTGCTTAGGATTATATATGTATTCCAATCTCAAAATGATTTTCTTATATCTACCTATAATGTACTTGATGTGAGTCTAATTATGCACATTTCTAGTATTGATTTAATTACATTTGATAGGTTTGAGTTCATAGTTTTCGTAATTTAATTGCATAATCCTTTATTTTATAATTTAATTATGATTCACACTTGTTTTGAATATTTTACGGTGTTTGTTAGTGTTTTTGAACCATTGTAGGTCAAGTTTAAGAGCAAAGGAAGTTCGAGAACAAAGTTGGAGTCAAAATAGACCAAAATGCGCATACACAACAAGTTCAACTTCGGCTCGACGCTTCCAAATTTTCCAATACGCAATCCAACGGCCGAGAATGACGCTGCGCAGCAACAAATTAAGGCGCAACAACAAATTAAGGAGGGCAGCAACATTTTCCAAATTCAGGGCGTTGGTGCCAATGAAGTTATAAGATTGCAATTTCATTCTAAATTCAAATTGAAGCAGCAGCGAATTCATTCTAAAATCAAATTGAAGCAGCGCTATTTAGTTATTAAAATAAAAGAGGCGGCAATTCCAATTTTGTCCTAGATGCAATTTCAGTCTAACTTCGCATAAAATTCCTATTTTTACCGGGATTAGTTCTAGGTTTTAGATATAAAATCTCACTTTCCTCAACCCTAATATTTATTCAGAGATCTTTGGAGACACGAAAGAGGAGAAAATCAAGAGCCACGAGTCGTCTTGGGAAGCAAGAAGAAAGCTAAGGAGATTTGGGAAAATCGCTTGGTTCATTCTTGTATTCTCTGTGATGATTTGTAATTCTTTAAATATATTTGCTATGTATAATTTAGCAATGCTTGGCTAAATTCTTTAGAGATTCTTGGGTAAAAGTGTTTATGAACCTATGTGTCTAAGCTCTCAGATTCTTTAATATATTATTATTTGGGTTTAATACTTGTGTTGCAATTGTGTTTATCATTCTTGTTGCTAGTAGTTTAGGGCCCGAATTACTTGCTTCATAGCTTTGTTTGTGTCACAACGAGAGTTGGACATAACTTTGGGCACACACAATTGCATCTAACTGTTGCACCTTGAGAAAGGGTAATTTTGTTAGGGAGTTTAATTATTGATTATTGCACATCGAGAGATGGTAGTAGTTAGGAATTTATTATGATGCTTGTTCTCGTTCTTATTGGGTGTTTATACCACGAGAGTGGATATTCACTAGTGTTAGTGACTACGAGAGTAGCTCTATACCACTTTGCATCCTCACACCCGTTTAAACCCAGATTTAATATTACATTAGGTTAGGCACTAGGGGATTAAACACTTGAATCCCAGGAATCTGAATCATTGCTTTAATTAATTTATTTATTTGCATCCTTCACCCATAATCATTAGGATTAGCTTCTCGTGAATAAATTAGTAATTGGTGTTTAATACCCCACTTCCATGTGGATCGATAACTCGTTACTCAGAGTTTATTTGTTTGAAAATATACTATAATCAGTACTCAATGCGTGGGAGTGGGTTACCAGCATTATTCGCTGATGGTTGTTATACCATGAGCGCGCTAGTTGGACTCGTGGATTTAGCTTAGATAGCTCTAGTATTAGTTAGATGGCATGTGTGCCTTGAATTGTATTTAAATATTAATTTGTGGATTATACTTGTTTAGTTAGTATAGCCTGTGCATCTAGGTTCTCAAACCTAGATGTGACATAGCACCCCGACTCTTATGCTTAGCTACGACTCTGTTTGGATATTAATGATATATTCGCCTTTATTTCATGAGTTTTAAATGTTTTAAAAATTATGGGTGTTACATAATCAGTCATGTTGGCTAGTCCTGTGGGAAGGAAAAGGGTTGGAGTGGCGGACTCCTTGAGTCCTACCACTCCATACCGTAACCTCACAGGGCCAAGTGACAGGATTGCCCAGTCCTGTCACGCAACCCTGTGGCGTTATGGGTCATTGTACAAGGTCCCTGTGGCTCTGTTAGTGTGGTCCCATTTTCAGTTCGGGGACTCGTGGGTCCGAGTGGCTCGTGAGGCTTGGGATTTTGATGACGGTTAAGTGAAATATCTTAAGTATTGCACGAACGAAAATCTACCTTAACTCCAAGCATGAACCACGATTTATTTGATTATGACTTTGAGATATATTTAGTGTGAATACTAAGTATATGATGACTTTGATGTTGACTCATGAAATGATGAAAGATTTGCCTAAGTGTTACATGAATGAAAATCTATTTTTAACCCAAGCATGAACTATGATTTTATTAAGTGTGAATTTGGGATATATTTCATTATGAACATCGAGTGTGTGATAGCTTTGACAAGAAATGATGAGAGTTTTACTTAAGTGCACCAATTATATATTGCTCGTTTTGCATTAAAGGATGACTACATGAAGTATATGTTTGAAGTTGACACGTCTGTATTACTTATACCCAAAGACTATGTCTCACATACTTGAATTTGTGCATTGCTTTATAAAAGTCTACTCTCATACTCCAGAACTCTTTTAAACTCTCTCTCTCTCTCTCTCTCTCTCTATATATATATATATATATATATATATATATATATATATATATATATATATACATGTTCCCTTTTCAAAACATGCATGATACTTATGATTCTCATTTTGAGAAAAGAAAAGGTTTTCAAATGAAATGTCACCGCTATCTTTTAAAAGTGAGGAAAACCTATATTTTTTAGGACCCGATTGGACTACACTCCCTTCGGTAGAAATGATGAAAAGAAATAATGAAAGAAATGATGAAAAGATATGATGATGAGAAATCCGGTCGAAAAATTTTGGGTTTATATGAAGTGGCCTGGTAGAAAAATCATGGGTTAACTTTGGGGGCTTAGATACTACCCGCTGGGCTTTGAATCCCAGTTAGTGGGTGTGCACACTGAAGGTACGGTCCTGCTTACAAATTGAGATGAGTTTAGTGGGAGAACATGAGATTAGGCTGGCCACTATTCATCGAGCCCAGTTATGTTCTTCACAATTAAGGTGAAATTCCTACCTTCCCACTGTTATGATGATACATATGAGATAGATGAGATTGATGTGAGATCTTCTTGTACTATTACTATGATCCTATTTTCTTGACGGTGAGAGTGCCTATATAAATGTTTCATATCTATTTGAGAAAATTATTATTATGATGCATACAGTATCTTGTGAATACAAGTGAAGTGCAGTTTTATCATCCGAGTTATTTCTCATGATACTATTGGGTTGCATTATTCTTATTCCTTTTCTCATGTCATTCGCTATGAATTATAGCCATTCTTTTATTCAATCTCATTTAGTTATATCTTTGGATACATGCCTATTTAGTAAGGACTTAAATGATGGTATAAGCATGCGTGTGAGTTGTGTCTATATATATATATATATATATATATATATATATATATATATATACACACACATAGATATATGTGAGCTTACCTATACCTGTATGTCTATTGATGATTAGATTAACCTCTCCATGATCTTATGTGCTACATGTTGATTTCAATAAACTATTTTTTCAAATCTATATCTATATCTATTTTACGAGGTTGAGTGATTTATACTTAGCATTATATGCTAACGGGTTCTTTTCGTATGTTTTCTTGATAACCCCTTTAAGGTTTGGATTGATGCATGATGAGAGCACGAATAGAGGCATCTCGACAGTTTTATTGCTTTAGTTTGACAAATGGTAACCCTTGAGACTAGTATTGTAACACCCCGAAATTTTTCAACTTTTAAGACTTATATAATAAAGGTAAATTCTCATTAAATCCCAAAAATATAACATAAGAGTACGGGGTTCTATGTCACACCTGAGCTAGAGAGCTCAGGTGCACAGGCTAACTAACTAAAATCCTCAATAATGTCAATACATAAGCATGGCACGCAGGCCGAAAGGGAAACTATCTATTCTATGCTCCAAATCTCTAGCGCACTCCAGTGTCTACTCATCTGTGCCTGAAAGCCCAAATATATCTGTTCAGCGAGAGATGCTGGTAACCCACTCCAACGCGTTGAAATATATTATAGATAGATATATATAGATATACGAAAATCATTTCGAAGCAAGAAGATATATACTTAAGAGACACTAGTTTTAAAACCATAAATAGACTCAGCAAATAGGGATAAGCTCATCAATCAACAATAAACAATTAAGTAGAGATAACGTCATAAGGAATACGCATCAAAGGTCACAGAACATTTTCCAAATTTCCAAATCACATCAGCATTCAATCACCATTCATATCACATAATCGTTGATGGCGCCACGGGACCAATCGCATGTCCCGAACATGAGGGTTAATGCTTATAGCATTAACACGGCCCCGCAGCACCCTACCTCAATACCGCGGTATGAGGGGAGTTGATCGTAACCAACCCTTGGAGAACCGCTGACGAACTCAACGTCGGACCACGATCCTACACACCGCTGACGCACCCAGTCGATGGATCGCGATCCCCTTTTCAAGGGGCGACTTACGACCCTACACACCGCCGATGGGTACGCCGGTGGACCATAGCGGATCAAGCCCAACACACCGCGAAGCTATACTCAGTCGGTGAGCGAAGATCCTCGGAGACTATAGCCCTACACACCGTCGTCCCATCACTCGGTGGGTCGCAGCCAGCCGTAGCCCTACACACCGCCCCGATTACTCGGATCGGTGGACTACAACCTTCCTTGGCTTATTGGCCCTACACACCGTCCTGGCGCGTTCAGGTCCGGTGGGTCATAGCACCGAGGCCCATGTGGACCGCAGCCCAAGAAGTGAATCACTGACCGCAGCCAGGAGAATGAACCGCAGCCCTATATAATATTTATATACCTGACCGATCGCAACCGGCCTGGTTAACAGTTGGTATGGTTCTCAACCCATCCAACTGCCCGTATAGCCAATTTGATCGCAACCAAATTGGGGAATCATGCATCACATAACACGTTATAGCACATAATAGCACATTGGGGAGGGGAGACATATAATTAAACTTACGTGTGATCATTCACATACTAAGAATCGTCCTAAGGGGTTTATACGACTTCCACCTAGGTCAACGGGCTACCAATTCAACTAGCATGCAATTCCTAAGATTCACCTATCCTACGAACGGTACCCGAAACATCAAACTAGACTTGGGTACAACAAACGGGGTCCGTTGGGATGCCACGGGGAATGGAGGACATCAAGCGGGGAAGCCGCGGACCCGGAAGGGGTCACGAACCAGCGGGTAGCCGGTGGGTGAGAGATCACCCGCCGGCTGCCCGCCGAGAGATCACTGACCGGTAGCGAGTTGCCGGCGGGCGGACGCCTGCCCGCTGCCCGGCGGTGATCTTCGGGCAGCGGGTAGGTGGCGGGTACCCCTACCCCCACCTACCCCCACTGACTCATTCATCAATATTTCGCCCCGGGATCCTTTGTGGAACCCGAAACCATGCTTAGACACTTTTAAACACAATTAATGACACCACATAGTCAATTAACGGATCAAAAGCAAGAATCACATATAACTCGTCCTATCACGACTTCTAAATATAAACAACACCCGAACATGTAAATTCCCACCCAAATATAAATCAAGAACATTACAACACAAATTCCCAATTCATCCTAGGGCTCTAATCCCTCCCAAATCATCAAAATCACAATTTACCAAGAAATATCAAGATTCGTCAAGAATCATTACATCAATAGCAAAAACCTCTTTTCAGCATCAAGATCACCAAGATTATCAAGAATACACATAAATCATCTTATCAATCATCAAGAATATATCGCAAATAACATAGAAGAATTCATCAAGACACGAGTATATAGAAGGAGGCCAAGGAAGGAGATTATAGCGAAGAAAATAGGTTTTGTTGAGACATTGGTTACCTCTTAGCCTTAATTAATTTCCTTGGCTATGAATGGTCTTTTTTTTAAGATTCCTCCTTTCTTGATTTCTCCTAGGAGAGTTCATGGAACTTCTTGTGTGGTGAGAGATTATTATGGTGTGGGTTCCAGGTGCCACCCCCCCCCCCCCCCCCATGCCCCCTTATTTATATACCTAAGAGTCCCAATTGGGGTCCAAATACTATGGGCTTGCTAATTCTATTCCTTATAGGACTAGGGGATTGGTTTTAGGGATAAGGGCCCATGGACTATGGTGGGCCTTTTCCTAACTAATTACTGGAATTTAATTCTTTCTTTTGGGTAAATGATTAAATGATTAATTGGTGTTAGGGGTCGTAACACGGGGTGTTACAAGTATTGTATCAATAATGTTGTGACCTCTAAATCTTTTGGTTGTAGACTTGATTAGTCAATAATGAAGTTAACCTTTTAGATTGCTTCATATAGTTGAATGTTTATGGATTTCTGAGGTAATCTTTTGTTGAGTTGTGGGCTACTTAATGGATAGATGTTTGGGCCTACCCAATCCTTATTGTTTAATATTTTGGATTTTGGATCTAGTAGTTTAGCCTTGTACTCATCCAAGAGTGGATGACTGTGACAGTAACATTCTCCGTTTAGAGTTTAAGGATTCCAGTTTTGTCTTGTTTAATATAATCTTTCTGTCCTTTCCGCTGTGTAATCCTATAAGTTATCTAGGCTCTAGTGTTATAAAAATGGGGGTGTTACAGTTTCGTCTGAGACTTAACCCCTCAAGTAACTCCTCGGTTAGAGACTTGACCTCCTTCGAGTGTACATTCGGTTGAGCACATATTAGCCACTCGGTTAAGATTCGAATGTTGAGTAGACTTATTCTAAGTCTAGGAAATAAAAAAATATTAGGTAGGGGGGGGGGGGGGGTCTAAACTCCTAAGTCTGCAGGTATCATGTATCGCGTTTGCCCCTCCCCGCCCCCCCCCCCCCCCCCCCCCCGCCCCCCCCCCACAATTATTTTAAAATTGATGATTATTCCCTTTCCCTATTAACTAGGTATTTCATTTTTTTTTGAGGAAAATAACTATTTTGGTCCCTCAATTATTTTCCAATTGTCAATGTAGTCCCTTGTTTTCAATTTCAACTAATTTGATCATCGAATTTAAAATTTTTTCATTTAAACCCTTTTGAGGGACTAAAAATGGTGATTTCTCTATTTTTAAAATTTTGTTAATTTTATCCTCGAAGGATTTAATAGACGAAAATTTAAAAAATTCGATGATCAAATTAGTTGAAATTGAAAACTAAGGACTACATTGACAGTTGTGAAATAATTGAGAGACTAAAATGGTTATTTCCCCTTATTTTTTTCTCTAATAAATTATTACTTATATGTTGAAATTTGAATAAATACGAAAAAAAACAAGCACCATTTACAAATATTATTATTATTATTATTATTATTATTATTATTATTATTATTATTATTATTATTATTATTATTATATTTTTAACCTAATGCTATCAATAGAATTAAGACTTAAACACAAATAATTCATTATTTCTAAATTTGTGATTAAGTTTTAATTCTGTTACTAGCATTAGCTTAGAATTATAATTATAATATTTATAAATGGTGTATGTTTTTTTTTTTTTTTTTTTTTTTTTTTTTTTTTTGCATTTATTCTGATTTCTCACATATAAACAATACTTTGTTGGAGATGGAAAGTGGCTTGGAATACATATTTTGCTTTTATTTTTTATAATCCAAAAACTTATTTAACATGGAAGGGGAACAATTGTCACTTTTAACATAATACACATCAACTCTGATCTTAACATAATACGCACAAATTTTCTGATTCGGATATACATAATTGTATAAAAAGAATGTACATAATTGTATAAAAAATGTACATAACTGTATGAACAAATACACATAATTGTGTGAACAAATACACATAATTGTGTGAACAAATACACATAATCACAGCAACTTCCTACCGCGCCTCCCAAAACGACCCAAAAACGAAGTCGTTTTGGGAGGCGCGCGGCGCACAGTGCTACGCGCGCCGTGGTGTAGGGTATAACGATTGAATTCTTCTTGATTTTCCACAAATAATAAATCCATGATCTTTTCCTTACCAGCGACAGTGTGGGAGCAACCTCTCAAAGTGAAGGGGGTTCCTTGTGCGCACTGAGCACATGTCTAGTCTCTGTGGTTCATGCATGTTCAGTTGAGTTACCATGATTTACATTCTCTCAAATGCTCCGTCGGGTCGAGGTGTGGGGGCCCTTAGAATTGAAGTTCAGCCTTTGGAAGAATGATCTTTTCCTCACTAATAAAATAAATAGCATTACATATGAGAAATTAATTATACTTTATTGCTACTAAATTTAGTTCAATTGTCTTTTATTATTAAATTGTTCATCATGTTATTTATAATCATAATCTATTTTGTTTCCATGTACGTATAGGAGTTTTTTTCTCCTTTCAAAAAAAAGAGTTTTTTTTTTTTTTAATTATTCAAATAATGGATATATTATTATTATTATTTTTTGTTTTTTTTGTTGTTGTTTTTTTATTTGTAGTTATCCATATTCAATATAATTACTTGTAATTATTAATTTATACTATCTAAATATCATTTTTTAAAAATAAATAGCTAATACCTACATAATCAAATCTAATAATTTACTTATCATAGATAAATAATATCTCAATAATCAATAAAATATGTAATTAAAAATAATTAGATGATTTTACTGATTATCTAGGTATTAACATGTAATCATTTATAGATATTTAGATGATTAATAAAAAGAAAATAGTGCCAAAAATATACCAAGTGAAATTTTGATATCCAAAAAGAAAAAATAAATAGAAGAAGAGTTTATTCATTTCCTTAAATTTTTATTATAGTGACATTTTTACTTTTGATCCTTTAGTTTATTTATTCACTTTAAGTTCTCATGTTTTTTTTTTTAAATCATTTTAGTTTAAATGTATAAAACACCCATAAATACAGAAAGATGAAGGTTTCATAAAGTGAAGATATTCTGAATGTCTTGAACTAAAAGTAGGCGATTTTAAAATCAATAATTAAATAGAAAAGTGTCAAATAGACCCTCAAACTTTAGCTGAAAAGTCAATTAGCCCCCTAAATTTTTTAAAAATACAATTACACACATCAACAATTTATTTTAATGCAATAAGACCCAAAAATGGATTAATGACTGCTACCACAGGTTATTAGGGTTTTGGTATCTCTCCAGTGAAATTCCGACAGAATTTTAGCCAAAAAGTGACCGGCAACCTGCGAACGGTCGATGGTCACCAAGAAGACCTTGCGACCAAAGTCGCCTCCTCCGCAGAGAAGGCAACCACTGGGTCGCCTTTTCCGGCAAGAAGGCGACCCAGATCTAGTTCGCCTTCTCTAGTGGTCGCAGAGAAGGCGACCCAAATGTGGTCACCTTCTCCAGTTGAGAAGGCGACCTTGGTCGCAAGGTCGTCTTCTTCGTGACCGGCGACTGTTCACATGCCGCCGGTCACTTTTTGCTTGAAATTCTGGTAGAATTTCGTCGGGAAGATACCACAGGTCATTAATCCGTTTTTGGGCCTTTTTGCATCAAAATAAATTGTTGATGTGTGTAATTGTACTTTTAAAAAATTTAGCAGACTAATTAACTTTTCAACTAAAGTTTAAAGGCCTATTTGACTCTTTTTCTATAATTAAAATTGTAACAAATTAAACCAAACTCAGGATAGGTTCCTACCTAGGGTTTCTAGGGTTCTTCGGTCGCTTCTTCGACGTTTCTTGCGGATTATTTTTCCGATCGCGATAGCAAGCTTCGACACACGTCGCTGCATTCTAGATGGCATCGACGGCTGGACAAGATGTGGAGGGCCTAACGGCCAGGTGGGCCGACATCGTTCTTGAGGAGGAAGCCACGGCTTTCTTGCCGGATGTTGGGGACGACGCCGAGGGGGTGGCCAGCGAGGTGGCGGAGAGCTGGGGGGTGGTGGGAAGATTCTTGACACGAAAGCTAGTCAGGTTGGAATTTATGAGTCAGGTTCTGGCATCGGTATGGCAGCCGGTGAGCGGGGTTGAGGCAACGGAGGTTGAGCCGGGTCGTTTTTTGTTTGTTTTTCATCATATAACAGACATGGAACGCGTCCTGAATGAGGGTCCCTGGTCTTTCGATAATAGTACGCTGGTGTGTAAGCAGGTCCCTAACGGAGTAATGCCGATTGATGTAGTGTTGGATACGGTGGACTTATGGGTACAACTGCATGGTGTGCCGAATGGATACTCGTCTAGCCGGATTCTGGAACAGATAGGAAATTTCTTGGGTACGTTTGTGAAGTATGATGATCGTTTTGACAATGCCCCGTGGAAGATGTATCATCGTATTAGGGTTTCGCTGCCTGTGGACAAGCCCTTGAAAAGACGGATGAACTTTATAAAACGTGATAAGAAAAGTTGTTGGGTCACGTTTAAGTATGAACGTCTCCATACGTATTGTTATTTTTGCGGGATGCTGGGCCACTCCTACCAATTTTGTCGTGGGGCAAGGGACTCGAGGATGCCGGTGGAGGAGTATTTGTATGGCCCGGAGCTACGGGCGGGTGGGAACCGTGGCCCTAGGCCGGTGGGGGGTAGTTGGTTGTTGCCGACGGGTCGGCAGGCCATGGGACGGAAGCCGCAGGCCGTCCGACCGGAGGAAGGGCGGGTTTCGGGGAGCACAGATCGGGCTGAGGGGGTGGTTGAGGGAGAGGTGGTGGCGGTGGCTAAGCGGCGCCGGGGGGAGATGGGTAGTGAGGGACGGAGGGGTGAGGGGGAGGATATTGTCATGACCGAGTTCTCAAAAAACTTGCAGCAGGCGGGTACTGGTTCCCAGACCCGCCCGGATCAATGAGTACTTTAAGTTGGAACTGCCGTGGCTTGGGTAATCCACGGACAGTTCGGGAGATTGTGGACATGGTGTCCAAAAAGCAACCCGACTTTGTATTTCTTATGGAGACTAAAGTGGCACGAGATCATGCGGAACGGTTACGTGTTAAGATTGGCTATGAAGGACTGTTTTTTGTTGACAGTGATGGTTTAAGTGGTGGTATAGCATTGCTGTGGAAGAAGAATTGTACGGCACGACTAATCAGTTACTCAACGAACTATGTTGATGTTGGGGTAACTATTGCAGGCTTTCCTGAATGGCGAATGACGGGATATTATGGGTTTTCTGAACGAACGAGACGCACTGAGTCTTGGGATCTTCTGAGAACGCTTTCGGGTAGGTCAAATCTCCCGTGGGTTGTTATTGGAGATTTCAATGATCTATTATATCAGAATGAGAAGAGAGGGGGAAATCCGCATCCGAACAGCCTCCTACGCGGTTTTGGGGAAGCTATTGAGGATTGTGGGCTTGCTCAGTTGCCTATGGTTGGCTATCCGTACACATGGGAGAAGGGGAAGGGGACAGTAAACTGGATGGAGGAGAGGCTTGATAAAGTATTAGTGACGGAGGAGTGGCGGAGTATGGTGATGGGGGCAAAGGTGATGAATCTGAGAACCCGGAAGTCCGATCATTCGGCTCTCTTTTTGGGGATCCAAGATTATACTAGTCTTGGGCCTCGTAGGAGAGGATTTCGATTTGAGATGGCCTGGTTGCACGATGAAGGGTGTAGGAGTGTGGTAGAGCAGTCTTGGCAGGAGGGGAGGGGCCAGGGATTGCAGAACTGCATTCAGTACTGTGGGACCCGGTTAACACGATGGGGTGGAGACCGGCATCATAAGTACGGAAAACGAATTAAGGAACTCACAAGAGAGCAGCACCGACTGAGGGGGCATACTGACCCGGCTTCCCTAGCTGAGTTCCGGCGTCTAGAGCAGCTGTTAAGCTGTACTGAAGCTCAGGAGGATGCCTACTGGAGGCAGAGAGCCAAACAACATTGGCTGAAGGAGGCGGACGCTAATACGAAGTTTTTTCACAGGTATGCCTCTCACCGAAAAAAGAAGAATACTATTTCTAGATTGATGAATGATAATGGGGTTTGGGTTGAGGGGGATCCTATGAAAAATATTATTCTGCAGTACTATAATGGTATCTTTTGTGCGGGAACCCCGGGAACAGGGGAGGAGTTTTTTGAGGGAATTATCCCGCGTATTACGCAGGCACAGAATGAGTCATTATTGCGCCCGTTTGAACTTGATGAGGTTAAATGTGCTTTATTTGCGATGTTCCCGGACAAGGCACCGGGCCCGGATGGAATGAATCCGGGCTTTTATCAACATTTTTGGGATGTGGTTGGGGGTGATGTGGCTACCTTTATAATAAACTATGTTGAAACCTGTGACTTCCCGCCTGGTTTGACTGAGACTGATATTGTTCTAATCCTGAAAAAGAAAACCCCGGAATATGTCACTGACTTACGGCCTATAGCCCTCAGTAATGTGGTCTATAGAGTTATGGCAAAAATGTTGGCTAACAGAACGAAGCCATTAATGGACGGAGTAATATCTGAGTCACAGAGCGCATTTATCCCGGATAGACTAATAACGGATAATATATTATTAGCTGCAGAAGTGGGACATTTTCTGAATAGGAAGCAATGTGGAGTGGGGGGATGGAGTGCTCTAAAGCTAGATATGGCGAAAGCATATGATCGGGTTGAATGGTCTTTCTTGCGAAAGATGATGTTAGCGCTGGGTTTTCATGCTGGTTGGGTGGAGGTGATTATGAAGTGTGTAACCTCTGTCTCATATAATATTCAGGTGAATGGTTCGAAGTGTGATCCAATTATACCCACTCGTGGAATAAGGCAGGGGGATCCTTTGTCCCCATATTTATTCATTATCTGTGCAGAGGGCCTATCTATGATGTTACAGCGGGCACATAATGTTGGATTAATACATGGCTGCAGGGTAGCACGAGGAGCCCCACCGATTTCTCACTTGTTTTTTGCTGATGATAGTTTATTGTTTTTTAAAGCAAAGGCAGAGGAAGCAACTGAGGTTAAGAAATGTCTGTCTGATTATGAGGGGTTATCTGGCCAGGCAATAAATTATCATAAGTCCAGTATATGCTACAGCAGGAATACTAGTAGCGAGGATAGGCAAAGTGTGGCTCAGATTCTGGGAGTGACACAGGCACCAAATTTTGGAAAGTATTTGGGACTTCCCTCTTTTGTTGGAAGACACAAGAAAGCAGTTTTTGCGTATGTGGAGGATAAAATTCGTCAAAGAATTGGGTCATGGAATAAAAAACTGCTATCACAGGCGGGGAAAGAAATCCTCTTGAAAACTGTAGCACAATCTATGCCTACGTTTTCAATGAGTGCTTTTTTGTTACCTGTATCGGTTTGTACGGCAGTGGAGAGGACAATGAATCGGTATTGGTGGGACTCTGGAACTGATAGGCGAATACACTGGAAGGCGTGGGATAAATTATGTATCCCGAAGAAATATGGTGGACTGGGGTTTAAAGATTTGCGGGCATTTAATCTGGCAATGCTAGGAAAGCAGGCGTGGCGAATGTTTATTAAGCCTGACTCTCTGGTCACACGCGTGTATAAGGCCAGGTACTTTCCCAAAGGAACTTTCTTTGATGCACAGGTGGGAAGTAATCCCAGTTTCTGCTGGCGGAGCATCATGGCAGCAAAGAGTATTATTTGTGGTGGGGTCAGGCGCAGAATAGGTAATGGGGAGGCTACATTTATATGGACCCACCCATGGCTACGGAATGACCATGACCCAATGATACAAACAGAAATGCCTATACAGTTACAACATGCCAAGGTGGCAGGTTTGATAGATCAGCAAACTGGTGCCTGGGATCCCTCGATTTTAACTGATTTATTTCAACCTGATGATGTGACAGAAATTATGAAAATACCCATATCCCCGGAATATGAGGATACCTGGTACTGGTATGGGGACCCAAGAGGGGAGTATTCTGTTAAGAGTGGATATAGGCAAATAATTGGAAATTATCAACAGACTAATGGGGCTTTTACAAAATGGTTGTCCCTATGGAAGCTAAGGATCCCCCCAAAATGGAGAATATTTCTATGGAGAGCCATTAGTGATATATTGCCTACTACTACAAATTTGCTTATAAGGAGGGTGGATGTGGATTTAAGATGTGCCATGTGTGGATTATCTCAAGAGGACACAATGCATGCTATGGTGTTGTGTGATTTTGCACGGAACGCTTGGGAAAAATCTAACCTTACAATCCCAAATATAATCACAAATATTTTTCATATTTGGTTTGATGAACTTCTAAATGTTCTAGACTCTGATGGGATATTCTATGCAGTAGCAATATTATACAATATTTGGAGAGCAAGGAACAGGGCCGTTTGGGAAGCAACTTTGCCGCGACCGGAGGTAGTACTCAAATCCGCTGCGGCTGCCATGCATGCATGGGTACGGGCGCACCCGCAGCCCACAATCCGAGCCACCACACAGCCTTTGCCGAGCGCGCTGCAAGGAAGTGCCGGCCACCACGCGACGTACCTGCCTGTAGCCGAGCCGGACGGACCTCCAAGGCGTATATGCCGTGTGGACGGGGGGGTATATGCAAGAGACAGGACAGGCTGCTATGGGCGTAATCTTGCTGGACACGAATGGAGGGTACGTCTCGGCGTACAATGGACCATTACATGGGTGTTCGTCGCCACTTATGGCTGAGGCACTCGCATGTAAAGAAGCATTGTCATGGTTGAAGGATCGGGGAGAGCAGAATGTTGACATCTACACGGACTGTCAGACACTACACCGTTATCTTACTACACCAGCTGTTATGCTGCGCACATATCTAGGCTATGCCATTGATACTTGCAGGCTTATTGCATCTTCGTTTCAGTCTTGTTCGTTTCATTTTATTCCTAGATTAGAGAATCACCTAGCTCATACTTTAGCTATTTCGGCTTATCAGCAGACCACAACTATGTATTGAGATCAGCTCCCACCGGATACTATTTCTGCCTATTTTTAATGAAGCATCATGAAAATTTTCAAAAAAAAAACAAACTCAGGAATTGAAAATGACAATGCATGTCAGATTATAATTATGAAATAAAAAATTGGAATAAATTTTAAGAAAAATAAAAAGAAAAACTAAAATAGTATTGCATCTTTTGATTGAGTTGGGCATTTAAAGAAAATAAAATGTCATCTATCCTAGTTGCCTTGTATCAAGGAACCAAAACATTGATAGTTGGGACCACCTCCCAACTCCCCTCCAATATAATAATTGACAAGCTCCACCTAAATCTATTTAAAAGTCTCGACTTGCATTAGATTCTACTTGTCCCACCTCTCCTGTTTGCGACTATTTCCGCTGTCACTTCACAAAACCATTTAAAAAATACACCACTTATTCAAGTCTGCATAATGCGTGCATACCAAATTATTTTGCAACCAGTAGTAGGGTGAAGGTACATGCTTGATTTGAAAGAAGATACTAACGTTTGAATTTCAAAGTTACTATACAGTATATAGTGGAAAGATCCCTTATACGTATCGATATTTGGCCCTGTTTGCTGAACCATTGAGTTATTGTGATTTACATTCTTCCAAATGATCTGTTGATCCAGGGTCTGGGGAATTTGGAGTTGGGGATTAAACCTTTTGAGAGAAGGTACATGCTTGACTTGGTACAATTTCAATTGATCAAATAATTTGTTTGATAATCATAAGATTTTAAATTTGACTCTCTAAGAGAATTGTCTGAGCTGATCAACTATGAAATAATTTATGAATAATTTAGATTAATTTACTTCCTTATAATCTATTGCAGATTAAGATCACAAGGTGAGATTTAATCAGAGCGTACATGCATTCGGGTAAGAACTGTTTACTTTCAAGTTTTAAGTATACTATAAGTCCAAAACCTTAGGTAAAGACAACCTGAACCCCTATTCAAGGTTCAATGCTAGATGGGGTTCCTTTGTCATGACTTCTTCTCTCTTTTTTTCTTTATTTTTTTTAAATGAAGTTTATTATTATTATTATAATTTTACCTAAGCAAAGATTCAAATTGGTAGCTTTAAATTTATTATTTAATATTACTTCGTCTTAACCATCATAACCCTTTGAAATACTAATTCAATTAATATATGAAAACATGAAATAAGTTTTATAATTAAACTTCATATAAAGATCCAATACTTTCTTTAAACTTCATATAAAGATCCAATACTTGAAAGGAGACAAATTATACGTTAACTATGGTCCACATTGCAATGTAACCACAGATAAATATTCATTTTTAGTATATTGAAGGTTCATTTTTAAGTACTAATGTAATATACCAAATAGTTAACATTTAATACTTAAAAAAAAAATTAAAATATTCAGTATACTAAAAATGAACATTATTTTAGTGGTTCACCTTACAAGGTGAATCATGAACCATAGTATAATGATGGTTGAAGGGACACTAGTCCAAGGTTAGTCCTAGAGGATTTTAAAAAAAATAAATTTTTAAGATATTGTTTTTATATATTGGCAAAAATTGAAATCCATAACTTCAAAGTTATACTTTATTATTTCTTTTTGCAATTAGCCAATACAATTTTTTGAACTATATATAATCATCGCATCATTCGTATTTTATATACATTAACTTCATATATCAATGAACTTTGTTTTTACTTTGCCTTAGGTCTATAAAATGGTAGGACCGATAGATCCTGATGAGCTATAAAAATTTAATGTGAATACTATGACATTTAATAGTTTATAGACTAATTAAGTCACATACATCTCACAATTTATTTCTTTCACAACGTCTTTATAGTAGAATCGATAAGAGCTTTTGAAATTTATGTGCCATTCTTGCATACGTAACGCCTTAGAATTGTGCTCAACAATTGCCAAATACTACGTGTTATCATTTCGTATTGTGGCCGGAATGAGAGTGAAACGTGCTCTTAAGGGCAAGGCGTGGAACTTTATTCTAGGTTCTCTAGGTAATGGCCTTTCATAGGTTACATATCATTTGCCTCAATTGACCTTTCATCAAGGATTCAAACTTTGTTATCAATACGTGTATCGCTTTGGTTTAGGGAATGATCGAGAACCAAAATGTAGCATACGCTTTAGGGAAGAAAGGTGAAGTTAAAGTGCTTTAGGTAGGCCATATCTTTTATAGATTTTATAAATTTATCATGTATGATTACGATAATTGGTGGCGTTGATTGCCCAAAGATGTAACACATATGTACTTATTTGTAGGGATGAGTAAACAGAGCTTTCGATAAACTACTCGTGTTCGTGTACGGTAATCGTTTGTTTATGTTCGTTTGTTAAGGAACGAACATTAATAAACAAAATTTAGAGCTCGGTTTATAAATGAACAGAGTTTGAACAGTTGTAAGCTCGTTTGCTAAGAGATCGTGAACAAGCTCGTTTTTGTTCGTTTAATAATGTTCGCGAACAAGCTCGTTTAGTGTTCGTTTAATAATGTTCGTGAACAAGTTTGTTTGTGTTCGTTTAATATTTGTTTGTATCCTCTTTGTAGTTGTATTACTTGTTTGGTTATTTTTCGTGAACATATATTATTTCTTGTTCACGGACGAATTGTGATAATTAACATGTTCGTATGTTTGGTTATTAGGCATTCATGAACGTGTTTATGAACGTGAATAAACAAGTTCGTGAACGTGTTCGTTAATGTTAACGAACATGTTCGTGAACGTGTTCGTTAATGTTAACGAACACGTTTGTGAATGTTAACCAACACTAACGCACGCTTAACAAACGAACACGAACAGAATTTTCAAAAACCTTAACAAACGAACACGAACGCTCCAAAAATCTTAACAAACGAACACAAACAACCTCCATTTGTTTATATTCGGTTCGTTAATAGTCCTACCAATTTGGAATAGGTAATATGGCAATTAAGTGATTAAAGTTTCTCATATTTGTAATAGATGAGGCATATTCGGCAAGTAATACTATAGATATTTTGGTGACAAAAGTTGCACATGACGTGACACAGTGTTATTATTATTTTGAATATTATTGACCTTGTTACAAGGTAGTATCTATTGTAGTTTAAAAAGTCAATATCTCACTACCAGAGTTCAATTCTGTGACCTTTTTTTAAGGGGAGTTACAGATGTGTTATCTGACCATAACGTGTTTGACACATAGTGTTATTATTGATTGTTCAATTAAGGAGTTCTATAATTCGATAATCAACAAGTCACTGTACATTTCTCCACTTGTCGATCAACTAAGGTAGTGCCCAGAGCCGGTTTTTAGATTTTTGTGGTCCTGTTCGGGTAAATAAATGAGACCCTACTAAAATCAAAATTTTTAAAATTAATACCGTAATTTTTTTAAATCTATACTATTCTAATCGAATATCAACCAAGGAAAAGCATATTCGGGGAGTGTTTCTCTCTAATGTAGAAACGGTCCCACATGTCCGTTTCTGCTCATACGAAAAATTTCAGTAGTGTTTTGCATTGATACGTATTTGAATGAATATTTAACAAATTTTGAAAGTATTAAAGAAATAGTAACAATTTTTTTAAATCTAAATATATAATAAAATTTTTTATTCGTGCATCGCACGTGCATTTCACGCGCACTGCACGGATAATTGGGTTATTGTTTGCTCGAATTCAAGCAAGGATAACATAAAAAAACATAAACGATACAACCAATTTCATCAATTGCACTATATAATATTCGTTGTTATAATTTATATTTGTATATTGATCAAAACATTTTTAAAGATTATAACAAATCTAAAATTTGAGCCCCTCTAAAATTTGGGACCATGTGCGGTAGCCCAACTTGCACAGCCCAAAATTCGGTTCTACCCTTTAGGCTAACTCCATCCTTGCAAATAAAGATTGCCTTGCAAGATGGGGTGACCTTTTTCTTTTCTTTTCTTTTTTTTTTTTTTAAGAAAAAAAAAAGAAATTCTACTTGCTTGTAAATTTTCATTGTTTCAAAGCTTGCAAATCTAACAATAGGCTGCCATTTTTTAAAATTATTATTGTATTATTAATTTGATGTGAAAATGAGATATACTTTTGAAAGTGAGTTAAAGTTTAAAATAAAAGGAATGGAAAAAAAATAGTGAAAAAGAATTATAAATTTAACTATATAGAAGTATGGTTATTTTTAAAGTAAGAAATTATTATAGGGATGAGAATAACTTTAGGAGGTAGAAAACCCCCATTCATGCTACATGTGATTCCCATTCATTGTTAGTAGTTAGGGGGTATTTAGTTGAAGTTATATAAGATAACTAATGTTATATTTGTTTGGAAATATAATATTATATTTTATGTTTGGTTCATGTTATGTAATTTTCTCATGAAATGTCGCATAACCTTCACATTAATGTTTTTAGCTATTGGAAGAGAATGTGAGATACCTTCAATTTCTTAAGTAATCTCACATTCCCTAATCTTATTACTAGTTTTGGTCTTTTGGCATTTTAATCAATTTGTTTTATTACTGTTGTCTTATTTACATACCTTAGCTTTAAACTAAACATAGGAATTTTGCATTCTCAATAATCTAATATTCTTAACAATCTAATATGCTAAGGTAATTTAACATTCCGTGAATGTAACCAAACGCCCCCTTAGTTAAATTTTATGAGATTAATATTTCCATAAAAATCTTTTGCTTTTTCAATTAGAACTCTTCTACTTTATGTACAGCCGTACAGGTAAGAGTGATGGAAGTCTACAAAACTTGCATTTATAGGGTTTAGGTTTATAGCACGCAATACAATTATTGAAAATAGTTTAGGATCTTATGAATAAATTTTGTTTGCATTTTGAGACTTTTTTTTTCTTGCTTTAATTTACTTGTGTTCAAGCATATTTAATTTCTTTTAATTCAAACTTATTTTAGTCTGGCTATCCATTATATCGCGTGAGTGAGAATGAAAGTTGACATATTTAATACGGAGTAAGATATATTACAAAAAAATCCTTCAAAAAAAAAAAGATATATTACAAAAATTTGAAAGTATCAAATCTTTTTAGGTGAGAGTGAGAATGTGACGTATTTGATAAGAATGTGACGTTTTTTTTTTCTTGCTTTAATTTACTCGTGTTCAAGTATATTTATTTTAATTCCAACTTATTTTAGTATGGTTCAGAGTAGGGCTGTCAAAACGGGTCGGCCCGCCCCCACCGCGGGCTTTTCTTTTTGCGGATTTTTGCGGGCCGGCCCGCGAAGCCCGCGGGCTAGGAGATATACAACCCAAGCCCGCCCCATGCGGGCTTGCAGGCTCCACGGGTTGGCCCGCGGGCTGGTGTTAAAATTTTTATAAAAAAAATAAAAAATGTCTAATAAGCATCTTTTCTTCTTCTTCTTCTAGGATTTGTTCTTCTGTGACTGAAAGGACAACATATTGAGGCCCCTAATTTAGTCTTCAATCCCAACCTCCTCCCAGATCAACTTGGACACTATTTCATCGTACTGCGGAACTTTATAAGTTTAAGACAAAATAAAAACAAAAATAAAAGTTGCCTAGTGGATTAGAGATTTTTTTCTTTAGTCTTAAACAATTATATTATATTATATATAGAGAGAGACAGTAAACAATAGTCAATTAGGATTAGGATTAGAAATTTAGGTTTTACCTCTTTTCTTTAGTCTTAAGCAGTTTCTTTACTGTTATATTATATTTTATAATTTATATATTATATAATATAATATATACAGATATTTTTTTTAAAGGGCTTGGCCCGCGGGTAGGCCCGCAACCCGCGCGGGCTATGGCCCTCCGCGGGCTAAGCCCGTTAGGCCCGCATTTTCACGGGCCTATTTTTTGGTGGCCCTAACCCGCCCCACTGTGGGGCGGGTGCGGGTCAGCCCGCGGATTTTGACCCACTTTGACAGTCCTAGTTCAGAGTCAGATTTTGGGCTTAGAAAGTTGAGCTACCGCATAGAGTCCCAAATTTTAGAGGCCCAATATTTCATTTTTACTTAGTTAATTAGTTTAGAAATAAAAATTAAAAGTATAGGAATATGTGTTTATTGTATTTTAACTTTGACGGTCTAAGGTTCAAAACTTGTGCACACTATTATAATTGTAATTATTATTATTATTATTATTATTATTATTATTATTATTATTATTATTATTATTATTATTATTATTATTTGTTAGATATATTAAATATAATATATTTAATATAATATATATATTAAATATAATATAATATATCTATAATATATATTAAATATAATATATCTATATATTATATTTATATATATTGAGAAGAGAGAGAGAGGAAATGAATTTGATGTTTATTACTTCACTTGATGATTATGAATAAACAAAAGCCACATATTTATAGTGAAAGAGAAAAGCAACAATGCTAAAGTTTAGGAAGTAATTAGAGGCCATGATTCCATGTACTCCATTTCACGTAGTGCTATGCATGCATCCACGTTCACACACCTCCTTTTATTTTTTAACAAATTAACTGCTAACTACTTGGTTTAATATATTACTAATAATAATAATAGCATTATTATTATTATAACATTGCCTCCTTTAAACTAAGTTGGATATATTGGTCATCCCAATCTCCTTCTTCAATTTAAGAAATGTCTTCGTCTTCAAGTTGGATATACTGACTTGTATTTCGTTCTGTAAACCCACTTTACTCCAATTGGCTTCTTCCCAGGAGGGAAATCTGTTAACTCGCAGGTACCATTCTTTTCAATGGCACGTATCTCCTCATCCATCGTCTTAAGCCAATGAGTTTCTGTAGCAGCCTCCTCAAAAGTTAAAGGATCACAATCTGCAAAGAGAGCAAATTGAATAATCTCTTCATCAGACAGGTCATTATCTTGACCCAAAACATAATCTTGCAAGCGAGCTGGTAAGTGGCGCTCGCGCTGAGATCGTCGAACTGACGATTCTGGCTGTGAAGGAGACTGGACATTATCTGGAATCGGTTGCTCTTCAATAATATTTTCAACAGCAGGAATAACAACTGAACTTTCATCTTTAGCTAACCAATCCCAGGCACCATATTCATCAAAAGTGACATCACGACTTATAACAACCTTTTTAGTTTCAGGATTGTATAGTTTATAAGCCTTTGAAGCGTCACTATAACCAATGAATATGCATTTCTCACCTTTATCATCCAACTTCTTTCTCAATGGATCTGGCACATGTGCATATGCCAAACATCCAAAAACCTTGAGATATTTGATAGAGGGTTTTCTCCCACTCCAAGCTTCTTCGGGCGTCTTATCATGGACACTCTTAGTTGGACACCTATTCAACACATAGACAGCACAAGCAACAGCTTCTGCCCAAAAAGGTTTAGGCAGATCCTTGGATTTCAACATGCACCTTACCATATCCATGATAGACCTATTCTTCCTCTCAGCCACTCCGTTTTGTTGTGGAGTGTATCTAGCTGTCATCTGATGTTGAATACCCTTCTTTTTCAGAAAATCATCACAGGCAATATATTCTGTACCTCTATCAGTTCTCAAGATTTTAATCTCATAACCACTCTGCTTTTCAACAAAAGTCTTAAATTGTTTGAAAACATCACATGCTTCAGACTTTTGCTTCAGAAAGTAAACCCATGTTTTTCTACTGAAATCATCAATGAAAGTAATAAAGTACTTACAACCTCCATGTGAGGGAACCTCCAACGAACATAGGTCTGAGTGAATAATCTCCAACTGTTTTGTAGCTCTCCTTGACTTGCCCACGGGAAAGGGATCTCTATGCTTCTTCCCAATCACACAAATCTCACAGATACGATCAGGGACATTCACAACAGGTAAATCAGAAACAAGTTCCTTTTTCGCAAGATAGTTTAATCCAGAGAAATGAAAATGCCCAAACCGCATATGCCATAACCAATTATCATCACAAACTTCAGAACTAAAGCAATCAAGGAGAGTATGCTTAATTTTCAAAGGAAATAGTCGATTTCGGGACATATTTACCTTTGCAATCAAAACTCCTTTAGCATCTTCAATGGTACAACACCCCTGAGCAATATGTATCTTATATCCTTTTTCTGACAACTGACCCAAACTCAACAAATTTTGGTGTAGTTTAGGAACATAGAACATATCGGATATAAAATTGTGAGTACCATCCTTCAACTGAATAGAGATTTTACCTTTTCCCAAAATTGGCACCTTTGACTTATTGCCAAACGTTACTTCTGACCAGACTGATTCATCTAGTTCGGAAAACAATTCTTTCTTCCCACACATATGGTTACTACACCCAGTATCCAAGAACCATATGTTCTTATCAGCAGAAAAACTATCACTGGCCAAAAGTAAGGTTTCAGAATTCTCACCAGACCTTTCAGCAGTATTTTCAGCAATGTTTGCTTGATTTCCACAATTGTTGTCCTCATTATACCAACAATCTGCAATCTTGTGTCCATACTTGCCACAATTGTAGCAATGAAATGGAAATTTACCTTGTTTGGTATTACCACCACCTCTTCCTTGGTTGGAGTTACCACGTCCTCTTCCTTGGTTGAAGTTACCACGACTTCTTCCACTAGAACCTCCTCTTCCTCTTCCACGACCTCTACCAGATCCTCCACCTCTTTGATTAGTGCCAGTCACATTAAGGGTGACTTGGCTCTTCAAAGCTTCTTCTGCTAGTGGTTCCGATTTTGACGCAATCCTGTCAATATGACTTTCTACCATACCTTTCAGCTCTGCAATTGATAAGAGCTCGGTTTTGTGTGACTCTGTGATCGAAGCCACCACATGGTCATACTTCATCGGCATAGTTCGAAGAACTTTTTCAACCACTGCACCATCTTCAATCGTATCTCCATATAGCCTCATCTTATTCACCATATCAATAAGACGAGTGAAATACGCATCTACTGTTTCTGTAGAGGTCATCTCACAATTATCGTACAACCTTCTCAACGACTGCAACTTAGACTTCTGCGCCCGATCAACTCCTTTGTGTGACACCTTTAAGATGTCCCAAGCTTGTTTTGTTGTTTGAGCACGAGCTAATTGCCCAAAAATGGAATAATGAACACCTTGGTGAATCTGACCCAAGGCCAATTTATCTCGCCGTATAGCGGCTGCATCAGCTCCTTCGGGTAGACCGGGATCAACAAAGCTCCAAAGATTTTGAGCTTGAAAATGTGTGGACATCATAATTTGCCAATAATTGTAATCGAGTTTCCCGTCCAATTTGGGACCCGACCATACAATATTGAAATTTGTAGCCATATTTCACTACGAACAATATCTCGGGGTTGAAAGGTCGACTGGCTCTGATACCAAATGTTAGATATATTAAATATAATATATTTAATATAATATATATATTAAATATAATATAATATATATATTAAATATAATATAATATATCTATAATATATATTAAATATAATATATCTATATATTATATTTATATATATTGAGAAGAGAGAGAGAGAGGAAATGAATTTGATGTTTATTACTTCACTTGATGATTATGAATAAACAAAAGTCACATATTTATAGTGAAAGAGAAAAGCAACAATGCTAAAGTTTAGGAAGTAATTAGAGGCCATGATTCCATGTACTCCATTTCACGTAGTGCTATGCATGCATCCACGTTCACACACCTCCTTTTATTTTTTAACAAATTAACTGCTAACTACTTGGTTTAATATATTACTAATAATAATAATAGCATTATTATTATTATAACATTATTATTATCATCATCATCATCATCATCATCATCATCATCATCATCATCATCATCATCATCATCATCGTTGTTGTTGTTGTTATAATTGTAATTTATTCCATAATATGTCTTTTGTTTTTTTCTTTGCGCACAGTAACATTTTATCACCTTCTTCTTCTTCTTATTATTATTATTATTATTATTATTATTATTATTACTATTATTTTTACTCGTGCGTGGCACGAATTGAAAAAGATTTGTTATAATCTTTAAGAATATTTTGATGAATATACAAATATAAATTATAACAACAAATATTATATAGTGCAATTGATGAAATGAGTTGTATCAATTATGTTTTTTATGTTATCCTTGCTTGAATTCGAGCAAATAATTGCCCAATTATCCGTGCAGTGCGCGTGCAATGCACGGATAAAAAATTTTATTATATATTTAGATAATAAAATTGTTACTAATTCTTTAATCATTTCAAAATTTGCAAAATATTCATTCAAATACGTGTGAACACGTATCAATGCAGAACACTAATTAAATTTTTTGTATGAGCAGAAACGGACATGGAGACCGTTTCTACATTAGAGAGAAACGGTCTCCCCGGATATGCTTTTCCTTGATTGATATCCGATTCGAATAGTATAAATTAAAAAAAATTATGGTATTAATTTTAAAGATTTTAATTTTAATAGGGCATTATTTATTTACCCCAGAACCACAAAAATCTAAAAACCGGCCCCGGTCGAGTTATTCATCATATCGCAGAAGTGAGAGCCAAAGTTGACGTATTTAATAAGATAAATAAATTACAAAAAATTGAAAGTATCAAATCTTTTATTTATTTATTTATTTATTTATTAGTGAGAGTGAGAGCATGACGTACTTGATAGGATGAATAAAAAGGAATCCAAAAGCATTATTGGGTTTCTTTAGTTGATGATGTCCTATGTGGATTTAATTATAATTAATTATAAGTATAATTACCTCAATCAATTGACCTTTTCAATTCTTTAAGGAATCCAACAATTTTCATGTGACTATTCAACAATTATTGTTGCTTAATTAATGGATAATGCTTATTTTGTGAGAGAAAAATACAATGATTATTACTTTTGTAGGCTTATGATTTTGAGAGTATTTAAAACTATTTGTTAGCATTATTATTATTATTGCAATCTTAGTCAAATCCATATGCATTATATTAGGATATCAATCATTCTAAACCAACTAAATGATTCTGCGTGCTGAAATCATGAAATCAAAGTCATGAGTTAGTTGATGAAGCTTTATGCACTGCACGTATGCAATTTTTTGTCTGTCTAAAGTTCACAAAATTGGTGTGTATATATACTCACATGTGCGCGGAAAAATGTTATAATGTTATATATAAATGTTGGGCGTGGGATCAGTCCGATTCGAAACGTGACGTTGTGGCTTACCATGCAGAGATGTAGTTAAATAGTTAATATCCTCCTAGACACATTGGTTATATGACAACAGAATAGCCAAATAACTTTGTGCTTAGACGTGTTTGACTTATAACAATCACAGGAGGTATACTGCAACACTGAAATCTATCAATAAAAATTCTTTATTATATTATTAATTAAAATAAAAAATGATGCACGTGTCAACCATTTTCACAATTTATGCAAATTTACAAATATATCGTTGTTACTTTCTATTTTTTGTATACGGACATTATTTTGTGCATATATTATAACTTTTTTTTTTTATGCAAAGGAAAAACAAACACCAACTTTGAAAAAGTTACATGAACCTCAACCAACTAACCAAGTAGGAAGTCTGCAACAAGCAAGACATTCAAGCCCTTTGGTGGATTTTTCAATTAACTATGTATAGCCAATTGAAACATTATGTGATTTCTCTCAACTAAAAGCCTAGGAAGTTCTTTCACATGTGCGAGCCGGTTACTTTTGACAGACTAACTTCAAGTAACACATGGATAATAGTCTCTTTTTATCGGATGACGCGGAGATTCAAAATTATGACCTTTGGTGGAGTTGGCTCTAATACCAAATTGAAGTTTTTAAACTAAAAATTTAAGCTTTTAGTTGGATTTCACATTTATGCTTATATATTATATATGCTCAACAAAGCTCAAGGCGAGGGAGCCCGAGGGAGGGAGGGGGTGGGGTCAATCGTTATGCTGTGGAACCGTGTCCACCTTGCAAAGTGGACACACGGTTCTATGTTCATAATTATAAAGCTATATATTCATAATTTTTGAACTTTATATTCATAATTATTGAACTCTATATTCACAATTACAGAACTCTATGTTCATAATTACTAAACTATATGTTCATAATTATAAAACTATATATTCATAATTTTTGAACTTTATATTCACAATTATTGAATCTCTATATTCATAATTACATAACTATATGTTCATAATTATGTTTACAACTCTATATTTATAATTATAGAACTATATGTTCTTTGAACTATATATTCATAATTATGAACAGTTTTGGAACCGTACGTGTCCACCTTGCAAAGTGAACACGATTTCACAACATAATTTGCCGGGTGGGGTGGGGTGAAAGAAGGGAGAGTGATTGTCACGAGTTGCAGTTCAATCAATATAGAAATTTGTCTTTAAATCTGAATGAATATACGCTTGGGGCCAATATATATTCTTGTTCTCTCAAATGTACCAAAAGAATACAGACACATATTTGTATATATATGAGTAATAATGGACTGCATGGTTAAAGATATTTGTTTACTAATTGATAATATATAGCAATGCTCAAATAATATGATGATGTTGAGATGGTAAAAACTTGAGTACTATTTTATACTTAAACTTTTCTTCATAATCCACAAAACATGGTGGAAAATGAAGATATAACCTTAAAGCTAAAGCAACTTGTTCTAATTATAAAGCCTCTTTTTGGTATTAGTGGGGGGTTGACTTCTATATTGTGATCATATTACAATGAGCATACTGCGAATCCGATTCTTCTTAATTTAAAATGATTGCTTCTCAATGTAATAAGCAATTCAAATAAATAAATAAGTGGAAGAACAACAACAACAACAACAACAACAACAATAATAATAATAATAATAATAATAATAATAATAATAATAATAATAATAATAATAATAATAAAAGCATAATTAAAATGTTGGACTTTCTATTCATTTATATGGCGCGTTCTTGGGTACCGATACAATTTAAGTTGTGTAGCTAGGCATAGATGTTGGACTTCTTTTTTTTTTTTTGAAAAAAGAAAAAATAAATAATGGTCGAGTTTGGTAACATAGATAGCTTAGCAGCCCAGCAATTATACTATGGACCGTGGTCCACAAAGCTTTGTGGACCATGATCCAAAACGGCAGAGACTATACATACTGTCTCACGTATTATTTTTATTATATTATCAAATGAAACTGCAATTGAATTGAAATGAAACTGTAGTTTTGTTGAAATGAAACTGCAGTGTATACAAAATGAAACTGAATAACAATTTCACATATTTTAGTGTATATTGTCCAGCAAAACTGTAGTTATATCAAAATGATAATGTAGTTGTGTTGAAATGAAACTGCAGTGCATATTTGATGCCTGGACCACAATGTATTGTGGACCATGGTCCACAGTATAATTTGCCCTTAGCAGCCAATTTTGACTTATTTGACCACTATTAGCAGTTTGACTTCGTTAAGTTTTTTGCCTTTTTGAGTGTTTGATTAATTAATTTTTTGTAAAAGTTTATTGCTCCAAAACGCTAAAATTCAAAAAGCTGCTCAAAACAGCTTTTTCGATAAAATTTTTGCCTTTTTGAGAAAATCATTTTAATTTGTTTGTAATCGGTTATTAGTTAACAACTAATTTACCAATTTTTTTTTTTTTTTTTTTTTATAATAAGTTAATGCTATGAACTAGTCAAACCCAATAACCCGATTAACTAATAACTATTTACCAAACACTTCCGAAGTCTTTAACTTTAAAATTTGGAGTAGTTGACAAAATTGACTACTAATGCACAATTGCAAGGTCAGGAGCCTGACTCTTGCAAAGGATGTGCAACCTATAAGGGTAAATATATTTATATATTTTTATGCCGCATACATAAAGACTTCAATAATAATAATAATAATAATAATAATAATAATAATAATATAATAGTAATAGTAATAGTAATAGTAATAGTAATAGTAATAGTAATAGTAATAGTAATAGTAATAGTAGTAGTAATAGTAGTAGTAATAGTAGTAGTAATAGTAGTAGTAATAGTAGTAGTAATAGTAGTAGTAATAGTAGTAGTAATAGTAGTAGTAATAGTAGTAGTAATAGTAATAGTAATAGTAATAATAATAGTAATAATAATAATAATAATAATAATAATAATAATAATAATAATTAATAATAATAATAATAATAATAATAATAATAATAATAATAATAATAATAATAATAATAATAATAAATAATAATAATAACAATAATAATAACAATAATAATAATAATAATAATAATAATAATAATAATAATAATAATAATAATAATATAATAATAATAATAATAATAATAATAATAATAATAATAATAATAATAATAATAATAATAATAATAATAATAATAATAATAATAATAATAATAATAATAATAATAATAATAATAATAATAATAATAATAATAATAATAATAATAATAATAATAATAATAATAATAATAATAATAATAATAATAATAAATAATAATAATAATAATAATAATAATAATAATAAAATAAAAATAATAATAATAATAATAATAATAATAATAATAATAATAATAATAATAATAATAATAATAATAATAATAATAATAATAATAATAATAATAATAATAATAATAATAATAATAATAATAATAATAATAATAATAATAATAATAATAATAATAAAATAATAATAATAATAATAATAATAATAATAATAATAATAATAATAATAATAATAATAATAATAATAATAATAATAATAATAATAAATAATAATAATAATAATAATAATAATAATAATAATAATAATAATAATAATAATAATAATAATAATAATAATAATATAATAATAATAATAATAATAAATAATAATAATAATAATAATAATAATAATAATAAAAAAAAAAATAAAATAATAATAATAATAATAATAATAATAATAATAATAATAATAATAATAATAATAATAATAATAATAATAATAATAATAATAATAATAATAATAAAAGGACTTGGAAATATTTCTTCCGATCCCTTTGGCTTTATCATAATTTTGAAAATCAATTAATTGAAGAAAGCTATGGTTGTCATTTGTATTTCTTAATTATTAACAAATTGAGTCATTTGTCTTATTATAGAGAAAAGGTGGAGATGAAAGTGAAAACTTTTTCCTTCAATGGTTTGTCTGATAAATTAGACTCACATCATGATGTAATGAAATAACTATTGAAAAAAGAAAAGACCAAAAAAATTGTAGATTTATTATTTATTATTTATTTATTTATTATTATTTTTTTGTATACAACTCAAAATCTAATCAACTTTTTAAAAATATAATATATCATAGACATACTATATATTATACCTTTATACATTACTTCTCTAATGTTTTTAATAAATACAAGATAAAATATACACTCTCATCTGCTATCCTTAAATTATTTGTCCATAATAATAGAATAACACACACACACACACGAATTATATATTGACAAAAATAAAATAACATAGGGCAAATTATCATAGGGTCAAATTGTTATTTTTGCCATGTTTAGTTCATGCTCTATTAAAGTGGAATTCTTACTTGTTATACCTAATAAAATATTATCATTTTTCAACTATGACAATTTGATTTTTTTTTTTTTTAACTCAAAATACTGAATATACAATCTTAATTAATTACTCAATATATATGCGGAATAAACAACTTAACGCTACAAAAGAAAAGTTTATCATGTTCATTAAAATTATTTTTAGTGAGAATCCAACTTATAATAACTAAAAGTTTCTGTTGCAATTTTAATTAAGTAAAAAATGTCAAATTTAAATATTAAGTGAAATAATGAATTAGAAAATTTGAATTACAAATTTGTTGACACTTAACTCCCATGTAGTACCATAGAGAACAGATATGCTTTTGGAAGCAGTAAAGGGGAAATAAATTAATGAACCATAACAGTGCACATGGGAAAGGAGAAACCAAAACTTTTATATTAGTAGCCTCCATTGAGAAAAATTAAAACATCATATATATATATATATATATATTTACAACACAAGATGATGATGAGATATAGATTCAGCCATTATTTCAACCCAAATTAATTTAAGGTTGATTTTTGATCGAGTTAATTTTGATTTTGATCCCTCGATAATCATAACTTTTTCACTTTTAATTCTCGAATATAAAACCAATCAAATTTAGCTATTGATTATTGAAAATGTCACCTTTAATCATTTGTTAGGACTAAAATTATCACATTATTTTAAGATTAAATAATGTGACATTGACACAGTTTCAATAGTCGAAAACTAAAACTGATTGATTTGAAGTTCGAAAGTTAAAAAAAGAAAATATCACAATAATCAAGAGACTACATATAACTTCATCTTTTTTATTTTAGTAACAGGGGAAAGATTTTTTTGGGTGTATCCAGAGTTTCTACCGTCGGACTGTAACTAACTCTAACTCTTCATCCGCAGATTTAAGGCTACTTCATACCCAAAGCGAAGGATCGAGCTTTTGATATTTAGTTAAGGATGGATAAGTCCATGCCCCTGGCCTTCCACTCAACCACATCCCGGTTAACAATAAGAAAAAGATGAAGCAGATGGACTGCTTGCTGATCTTGAATACTTCTTGGAAGAAGAAGAAGAAGAAGAAGAAGGTGAGAGATGAGAAGACCTTCTCCTTAGCATCTGTCGCATCCCATCAGCTACATGAGTGGCAGGGTTATTGGATTTGTACTTCCGACAGAAAGACATGTGAGCCTTAACAGCATCTTCGATTCCCACGAACATCGTCATATGACTATTGTTGTTGTTTCCTCGGATAATCTCGTCTCTAACAGCCTCGGAGCACAACCCACACAGCCATTTCCCATCAAATTTTGCTTTCACCTCACTAATGTAAGCTTGGGTGCAGTCTTCTTTCAACCCACAGCACTCACACTTTGCCAATTCTATGTCCATTTTTCAATCTGGGCTCAGAACTTACTTCAAAAATGTGCCATTTTTTTTTTCTTTCTGGTTTTGGGGGGGGGGGGGGGTTGGATTTGAAGAGTGTGAAAAGAAGAGGCAAGAGAGGGAACTTATAGTGGGGAAGGAAAATCTCCCATAATTTGCTCCATGTTCTAAGGGGGGACATAGGGCAGTGGAAAATGAGACAAATTTGGTCTGGAGGGCCCCTAATATTGCGACACATTTTCTGAATTTTATTTTACTCCACAAATTTTTAAATTATTTTTTAAAAATAAATTTGGGATTAATGATTGGATGGAGTCCTCAACTTGACTAGCTACTTCAATCCCCTTTGTCATTTTCTGTAATAGTAGTAGTAGGATTATTATTGTTTTAGTTGCTCACTTTATAGTATATATATATATATATATATATATATATATATATATATATATATATATATATATATATATAGTTTTTCTTTCAATTCTTTCTCTGATTGTATGTTTTGGTTGCCTGGTTGGTATGGTTTCTATGGCCTTCCAGGGCTCTCTAATTAAGACTTTACTTATTTGGCTCTTGTACTAAGGAAACTTATTAAGGTGTTAATTTTAATGGTTATAACATATCTTCATCCTCCCAAATACTTTTTCGGATTGGAGGTGTAGGGATCCCTTAAGATTGGTGATTCATCCTTTTGGGAGAGTAGAAGAATTGCATGTGAATCCATCCACCATTAACGTGGCGTTTGGTTGGAGGGATGAAATGAGATGGGAAAAGAATTGTAATTCATGAGAGATGAATAATGTGTGAATAAAGTTGTAATTTAAATTTCAGTGTTTGGTTGACAATAATACAGTTACGGGAAATTTCAATTTCAATGTTTGGTATACTTGGGAACTGAAAGGGAATAAGTAGTATAAAGTCCAAAATGCCCATGATGATGATGATGATGATGATGATGATTATTATTATTATTATTATTATTATTATTATTATTATTATTATTATTATTAAATAGTTGTTAGTTGATAGCTGTTAGCTGATTTGACTTGGGATGTTGATAACATTAGCTGATTGGAGAAAAATGTTTGGTAAATTAGTTGTTAACTAATAGCTTATTACATGCAAAATAATTTCAAAAAGCTTATCAAAAAAGTTACTTTGAACAGTTTTTTGAATTTTAGCATTTTGGAGCAATAAGTTGATACAAGAACCTAATTAATCAAACACTTATATTAATTATTTAATCAAGTTAAACAGCTAACAGTGATCAAATAAACCTAAATTGATTGATAAGTTAACAATTTTACCAAACTAGCCATAATGACTCTTTAATTTTTTGAGGATTGAAATTCTTTTCCTTTCTAAATTAAATAAAATACAAAGTGACAGCTTCAATTCCAGAAAACATGTGAATGGCCATCTGGCCAACAGAGTCATACCCCTGGTTTCTAAGTTGCAAAGCTCTGGGTCCTAATGTTTTAGCCCCGGTGTCACGTTGTGTGGTTTGCAAAGTAACAGCTAAATGCTAGCTAGTAGCCAGAGACGCTGCCAGAAATTCGGTTGAGGGGTGAAGAAGTAAGGACGAATTTAGAAAATTCTTTTTAGTAAAATTAAAAATTAAAATAAAAGAGATAATTAAAAAAAAAATTATCTAAGAAATATAGTTGTAAATATTGTTGGATATGGGCGAAAAATAAAACACATTGAAACTTTATAAAAATGTTCATAACAAAATATGAAACATAATTAATTTGATAAAATAATTTGAATAGAAAAACACATTATAAATTGTAGGAACCGTTGGTAGAAAAACAAATAATAATCAAATAAAAATGACTATTATTTTCTGAGAAGAGAGGAAGAAAAGATGAACAAATTTGGCGGCTAGTGTTTGGTGTTGGGTTTTTTGCAAGAGTCAAGTGAGCACTCTTTCCTTAAAACCTTATTTGCCACCTCCCAAAGATGCTAGGAGCGTTGTGGCCTAGGCTTCTCAGGATAAAACTTGCTAGTGATTCAATGTTTGAGCACTCAAACAAGAAATCCGGCGAGCAAGACAAGCTATGAACACAGTAGGCAAAGAAAGGGAGTAGAAGCAGAATTTTGAGGCTGGAAAAACAAAGTTTCGTGTAGTGTGCTTGTTGTTCTTTCTGTGTGTAAAACTGCTTCTCACTACCCTCTCTTATATAGGGATCAAGGAGTTAAATAGCTTTTATTTTTGGCATTAAAAAACACCCCCACAACTCCTGTAACAGCAACCACTACCTTGAGTTTTAATTCAAAATTAAAATTGGAATTAATTCCAAAGAATTAACTCCGCAACAGCTGAATTAAAACCCCAACGGTCACAGAAGGAGCTTCAGTTTAGCCACGAAAAGGCCAAAGTTTCGGGCACCAGGCCGAAACTCGCAAGTTTCGGCCAAGACCTCAGGTGGCCGAAACTTGCAAGTTTCGGCCATTGGGTGCATGTTTCGGCCACTAGGCCGAAACCTCAGTGGCGTGGCTCTCTGTGTTGGAAAATTGGTACCGAAGTTTGGCATAACTTAGCCCGCAAGGCGAGTGCCCGCGCACACGAGCTCGGGCTTGAATCAAGCCTTTTTCAATCTCTTCTAGTAGGAATTTGATTTGCACCCCCCCTCCCCCCGCACAAGAGAGCCTCCATGCTATACAATTCTACAAGCTTCAAAAGAGCTCTTGTATATAAGGGGGGAAAATCTTCATTCCAAAGCAATGTGGGACAAAAGCCACTTTTTCCCTTCATTTTCCAACTCAAATGGGTCTACTTTGAGAATCAATATCTCATTCACCCATTATCCGTTTTGAGCGTACAATATATCAATCTCTTCGTCTCACTACGAAGTATCCGAATCCACTTTGACCCGACCCAAATCGGAAGTGGACCCCACTGATAATTGTACCACAAAATAGCCACTTAACATGCCATTTTATGCCAATTTAAGCTATTTTTTCCAACAATCCCCCACATGAATGAAAAATTGATTTTCAGGGTATTTTGAAATTGGAAACAACTGTGTTCAAACTGTCGATCCCTGCATAGGATAGGTAGGGAGTCACTATACCCTTTGAACCTTCCCTCGTGAAGACATCTTTACTCTACTGGCTGTACGGTAGAACGCGATGTCTTTGAACCGACTGCCGTTTGTGTAGACGATGACATATCTCACACAGGAATCTCCCAACCATGCTCTTGTTCTCATGAGTGTGCCCGTTTTGGTCGTGGGTCACCGTTCCTGGTTCTGCGAGAGTTTCTAAAGAATTGTGCCCAACAATTCTCCTTTGAAGCGACCCTCACTTCTCTCTAACATAGGTGATTCTTTCTCGAGTATCCCGCATACTCAAGAATCATTAAAGCATTAACATGCTAGCCTCTTGTGGGAGTCATTGTTTTAACGAGGAGTGGTAGGGAGTCCGAGACCCCACAGTGACGCGCTCCGTTCCATAATTTAGTTGTCCCATTGAACCTAGGTGCCAGCTAGGTTGGGTATCCGCTATAGAACTTTTTAGTCCAAGGGCATTAGACCCATTCCTCGTGTCAACTTCTCCACAACTTCTCTTCCTAACCCTTTGGTTAGCGGATCTGCTATATTATCTTTTGACTTAACGTAGTCAATCGAGACAACACCAGTTGTGAGTAGTTGTCTAATGGTATTATGTCTACGACGCACATGTCTAGACTTACCATTATACATATGACTCTGTACTCTCCCGATTGTGGCTTGACTATCGCAATGCACACATATTGGAGGTACCGGTCTTTCCCAATTAGGAATATCGTCTATAAAATGGCGTAGCCATTCAGCCTCTTCACATCCTTTGTCCAAGGCTATCAGCTCAGATTCTATCGTGGATCTAGCTATCACAGTTTGCTTAGAGGATTTCCACGCAACGGCTGCACCGGCTAGTGTAAACACGTAGCCACTCGTGGACTTAGAGTCCTTAATATCAGATATCCAGTTAGCGTCGCTATACCCTTCAAGTACAGCGGGATATCTCCCGTAGTGCAGTCCAAGATCACGAGTATACCTCAAGTATCTCATAACCTTTACTATTGCCTTCCAGTGCATAGCACCGGGGTTACTCGTATATCTACTGAGTTTACTAACCGCATAGGCAATATCCGGCCTAGTACAGCTCATAAGATACATCAAACTACCAATAACCCGAGCATATTCCACTTGTGAAATACCTTCTCCGTGGTTCTTAGTTAGATGAATATTTGTATCAAATGGTGTCCTAGCCACTTGACTATCATCCTTGTTAAATTTCTCAAGGATTTTGTCAATATAATGTGATTGGCTCAACACGAGACCATAAGATCTTCTAATGATTCTAATCCCGAGGATTAAATCAGCCAAACCCATATCCTTCATGTCGAATCTCGCATTTAACATGTTTTTGGTAGACTTGATCATCCGATAATTACTACCAACGATGAGAATATCATCGACATATAAGCAAAGAATGACGTAGCCGTCTATCGTTTCCTTAACGTAGACGCATTTGTCACTTTCGTTTATTTTAAACCCGTTAGTTAACATCGCGTGGTCAAACTTTTCGTGCCACTACTTAGGCGCTTGTTTCAAACCATAAAGCGATTTAACCAACTTACACACTTTTCCTTTCTAGGCCCGGAACCACAAACCCTTCGGGTTGTTCCATATAGATTTCCTCATCTAATTCGCCATTTAGGAAAGCGGTTTTCACATCCATTTGATGAACTTCCAAGTTCTGCAGCGCGGCTATGGCAAGTATCATCCTAATGGAGTTTATTCTCGTCACGGGAGAATATGTGTCGAAGTAATCGAGGCCCTCGCGTTGCCTGTAACCCTTGATTACAAGCCTAGCCTTATACTTCTCGATGGAACCATCCAGTTTCATCTTCCTTTTAAAGACCCACTTGGATCCTAAGGGTTTACTACCCGGAGGAAGATCAACAAGTTCCCAAGTGTGATTCTGTAGAATAGAATCCACTTCACTTTTTATAGCCTCTTTCCACATTGGTCATTCCGTAGAAGTCACAGCCTCTACATACGTTCGAGGCTCGTTTTCTATCAAACAAGATAGAAAATCGGGTTCATTTTCTAATAAACAAGTTAGAGTACCCGAATCGTACTCTAAAAAGTAAGTTAGAAAATCAGGACCGAATGATTTTCCAACTCTCGCCCGCTTACTTGGTCCTTCATTGGACCTACAAGGAAATATATTTTCGAAGAAATATGCGTTCCTTGATTCTATTATCGTGTTCTCGTGTACATCCAGATTATTGGACTCGTGTACTAAGAACCGATAAGCACTACTATTATGTGCATAGCCAATAAAGATACAGTCCACCGTCTTAGGACCTATCTTTACTTTCTTAGGTGTTGGCACCAACACTTTGGCAAGACACCCCCACACTTTCAGGTACTGGTAGGAAGGTTTCCTACCGTTCCAAAGCTCATAAGGAGTCTTATCGAGCTTCTTGCGGGGTACCTTATTCAGAAGGTAATTACTTGTCAAAATCGCCTCACCCCACGCATCTTGAGGTAGGCCTGAACTTATAAGCATCGCATTCATCATATCTTTCAATGTACGATTCTTTCGTTCGGCAACACCGTTTGATTGAGGTGAGTAAGGTGCAGTACGCTCGTGTATTATACCTACACTTGCACAGAAGTCACCAATCGGTGCTTCGTACTCACCACCTCGATCGCTTCTAACCTTCTTAATTCTCTGATTAAGTTGGTTTTCCACTTCATTCTTATAAAGAACGAATTTATCAACGGCTTCATCTTTGCTCTTAAGCAAATACACATAGCAGTATCGTGTGCTATCGTCGATAAATGTGATAAAATACTTATTACCACCTCTCGTTTGTATCAATCTAAAATCGCACAAATACTATGGATTAATTCTAGTGGTTCAGTTTCCCTTTCAACCGATTTGAAAGGTACTTTCGTTAGTTTTGCCTCAACACAAATTTCACACTTGTTATTTGTGTCAATTTGAAAGTTAGGAATATGGTCCATGCTAATTAATCTATGCATAGAATTAAAATTAACATGACCTAGTCTACCATGCCACAAATTGGAAGACTCAAGCAAGTAAACAGAATTAACTTTGATTTTATTGATAACAGGGATTACATTGAGCTTAAAGAGCCCATCAGTTACATATCCTTTACCAACAACCATCCCTAACTTGGACAAAACTACTTTGTCTGACTCAAACACCATGCGAAAGCCATGCTTGTTCAACAGTGAGCCCAGACACAAGATTCTTCCTCAGCTCAGGAACATACAGCACATTGTTCAACGTCAATTCCTTCCCGGAAGTCATCTTCAGAACCACCTTATGCCTTCCACAGCAGACCGAGCAGAGTTTCCCATCCACACCTTTTCACCCTCAACGGTCTCAAAGGTGTTGAACATCTCTCGGTTGCAACACAAATGCATGGTTGCACCGGTATCAATGAACCATTCACGAGGGTTTGAGCCCACGAGGTTCACCTCGGTCACCATAGTCGAAAGGCTAATCTCGACCTCCTTCTGACTGCTATCTCAAACAACATTGGCTTCAGAACTCTTGTTCCTCTTCCTTGGAGCCTTGCATTCAGATGCTCTGTGGCCATGCTTGCCACAATTATAGCATTCACCAGGAAACTTGTTCTTGGTAACGCCACCTTTCGGACCTAGCTTTCGCTTATCCTTCTTGTTCCTCTTGGAGCTCTTACCGTGCTCCACAACGTTGGCCTTAGCGCCAACAACGATAGGAACTTTCCTATCATTCGTCCTGTTCCCTTCCTCAATCCTGAGTCGCTGGATCAGGTCCTCCAGATTCATCTCCTTTCGCTTATGCTTAAGGTAGTTTTTGAAGTCCTTCCAACAAATGGATCACAGATCCCACTTGGAAGGCTTCACTTAGCACCATGCCGTCGTCACGGATCTCATCGAAGATTAATTGCAAATCTTCTACCTGACTTAGCACGGTCTTTGAATCAACCATTTTGAAGTCGAGGAATCGGCCAACCACAAATTTCTTTGAGCCGGCATCCTCACTTCGGTATTTATGATCCAAAGCTTCCCACAATGCTTTTGATGTGCTTATCTTTCGATATACATCGTATAGCGTGTCACACAATCCATTTAGGATGTAGTTTCGGCAAAGGAAGTCCGAATCTTTCCAATAGCCAACTGCCATCACGGATTGTGCATCTTGTTCCTTCAACTCGGGAACCTTCTCGGACAAGATCCTCGCCAAGCCGAGAGTTGCTAGGTAGAACAACATTTTCTGTTGCCACCTCTTGAAGTTCGAACCAACACCGGTAAACTTCTCCGGCTTTTCAGCCGAACCACTCGGTACCGATGGTACCCGAGACATGGGAATATATCCCTCAGTGCTCCCACCATCTTGTGAACCACCGTTCACTGGTGTAGCTTGGGAATTAGCAACATTGTTGCCGTTTCCTCCATTGTTGTTCTTAACAACATTTTCTTCCCCATTGTTCATGATAGGCAGCTCGGGGTTCTCCATTTCTTCAAGGAAATTAGAGAAAACAACCAACGGGAAATCAAGAAATAAGGTTTTAAGATTGTAGGAACCGTTGGTAGAAAAACAAATAATAATCAAATAAAAATGACTATTATTTTCTGGAAAGAGAGGAAGAAAAGATGAACAAATTTGGCTAGTGTTTGGTGTTGGGTTTTTTGCAAGAGTCAAGTGAGCACTCATTCCTTAAGACCTTATTTGACACATCCCAAAGATGCTAGGAGCATTGTGGCCTAGGCTTCCCAGGATAAAACTTGCTAGCGATTCAATGTTTGAGCACTCAAACAAGGAATCCGACGAGCAAGACAAGCTATGAACACAGTAGGCAAAGAAAGGGAGTAGAAGCAGAATTTTGAGGCTGGAAAAACAAAGTTTCGTGTAGTGTGCTTGTTGTTCTTTCTGTGTGTAAAGCTGCTTCTCACTACCCTCTCTTATATAGGGATCAAGGAGTTAAATAGCTTTTATTTTTGGCATTAAAAAGCACCCCCACAACTCCTGTAACAGCAACCACTACCTTGAGTTTTAATTCAAAATTAAAATTGGAATTAATTCCAAAAAATTCACTTCGTAACAGCTGAATTAAAACCCCAACAGTCCCGTAACAGCTGAATTAAAACCCCAACGGTCACAGAAGGAGCTTCAGTTTAGCCACGAAAAGGCCAAACTTTCGGGCACCAGGCCGAAACTCGCCAAGGCCTCAGGTGGCCGAAACTTGCAACCTGGCTCACAAGGAGGCCGAGACTTCTCATGTTTCGGCTACTAGGCACCGAAGTGACTTCTCATGTTTCGGCTACTAGGCACCGAAGTTTTGCATAACTTAGCCCGCAAGGCCAGCCGACATTCGTGCCCGGGCTTGAATCAAGCCTTTTTCAATCTCTCCTAGTTGGAATTTGATTTGCACCCCCCCCCTCGCGCGAGAGAGCCTCTATGCTATACAATTCTACAAGCTTCAAAAGAGCTCTTGTATATAAGGGGGGAAAATCTTCATTCCAAAGCAATGTGGGACAAAAGCCACTTTTTCCCTTCATTTTCCAACTCAAATGGGTCTACTTTGAGAATCAATATCTCATTCACCCATCATCCGTTTTGAGCGTACAATATATCAATCTCTTCGTCTCACTACGAAGTATCCGAATCCACTTTGACCCGACCCAAATCGAAAGTGGACCCCACTGATAATTGTACCACAAAATAGCCACTTAACATGCCATTTTAAGCTATTTTTTCCAACATAAATTACACATCTCCGTCCCATTTTATGTGTCCGGTTCAATTAACAAGACTTTTAATTTAATTTTTTATAATATTGAGTTTAGTATTAGTGTACAAAATTTATATAATTAGAAACTATACTAAAAATACTATTAAATACAAAAAATCAAATTTAAAAATAAGTAATAACAAAATATTTAAAAAAAAATAAATAAAGAAGAAAGGGTTGATTGGCCTAATAAATAGTAAATATAGCAGGTAAACTAGGACAGAGGAAGTAATAAGCATATATGAATATATGATACTCTTGTCATGTGTCAGTCACTCATTAGAAAAGAAAGAAAAGAATAAGGTTCTAGGTTGGTTAAAATATTAGTTTGATAACTATAAGATTTCAAGTTTGAATATGAATGACTTTCTTAGTTTGAGCTAGTTAACTTTGAGAAACCTAGACTGATTTACCTTCTTATGAACATTTGCCGATCACTAAGATTATAAGATGAGATTTATCTATTACACATCGACCTTCAGATAACGACATCGAGTTTTCTTCGTCACTTATTTATTATTATTTTTTTAAATAGAAGAAAGAAGAATTAAAAGATCATTTTAAAAAAATGGTCCTAGCACCTATGGTCAATCACCGCGTTAGGGATAGAAAGTCGACTAATTCTGATCCATACCCATAGATAATACTAGCATTTTCTTTATATTCAAGAATAACATTGATAAGCTCCCGGTTTTCAAAAAAAAAAAAAAACATTGATAACCTCCCGGGGCTTAGCATAGTCGATTCATCGCCTAATTTAAAGGTTATGACTATAAATATCAGTGTAGGGATTTGAATCCCATTGAAAGCATATATGGAAAAAAAATTCAAGGATGCTGGAAGGTCTGAATTGGACCTCTTGTGCGTACATGAAGACTAGGATCTGACCGATGGACTGATTGCGCGACTCGCGATTTATCTCCGCAATAACTATAGGAACAAGATCTTGTGGGTTTAGAATTAATTTGGCGAAATTGAAATCACCTAAGGTTTTTTTTTTTTTTTTTTTTTTTTTTTTTTTTTTTTTTTTTTTTATAAAAAATAACGTTGATAAGTTGATAATCTTGTCTTACTAGTAATAATTGTATAATATAAGATTTGATTCTTATTTCGCTAACACTCCAGGGTAGGAGTGGTCCGTGGGAGCTCCTAGGGCTGGGTGCAATCTTAGAACAAATTTATTTGATCCAATATTTTCTATTTCCAAAGAATATTTAAAAAAAAAAATGACTTTCAATTTAATGCATACTATTATCTTTTAGATAATCATTGGGAAAATTCAAACGTTCTTAAAACTGTAAAGTTGAAATTGTGTCTACCTTATTTGAATGTTTTTCTTTTAGAACCCGTTTGGTAAGTATAAAAGTCCATATTTCTCTCGCAATTTAAAAAAAAAAAAATGTATCACATGTTCAGTGCCCGCATGTTTTAACTTGAACATGTTTGGATCAATTAAGAATATTATTAGGATTCTATGTATCTAAGTCTGTTTAGAACTTCTTATCCTTGTCACACTGTGACTCTCTACTTCTTATCCTTATCACACTGTGACTCTCTATTGTATATATTCACATCATCTGATCTCATTGTAATCAAGTTTAGAAAATATAATACAATAAGTTCTCATCTGGTATCAGTTAGCTAGGGTTTTGTGATTCGTAAAATCAAGAAGATGCAGCGCTGCGGTGGTAACCTTAATTACCATGGAGGTCAGCAACGTGGCTTCGATGATCCGTGTCAAATCTGTAAAGGTTTCGGCCACACAGGAGTCAATTGTTTTTGGCGCTATGATGATCCGTGTCAAATTTGTAAATGTTTTGGTCACACGGGAGTCAATTGTTTTTGGCGCTATGATGATCCATGTCAAATTTGTAAACGTTTTGGTCACACGGGAGCCAATTTTTTTTGGCGCTATAATGATTCGTGTCAAATTTGTAAAAGTTTCGATCACACGGGAGTCAACTGTTTTCGGCGATATTCAGGGGCTCCGGGTTCTCAGGCTAATTTGGTGTTTCAGAATGGTTTAGTTGCTAAAACCTCGTCAAATTCTCATAGTTGGGTTCCGGACACTGGAGCCACAAATCATGCAACTCTAAACGTCGCTGCCCTTTCTACATCGGAGAAGTACACTGGTAATGACACTTTACGTGTCGGTGACGGTATGGGTTTATCTATTATTCATGTTGGCCATGCCTCTTTTAATACCCCTTCTAGATCATTTACATTGTCTGATATACTTCACGTTCCACGTTTGTCTACTTCTTTATTATCTGTTCAGAAGTTTGCATCCGATAATAGTCTTTTTTGAGTTTCACCCCTCCTTTTTTGTTGTGAAGGATATCAATACCAAGGAAATACTTCTTCGGGGCAATAGTTCGGGGGGACTATACACACTTTCATTACCTAGTTCGTCTCCGTCAGCGTTTCTTTTCGCTCGTGCCTCGGCTTCCACTTGACACAATCGTCTGGGTCATCCTCATAACCGTGTTCTTAGCCATATACTTCGTTCTTGTTTGGTTAGTGGGTCTCGTGATAATATTCGTTGTCATAATTCTTTATGCAATGCGTGTCAATTAGGCAAATCTACCCATTTTCCCCTCCCTCGTGTTGCTTCCTCTAGTTCTCAAGTCCTAGATCTTATTTACACAGACATTTGGGGTCCTGCGCCCACTTTATCTACTTCTGGCTTCCGTTATTTTGTGATCTTTGTGGATGACTATTCCCGTTATACATGGTTCTTCCCTATGAAATTAAAGTCTGATCTTTATGTCATCTTTGATAAATTTCGTACTCTTGTTGAACAGTCCTTTAATTGCAAAATAAAGGCCATTCAGTCTGATTTAGGTGCTGAGTACAAAAAGTTGCATTATTCGTTTGTTCAATTAGGAATTCAACATAGACAATCCTGTGCCTATACACATGAACAGAATGGTCGTGTTGAACAGAAACATCGTCACATTGTTGAAACTGGTCTGGCTCTTCTAGCTCATGCCTCTGTTCCTTTGAAATTTTGGGATTTTGCCTTTGAGACTGCTGTCTATTTGATTAACAGAATGCCATCTTCTGTATTAAATAACTCCAGTCCTCATCTCCTGTTACATAAATCCCCTCCTTCCTGTCTTTGGGTGTTTATGTTATCCTCATCTTCGACCATATAATCGTCATAAGATGTCATACAAGTCTTCTCCATGTGTTTTCCTAGGTTATCCTGAGTCCTTTAGGGGGTACAGATGCATAGACTTACATACTAATAAGATTTACACATGCAGGCATGTCAGATTTGATGAAGAAGTTTTCCCCTTTGCTACTAAAACTTCTTTGCAGGATCTATCTACTCCGTTGTTTGTACCTTGGGCAGAATCTGTTCTCAGTCATAGCACACCTATTCCTGCCGTGTCCAATGATGAGCCACCAGAACCGCTGCTACCAGCTTCATTCGAACTAGCCGTGGATCCCGGACAGGCTGCCTCGTCGAGTGATCCGGTGGAGCCCGTTGCTCGCCAGCGAGGCCGTCCACGTGGGCGGTCCACCAGGCCCAATGTCCGTACTCACTCTATGGCCACTCGCAGCAACGCAGATGCTCCTCTTTTTGCTCTAGCAGCTCAGGTGCATCCCACGGAACCCACATGTCACTCTCAAGCTGTCAAATATCCTGAGTGGCGTGAAGCCATGGACCAAGAATTCAATGCTCTCCTGCATAACCACACATGGTCTCTAGTTCCACCCACTGCAGGTATGAATATTATTGGCTGTAAATGGGTGTTTCGTATGAAGAGAAAGGCTGATGGTACTATTGAAAGGCATAAAGCCAGACTGGTTGCGAAAGGTTTTAATCAGGTTCCTGGCCAGGACTTCTTTGACACATTTAGTCCAGTGGTAAAGCCTACGACTGTAAGACTCCTTCTATCTCTAGCTTTATCATCTGGGTGGTCTATCAAATAGCTAGATATTCATAATGCTTTTCTAAATGGTAATCTGACTTAAACAGTTTATATGAAGCAACCCCTGGTTATATTGATGCTAACTTCCCGAATCATGTTTGTTTGTTAAAAAGATCTCTGTATGGGTTAAAACAAGCTCCCAGAGCCTGGTTTAATCGACTACATACGTTCTTACTATCAGTTGGCTTTCAAGAATCCAAGACAGATGTCTCTTTGTTCTATTACTCTAAAGACTCTGCTTTGGTTTATCTATTGGTGTACGTGGATGACATTCTTGTAATGGGAAGTGATTAGGGTATTATGTCTCAGCTCTTGTCCAAACTGTCTGCTACATTCAAAATCAGAGATTTTGGTGAACCAAATTTCTTTCTGGGTATTGAAACAGTTAAGAGTGATAATGAGATTATTTTATCTCAACAACGGTATATGAATGATATTTTAAAACGGGCTGGGATGTCTGAATGCAAACCCCTTTCTACACCTATCTCTATCTCGAAAACTGTCCCCTTCAATTCAGATCTATATGATGATCCCACACAGTACAGGAGTCTAGCTGGAGCACTGCAATATCTCACTGTCACACGACCTGACCTATCCTTTGCAGTTAATTAGTTATGAGAACATATGCATGCTCCACCATGTCACACTAGGAGCAGCTCAAATGGGTACTGAGGTATGTTAAGGGAACAGTTGATCATGGTTTGCGCATACGACGATGCTCATCTAGAGACATTCATGCCTTCTCAGATTCTGATTGGGCTGGTTGTCTTGAGGATCGAAAATCCACGAGTGGTTTTGTTGTTTTCTTGGGGAGTAATCTTATATCCTGGGTTTGCAAGAAACAGAGAACTGTTGCTAGGTCATCCACTGAGGCTGAATACAAAGCTCTTGCAGATGTTTGTGCTGAAGTTCTATGGATTATGTCATTACTGCGTGAGATACAGATTCCGGGTATTTCCATTCCAAAATTATGGTGTGATAATCTAGGAGCTACATATATGAGTGCCAACCCAATCTTTCATGCACGCACCAAGCATGTGGAGATTGATTATCATTTTGTTCGTGATCGAGTAGCTTCAGGCGATATTCAAGTCAACTTCATCTCCACAAAGGATCAACTTGCTGATATCTTCACCAAAGCTCTGCCTGGACCTAGATTTTCTTCCCTAAGGGACAAGCTACAGGTTACTAGTATACACTGTGTTTGAGTGGGAGTATTAAGATTCTATGTATCTGAGTCTGTTTAGAACTTCTTATCCTTGTCACACTGTGACTCTCTACTTCTTATCCTTATCACACTGTGACTCTCTATTGTATATATTCACATCATCTGATCTCATTGTAATCAAGTTCAGAAAATATAATACAATCAGTTCTCATCAATAAGATTTATTGAAATTAAAGAAAACTAATTATATGCTCTCTTTGCAATCCTTATGCTGTGCAATCGTGTGCACCATGGATGGTGCACACGGTTACAAAATGACGCCGTTTCATTTAAAACAAATAATCCCATTTGGATTGTCGTTAACGGCGTTAGGCGGTTTCCTTTCGTATTCAAACAGTAGGATATATCCATAATTTCATAACTATATATCCAAAATTACATAACTATATATCCAGAATTTGATAATAGTACATTCAGAAATAATAACTACATATTCATATTTTCATATCCATATATTCATAATTTCACAACTAGACATTCATAATTACATAACTCCATATTCATAATTCTTAAAGTGCTTGTTCACAGAGAACTATATCCATAATTGCATAACTACACATCCATAATTTCAAACTATATATCCATAACTTCAAAACTATATATCCATAACTTCATAACTATATATTCATACTTGCATAACTATATATTCATAATTACACGTCGATTGGAGTTTTTGTAATAAAAAAAAAAAGAAAAAAAAAACTGATTGGTTGAGTTAAACGGTGCCACTAATGGCACCGTTACTCCATCATAGTAAAACGATGTCGTTTTGCAACTGTGTGCATCATGCATGGTGTACACGGTTGCAGCATAATTTGCGCTCTACTTGCATCTCTCACTATAAACTCATTTATTATTGCTTTTACGTCTATATGTGCATATTTGTTTAATTTTCTATGCATTTATTGGTTACATGTTTTGCTATTTTTTCAATTTTCATTGCCCTTTTGTTACTAGAAGGTCCCACCAATGTGGGTAGGGTGGAGACCAAAAGCTTAACAATTAAGCTTGGAAGAGGAAGTGAATGGTTTACCAAATAAATTATGATTAATGTCTCCATTGATGGTCACTTAATGGAAGATTAAGAGGGAAAATGAAAAGCCAAGTAGTTGTCTTTGAAAAGCCTATATAAAGACCATGGGTTTGGCTACCTTTGACATGAGAGAGTTCAAGAAGAAGAAAAGAGAGAGGAGAGAAAAATTGTGTGAGATACACATGTGTGAGAAAGATTAGCCGAGAAGAAGTTGGTGGATTTTGTAGAAACTCTTGTGCCTCGAGTATATTATTTTCTCTTGTTGTGTTGCCTGATCTAATCGTTGAATTAGAGAAGTCTCCTATGTTGTACCCATTATCTATATAGTGGAGGATTTACTGGCTTGTGCCCGTGGTCTTTTACTCCTTACCTTGAGGAGGTTTTTCCATGTTAAAATTCTTGGTGTTCTTTTTGTGTTGTTTATTTATTTTCATTGTGCTAATTATATATTCTTGTGAGCTTTCTTCCCAACAACTGGTACCAGAGCCCGGGTTCAAGTTAATTACTGTGCGAAGCTATGGAAGGAAAGTTCAATAGAATTGCAAGTTTGAATGGCACAAATTATCAAATATGGAGGAATAAGATAAAAGATTTACTATATGTGATGAAGTTGCATTTACTAGTGTTTGCTACAAAGAAACTTGAAAATAAATCAGATGAAGAGTGGGCCTTTGAGCATGAACAGGTATGTGGTTTTATTCGGCAATTCGTTGAAGATAATGTGTATAATCATATTTGTAGTGAGACCTATGCAAGGACACTGTGGAGTAAACTTGAAGATTTGTACGCTTCAAAAACTGGCAACTACAAATTGTTTTATCTCACAAAATTGGTGCAACTGAGATACACCGAGGGTAGTTCTGTAGTTGATCACTTGAATGAATTTCAAGGGATTGTTGATCAATTGTCAAGTATGGGAGTTAAATTTGATGATGAGGTTCTTGCTCTTATGGTACTAGCATCATTGCCGGATTCTTGGGAAACTTTAAAAATTTCTTTGACTAATTCTGCTCCTAATGGTGTTGTAACAATGGAACTTGTTAAAAGTGGTGTCCTGAATGAGGAGATGAGGACGAAGGTCGCAGGGTACTTCTTCTCTACATTCAGAGGTCTTGGCTACAACAAATAGGGGGAGAAGTCAAAGCAAGGGTCCAAGGAGTAAAGATAAAAATAGAGATAATAGTAGAGGTAAATCTAACAAATTTGCTAATGTTGAATGTTATCACTGTCACAAAAATGTGGCATATTAAGAAATTTTGCCGACAATGGAAGAAAGAAAATCAGAAAAATAAAGACTCTGAAAAGAATAATGGTAGCGATGATGATAGTGTAGCTGCTATAGTTGAACATGATTTTCTTATCTTCTATGATGGCGACGCAGATGCCATTAATTTGGTAAGTCATGATACAAACTAGGTAATTGACAGTGGTGCATCCATTCATGCTACAGCTCGAAAGGATTTTTTTGTTAGTTATACAACATGTGATTTTGGAGCTGTGAAAATGTATAATGATGGTAATTAGGGCTGGGCATTTCGGTTCGATCCGAACCGAACCGGTCCGGGTCGGCCTCAAACCGAAGAACCGATCGGTTCGGTTCGGTTTTCTGTTTTTTTTTTTTTTAATAATAATAGATATATATTATATTAAATGTTTTAAGTGAGGCTTGAACCATTACTCATTTGGTTATAAACTCAAAGCTTTACCCACTAAGCTATAGCCACATTCATGTCTATATTCACATTTGTATGCTAATAAAGGTATACATTTTTCATTAAATGTTGCACACTTCAAATATAATGAATAAATTGTCCGTACTATATTCTTGTTAAACTAAAATACCATTATACTGTTATTACACCGTTGCTATTTAATTCTAAAAGTTTCATAATTCTATCATTATTATCATACACACACACACACACACACACACACACACACACACACACACACACACACACACACACATATATATATATATATATATATATATATATATATATATATATATATATATATATATATAAAATTAACTATGATATCTTTTTCTTATTCTTTAATTATCATTTTATTAAAATCATTATATTATTACTTTAATTGTTGATTATATTTTAATTAAATTTCTATGAATAGTAAAATATAAATTTTGTTCATCTCTATAATTTTCAAATACGATAATTAAAATTTACTACTTTAAGGAATTACGAAATATAATTTGAACTATAATTTGTAATTATTTGTATTTATCAATTTTTTAATGTTGGACATAAATTTTCGTGCATCACGCGTACAAAATGTTAGTATTATATATAAATATTATAATAATTAATAATTTTAACTCCTCAAGTCCTTAAATCTCAACTCCAAGTTCTAAGTCCCAACATTTGGTGTTTTAATAATTTTTATTTTTCAAATATTAACTATAGATGAATGATTCTTCATCTTGTCATCAACAAAACACTTCAAGTGGCACTCCAAGTGAGCCAACTGAACAATCGGTCAGGGAAAAAAAGAAACGTTCAAATAGTAGACTTTCACCAAAACCGAACCGAACTTTTCAAACCGAAACCGAACTCTATTTTAAACCAAATGGTTTAATTTTTTTAAAACTGAAAAACCGAAACCGAAAAAAACCGAACCGAAACCCGAAGTGCCCAGCCCTAACGGTAATGCAAAAATTGTTGGTGTTGGCGATGTTTGTTGGAAAAGGCTTGATTCCAACTAGAAGAGATTGAAAAAGGCTTGATTCAAGCCCGAGCTCGTGTGCGCCGGCACCTACGGGCACGAATGTCGTCCGAAAATTGGCAGGCAGGCCTTGCGGGCTAAGTTATGCCAAATTTCGGTATCATTTTCTAGCAAGTCACTTGTAGTTTCTGAGCCGAAACTGAACAGCAGCAGCAAGTTTCGGCCATATGGTCGAAACATGTGCAGTACTTTCGGCCTTGTGGTCGAAATGTCCTGGACAGGCCGAAAGTTTCAAGTTTCGGCCTGTGGGCCGAAACTGGGTGAGGTCGAATGTTGAGACCGCTGTACTCCAACGGTCTGGAACCCGAAAGTTCTGACTGTTATCGGATTGAATTCATCTGTTAAGGAATTAATTTTCTATTACCTCCAATTTTGAATTCTGAATTCAATTCTCAAGTAGTGGCCTGCTGTTATAGCTGTTGGAAGTCAGCTTTAAGTCAGTTTTAATTGCCATATTAAAAACTATTTAACTCCTTCATCCCTATATAAGAGAAGGTAGCAAGAAGCAGATTTTTACACACAAGAGCACAAGCACTCTACACGAAACTTTGAGTTTTTCAAGCTTCAAAAATTCTGCTTCTACTCCTTCTCTTTTTAAGCCTACTGCGTTCAAGACCTTGCCTTGCTTGCCGGATTCCTTGTTTGGGTGCTCAAACATTGAATCACAAGCAAGTTTTATCCTGGGAAGCCTAGGCCACGAAGCTCCTAGCACTTTTGGGAGGTGGCAAATAAGGTTTTAAGGAAAGAGTGATCGCTTGACTCTTGCAAAAACCCAACACCAAACACTAGCCAAATTCTCCATCTTTTCTTCCCTATTTTTCCAGAAAATAATAATCTTATTTTTGATTATTATTTTGTTTTTCTACCAACGGTTCCAACAGTCTTAAAACCTTATTCCTTGTTTTCCCGTTGGTTGTTTTCTCTAATTTCCTTGAAGAAAATGTTGTTGAGAACAACAATGGAGGAAACGGCAACAATGTTGCTAATTCCCAAGCTACACCAGTGAATGTTGGTTCGCAAGATGGTGGGAGCACCGAGGGATATATTCACATGTCTCGGCTACCGTCGGTATCGAGTGGTTCGGCTGAAAAGCCGGAGAAGTTCACCGGTGTTGGTTCGAACTTCAAGAGGTGGCAACAGAAGATGTTGTTCTACCTAGAAACTCTCGGCTTGGCAAGGTTCTTGTCCGAGAAGGTTCCCGAGTTGAAGGAACAAGATGCACAATCCGTGATGGCAGTTGGCTATTGGAAGGATTCAGACTTCCTTTGCCGAAACTACATCCTGAATGGATTGTGTGACACGCTGTATGATGTATATCGAAAGATAAGCACATCAAAAGCGTTGTGGGAAGCTTTGGATCATAAATACCGAAGTGAGGATGCCGGCTCAAAGAAATTTGTGGTTGGCCGATTCCTCGACTTCAAAATGGTTGATTCAAAGACCGTGCTAAGTTAGGTAGAAGATTTGCAATTAATCTTCGATGAGATCCGTGACGAGGGCATGGTGCTAAGTGAAGCCTTCCAAGTGGGATCTGTGATCCATTTGTTGCCTCCAGGTTGGAAGGACTTCAAGAACTACCTTAAGCATAAGCGAAAGGAGATGAACCTGGAAGACCTGATCTAGCGACTCAGGATTGAGGAGGGGAACAGGACGAACGATAGGAAAGTTCCTATCGTTGTTGGCGCTAAGGCCAACGTTGTGGAGCACGGTAAGAGCTCCAAGAGGAACAAGAAGGACAAGCGAAAGCTAGGTCCGAAAGGTGGCGTTACCAAGAACAAGTTTCCTGGTGAATGCTATAATTGTGGCAAGCATGGCCACAGAGCATCTGAATGCAAGGCTCCAAGGAAGAGGAACAAGAGTTCTGAAGCCAATGTTGTTTGAGATAGCAGTCAGAAGGAGGTCGAGATTAGCCTTTCGGCTATGGTGACCGAGGTGAACCTCGTGGGCTCAAACCCTCGTGAATGGTTCATTGATACCGGTGCAACCATGCATTTGTGTTGCAACCGAGAGATGTTCAACACCTTTGAGACCGTTGAGGGTGAAAAGGTGTGGATGGGAAACTCTGCTCGGTCTGCTGTGGAAGGCATAAGGTGGTTCTGAAGATGACTTCCGGGAAGGAACTGTCATTGAACAACGTGCTATACGTTCCTGAGCTGAGGAAGAATCTTGTGTCTGGCTCTCTGTTGAACAAGCATGGCTTTCGCATGGTGTTCGAGTCAGACAAAGTAGTTTTGTCCAAGTTAGGGATGTTTGTTGGTAAAGGATATGTAATTGATGGGCTTTTTAAGCTCAGTGTAATTCCTGTTATCAATAAAAGCAAAGTTGATTATGTTTACTTGCTTGAGTCTTCCAATTTGTGGCATGGTAGACTAGGTCATGTTAATTTTAATTCTATGCGTAGATTAATTAGCATGGACCATATCCCTAACTTTCAAATTGACACAAATAACAAGTGTGAAATTTGTGTTGAGGCAAAACTAACGAAAGTACCTTTCAAATCGGTTGAAAGGGAAACTGAACCACTAGAATTAATCCACAGTGAATTGTGCAATTTTAGATCGATACAAACGAGAGGTGGTAATAAGTATTTTATCATGTTTATCGACGATAGCACACGATATTGGTATGTGTATTTGCTTAAAAGCAAAGATGAAGCAGTTGATAAATTCATTCTTTATAAGAATGAAGTGGAAAACCAACTTAATCGGAGAATTAAGAAGGTTAGAAGCGATAGAGGTGGTGAGTACGAAGCACCGATTGGTGACTTCTGTGCAAGTGTAGGTATAATACACGAGCGTACGACACCTTACTCACCTCAATCGAATGGTGTTGCCGAACGAAAGAATCGTACATTGAAAGATATGATGAATGCGATGCTTATAAGTTTGGGCCTACCTCAAGATGCGTGGGGTGAGGCGATTTTGACAAGTAATTACCTTTTGAATAAGGTGCCTCACAAGAATCTTGATAAGACTCCTTATGAGCTGTGGAATAGTAGGAAACCTTCCTACCAGTACCTGAAAGTGTGGGGGTGTCTTGCCAAAGTATTGGTGCCAACACCTAAGAAAGTAAAGATAGGTCCTAAGACGGTGGACTGTATCTTTATTTGCTATGCACATAATAGTAGTGATTATCAGTTCTTAATACACGAGTCCCATAATCCGGACGTCCACGAGAACACGATAATAGAATCAATGAATGCATATTTCTTCGAAAATATATTTCCTTGTAGGTCCAACGAGGGACCTAGTGCGTCAAAACGAACGTTTGACGAAACTATGGATAATGATAGTGGGGAATCCGAGAGAGAACCCAAGCTCGAGCCGAGACACAGTAAGCGGGCGAGAGTTGGAAAATCATTTGGTCCTGATTTTCTAACTTACCTGTTAGAGTACGATTCGGGTACTCTAACTTGTTTATTAGAAAATGAACCCGATTTTCTATCTTGTTTGATAGAGAACGAGCCTCGAACGTATGTAGAAGCCGTGACTTCTACGGAAGGACCGATGTGGAAAGAGGCTATAAAAAGTGAAGTGGATTCTATCCTACATAATCACACTTGGGAACTTGTTAATCTTCCTCCGGGTAGTAAACCCTTAGGATCCAAGTGGGTCTTTAAAAGGAAGATGAAACCGGACGGTTCCATCGAGAAGTATAAGGCTAGGCTTGTAATCAAGGGTTATAGGCAACGCGAGGGCCTCGATTACTTCGACACGTATTCTCTCGTGACGAGAATAAACTCCATTAGGATGATACTTGCCATAGCCGCGTTGCAGAACTTGGAAGTTCATCAAATAGATGTGAAAACCGCTTTCCTAAATGGCGAATTAGATGAGGAAATCTATATGGAACAACCCGAAGGGTTTGTGGTTCCGGGCCAAGAAAGGAAAGTGTGTAAGTTGGTTAAATCGCGTTATGGTTTGAAACAAGCGCCTAAGCAGTGGCACAAGAAGTTTGACCATGAGATGTTAACTAACGGGTTTAAAATAAACGAAAGTGACAAATGTGTCTACGTAAAGGAAACGATAGACAACTACGTCAAGGAAACGATAGACGACTACGTCATCCTTTGTTTATACGTCGATGATATTCTCATTGTTGGTAGCAATGATCGGATGATCAAGTCTACTAAAAACATGTTAAATACGAGATTTGACATGAAGGATATGGGTTTAACTGATTTAATCATCGGGATTAGAATCATTAGAAGACCTTATGGTCTCGTGTTGAGCCAATCACATTATATTGACAAAATCCTTGAGAAATTTAACAAGGATGATAGTCAAGTGGCTATAACACCATTTGATACAAATATTCATCTAACCAAGAACCACGGAGAAGGTATTTCACAAGTGGAATATGCTCGGGTTATTGGTAGTCTAATGTATCTTATGAGCTGTACTAGGCCGGATATTGCCTATGGGGTTAGTAAACTCAGTAGATATACGAGTAACCCCGGTGCTATGCACGGGAAGGCAATAGTAAAGGTTATGAGATACTTGAGGTATACTCGTGATCTTGGACTGCAATATGGGAGATATTTCGCTGTACTTGAAGGGTATAGCGACGCGAACTGGATATCTTATATTAAGGACTCTAAGTCCATGAGTGGCTACATGTTTACACTAGCCGGTGCAGCCGTTGCATGGAAATCCTCTAAGCAAACTGTGATAGCTAGATCCACGATGAAATATGAGCTGATAGCTTTGGACAAAGGTTGTGAAGAGGCTGAATGGCTACGCCATTTTATAGAGGATATTCCTAATTGGGAAAGACCGGTACCTCCAATATGTGTGCATTGCGATAGTCAAGCCACAATTGGGAGAGTACAGAGTCATATGTATAATGGTAAGTCTAGACATGTGCGTCGTAGACATAATACCATTAGACAACTACTCACAACTGGTGTTGTCTCGATTGACTACGTAAAGTCAAAAGAAAATATAGCGAACCCGCTGACCAAAGGGTTAGGCAAAGAAGTTGTGGAGAAGTTGACACGAGGAATGGGTCTAATGCCCTTGGACTAAAAAGTTCTATAGTGGATACCCAACTTAGCTGGCACCTAGGTTCAATGAGACAACTAAATTATGGAATGGAGCGCGTCACTGTGGGGGTCTCGGACTCTCTACCACTCCTCGTTAAAACAGTGACTCCCGCAAGAGGATAGCATGTTAATGCTTTAATGATTCTTGAGTATGCGGGATACTGGAGAAAGAATCACCTATGTTAGAGAGAAGTGAGGGTCGCTTCAAAGGAGAATTATAGGGCACAATTTTTTTAAAAACTCTCGCAGAACCAGGAACGGTGACCCACAACTAAAACGGGCACACTCGTGAGAGAAAGAGCATGGTTGGAAGATTCCTGTGTGAGATATGTCATCGTCTACACAAACGGCAGTCGGTTCAAAGACACCGCGTTCTACCGTACAGCCAGTAGAGTAAACATGTCTTCACATGGGAAGGTTCAAAGGGTATAGTGACTCCCTACCTATCCTATGCAGGGATCGACCGTTTGAACACAGTTGTTTCCGATTTCATAATACCCCGAAAATCAATTTTTCATTCATGTGGGGGATTGTTGGAAAAAATAGCTTAAAATGGCATAAAATGACATGTTAAGTGGCTATTTTGTGGTACAATTATCAGTAGGGTCCACTTCCGATTTGGGTCGGGTCAAAGTGGATTCGGATTCTTCGTAGTGAGACGAAGAGATTGATATATTGTACGCTCAAACGGATAATGGGTGAATGAGATATTGATCCTCAAATTAGACCCATTTGAGTTGGAAAATGAAGGGAAAAAGTGAGCTTTTGTCCCACATTGGTTTGGAAAGAGGATTTGCCCCCCTTATATACAAGAGCTCTTTTGAAGCTTGTAGAATTGTATAGCATGGAGGCTCTCTCGTGCGGGGGGTGGGGGGAGGGGTGCAAATCAAATTCCAACTAGACGAGATTGAAAAAGACTTGATTCAAGCCCAAGCTCGTGTGAGCCGGCACCTACGGGCACGAATGTCATCCGGAAATTGGCAGGCCTTGCGGGCTAAGTTATGCCAAACTTCGGTATCATTTTCCAGCAAGTCACTTGTAGTTTCGACTCCCTGAGCCGAAACTGAACAGCAGCAGCAAGTTTCGGCCATATGGCCGATACATGTGCAGTACTTTCGGCCTTGTGGCCGAAATGTCCTGGACAGGCTGAAAGTTTTGGCCTGTCGGCCGAAACTGGGTGAGGTCAAAAGTTGAGACCGAACTCTGTACTCCAATGGTCTGGAACCCGAAAGTTCTGATTGTTATCGAATTGAATTCATCTGTTACGGAATTAATTTTCTATTAACTCCAATTTTGAATTCTGAATTCAATTCTTAGGTAGTGGCCTGCTGTTATAGCTGTTGGAAGTAAGCTTTAAGTCAGTTTTAATTGCCATATTAAAAGCTATTTAACTCCTTCATCCCTATATAAGAGAAGGTAGCAAGAAGCAGATTTTTACACACAAGAGCACAATCACTCTACACAAAACTTTGAGTTTTTCAAGCTTCAAAAATTCTGCTTCTATTCCTTCTCTTTCTAGCCTACTATGTTCAAGACCTTGCCTTGCTCGCCGAATTCCCTGTTTGGGTGCTCAAACATTGAATCACAAGCAATTTTTATCCTGGGAAGCCTAGGCCACGAAGCTCTTAGCACTTTTGGGAGGTGGCAAATAAGGTTTTAAGGAAAGAGTGATCGCTTGACTCTTGCAAAAACCCAACACCAAACACTAGCCAAATTCTCCATCTTTCCTTCCCTATTTTTCCAGAAAATAATAATCTTATTTTTGATTATTATTTTGTTTTTCTACCAACGGTTCCAACAATGTTCAGTTACAAACCAACAATGGCACCAAGTTGCTGCTGAAAAATGTAAAGCATGTCCAGATATCAGGTATAATTTAATTTCTTCTGAAAAATTGGATGATGAAGGGTATTGTAATACCTTCCAAAATGGCCAATGGAAACTCACAACAGGTTCTCTAGTTGTGGCTCGAGGCAGAAAGTGTTCTACACTTTATGTTTTACAGGCCAAGATCTCAGGAAATATTGTGAATAGGATTGAGAATGATGATACGAATGATATATGGCATAAGAGGCTTGCACATATATCTGAGGAGAGGATGTCCATGCTGGCCAGGAAAAAGAGCTTAGTTGGGTTAAACAATGTTCATTTAAAGAGGTGTGCTTATTGTCTTGCAGGGAAGCAGAATATAGTATCCTTTAAAAGTTCTGCTGAGACTAAGAAGAAACCAGAGGTATTGGAATTGATACACTCTGATGTGTGTGGACCTTTCAAAACTAGGTCACTTGGTGGTGCTCACTATTTTGTTACCTTCATTGATGACTAAAGGAAATTATGGGTTTATACTGTGAGGCATAAAAGTCAAGTTGTGAACATATTCAAGCAGTTTCATGCCCTAGTTGAGAGACAGACTGGAAAGAAGTTGAAATGCATAAAGTCGGATAATGGAGGAGAGTATATTGGGCCACTCAATAGGTATTGCACAGAACAGGGTATTTGCCATAAGAAAACACCGCCAAAGACTCCTCAGTTAAATGGTGTTGCTGCGAGGATGAACAGGACATTGATTGAGAGAGTTAGATGTTTGTTGTCACATGCAAAGTTACCAAAGACATTTTGGGTTGAGGCACTAAGTACTGTTGCGCTTGTGTTGAATCTCTCACCATGTGCTCCTTTAAAGTTTGACATACCAGATAGGGTATGGACAGGAAATAATGTTTCCTATGATCATCTACGTGTCTTCGGGTGCAAGGCATTTGTGCACATTCCGAAAGATGAAAGATCGAAACTTGATGTTAAGACACGACAGTGTGTGTTTATTGGTTCTGGTCTAGATGATTTTGGCTATAGATTTTATGATCTGGTTGAAAAGAAGCTTGTGAGAAGCCGAGATGCTGTGTTCCTGGAGAATCAAACCATAGAGGATATTGACCGGGTTAAAGAATTGGGTCTTCGTAACGGTGACTCAGTTGATACTGAGATAGTACCTCCAACAAAGGTTCTTGAAGAGGTTGGAGATGAGTACCAAATTGAGCAGCAAGATGTTACAGATGCTTCTATCAATGATGATGAACTCCCAATTCCAGAGGCTTCAGCTCCACCTCAGCTTCGAAGAAGTTCAAGAGTTAGACAGCCTTCCACAAGGTACTCTTATGATATTTATGAAATTAATTTTGTTGATAATGGTACACTAAAATATTATGCAGAAACTGTGGAATATGAACACAAGGAAAAGTGGATTGAAGCCATGCAAGATGAGATGAAATCCTTGTATGAGAACAATACCTTTGAGTTGGTAAAGCTACCTAAGGGTAAGAGAGTTGTGACAAACAAGAGGGTGTACAGAGTGAAGCAGGAAGAACACTCCTCACGGCCACGGTACAAAGCTAGATTGGTTGTCAAGGGATTCAACCAGAGAAAAGGTATTGACTTTGATGAGATATTTTCCCTAATGGTTAAGATGTCTTCCATCCGTGTTGTTCTTGGATTAGCAGCCAGCCTAGATTTAGAAATTGAGCAAATGGATGTAAAGACAACATTCTTCATGGTGATTTGGATGAAGAAATATGCATGGAGCAGCTAGAGGGTTTCAAAGTCAAGGGAAAAGAAGACTATGTCTGTACTCTAAAAAAGAGCTTATATGGCTTAAAACAGGCACCATTGCAGTGGTACAAGAAGTTTGAGTCAGTTATGGCGCAACAAGGTTACATGAAGACTACTTCTGACCATTGTGTGTTCTTTCAGAAATTCTCTGATAATGATTTTATTATGCTTCTGTTGTACGTCGTTGATATGTTGATCTTTGGCAAGAGTGCTTCCAGAATTAATCAACTAAAGGAATAGTTGAGCAAGTCTTTTTCTATGAAAGACTTGGGGCCAGCAAAACAGATTCTTGGGATAAGAATTACACGAGACAGGAACGCCAGAAAGTTGTGGTTCTCTCAGGAGAAGTACATTGAGAAAATACTTTGTAGGTTTAACATGGACAATGCTAAAGTGGTTAGTTCTCTTCTTGCTAATCACTTTAAATTAAGTAGTGAGCAAAGTCCTTCTACATAGGAAGAAAAGGCAAGTATGCAACAAGTCCCTTACAATTCAGCAGTTGGCAGTTTGATGTATGCTATGGTATGTACAAGGCCAGATATTACTCATGTAGTTGGCGTTGTGAGTAGGTTCCTTTCTAATCCTGGCAAGGAACATTGGATGGCTGTTAAATGGATTTTCAGATATCTTAGAGGTACTTCTAAATTATGCCTATGTTTTGGTTCTAGTAAGTCTGTGTTGGTTGGATACACTGATGGAGACATGGCAGGTGACATTGACTTTAGAAAGTCGGCTTCGGGGTATCTGATAACATTTGTAGAGGGAGCAATATCATGGCAGTCTAAGTTACAAAAATGTGTTGCACTTTCTACCACAAAAGGCTGAGTTTATTGCAACAACTGAAGCTTGTAAAGAGTTGCTATGGATGAAGAAATTTCTTCAAGAACTCGGGTTCGAGCAGGACAAATATGAGTTGTTTTGTGATAGCCAGAGTGCTATACACCATGGTAAGAATTCCTCTTTCCATTCAAGATCGAAACATATCAATGTAAGATATCACTGGATCAGAGATGTTTTGGAGACGAAGCAGTTACAACTTGTAAAGATCCATATAGATAAAAATGGGTTTGACATGTTAACAAAGTCATTACCAAGGGAAAAGCTTGAGATCTGTCGTTCAGCTACAGGGATGCAAGTCCCTCCCACATTGGCGTGAGGGGGTGTTTGTTACTAGAAGGTCCCACCAATGTGGGTAGGGTGGAGACCAAAAGCTTAACAATTAAGCTTGGAAGAGGAAGTGAATGGTTTAACAAATAAATTATGATTAATGTCTTCATTGATGGCCACTTAATGAAAGATTGAAGAGGGCAAATGAAAAGGCAAGTAGTTGGCCTTGTAAAGCCTATATAAAGACCATGGATTTGGCTACCTTGGAGATGAGAGAGTTCAAGAAGAAGAAAAGAGAGAGGAGAGAAAATTTGTGTGAGATACACATGTGTGAGAAAGATTAGCCGAGAAGAAGTTGGTGGATTTCGTAGGTATAATAACTTTATAGGTGGTGCAAATAGAAAAGTGCTATTTCCACCACCATCATTAAATGTGGTCAAAGAGTATTATTTACTATTCATTTTTTTTAACAATCAAAACCCAATGGGTCGCCTTCTCCGACCCAGGTATATTTCTACCTGGGTTGCCTTCTCCGGTGAGAAGGCAGTCCCTCGCCTTCTCACCGGAAAAGGGGAGGGGGTTCGTTTTTTGTTTTTTTTTTTTTTAATATATTAATTAATTAAATTTTGAATTAATAAATTATTAATTGCAAGTTTGACCAGGTGGTGAAAATAACAAAATGTACTCCCATTTGGCTATTTACACCACCTATTAATTATTAAAATTTTTTACCTTTTTACAATTTCAAGATGTTTTATACCTACTTTTGGTCAAAGGGTGGTGCAAATAGCAACACTCGTAGAAAAATTTAACTTGGTAGAGTCAAGTCAAACAAAAAACTTTTTGAACAATGTGCACACCAGTACACCACTTCCTCAACCCATTCTAGATGAATTAATTTTCCCAACTCGGTAAACATCTATGTTGGGCACTGCTTAGCATGCCGTGGCGTCACATTAGATGGGTTGAGGAAGAAGATGGGTTTATTAGGACTCTATGTATTTGAGTCAGTCAATGATTCTCTATCCTAGTCTCTCTATGATTGACTGACTCCCTATCCTAGTCTCCCTATGATTCTTCTTGTATATTTGTAATTACATTCATTTAATACAATTATATCCGTTCTCATCTAGTATCAGTTAAGCTAGAGTTTTTTTCCTATGGCTGATGAATCTGTTGACTCTTCAGAACGGACCGTCTCGAATGTCGAAATTTCTTCGATCACATCGACTGTAAATCCTTGTCCACCACTCATCACTTTATTAGTATCAAATTGACCTACAAGAACTTCCTGTTTTGGAGAGCTCAAGTGGTTCCTTTTCTTGATGGTCACGATTTGATGGGGTTCATTGATGGTTAGAACGCGTGTCCGACGACTTATCTCCCCGCCGAAGAAGATGCGTCGGCACAGCCTAATCTCGCTCATAGAGCCTGTGTTCGGCAAGATCAGGCTCTCTTGTCCATGATCATGTCCTTGTTGTCCGACAAGGTGATGCCGCTGGCCTTCGGACACCACACCAGCTGGTCTTTTTGGGAGGTGGTTGTCAATGCGTTGGCTTCGCCATTCAGGTCTCGGTCCTTGAATCTCCTAAGGCAGCTATAGTCTCTTCACCAAGGAGACAGTTCGGTCACGGACTACATCAGCAAGGCTCGGGTCTTGGTGGAAGACCTCACCCTTGCCGGCCGGTCAATTACCCTTGAGGAGCAGAACCTCTACGTTATCAAAGGTTTACGACCAGAATTTCGCTCTCTGGCATCCTCCCTTAATGTACGTGGACAGCCGGTGACGCTCCAGGAGCTTGCTGACCTCCTAGGCGCAGAGGAGTTCCTTTCGGGCGGCGGAGCAGGCGGTGGTTCGCTGACTGCTTTTACAGCGCAGCGGGACGGATAACAGCGTGGCCGAAATCACGGTGGCGAACATCGTGGTGGAGGCAATAATGGTAACTACAAACATAAATTTCAGTTGTGTGGGGTACTTGGTCATACTACGGTTACGTGTCATCTTCGGTATACTAAAGATCCTCAAGCTCATATGGTATATCAGAACTCTCCCTCGGACTCTACTTCGGGTACTCACACATGGTTTCCACACACGGGTGGAACCAATCATGCTACTCTTGATATAGCAGCCCTTTTCACCTCGGAGGAGTACAATGGTAGTGACACTCTTCGTGTCGGTGATGGTACAAGTTTATCTATTCGTCATGTTGGTCATGCTTCTTTTAGTTGTGTGGGGTACTTGGTCATACTACGGTTACGTGTCATCTTCGGTATACTAAAGATCCTCAAGCTCATATGGTATATCAGAACTCTCCCTCGGACTCTACTCCGGGTACTCACACATGGTTTCCACACACGGGTGGAACCAATCATGCTACTCTTGATATAGCAGCCCTTTTCACCTCGGAGGAGTACAATGGTAGTGACACTCTTCGTGTCGGTGATGGTACAAGTTTATCTATTCGTCATGTTGATCATGCTTCTTTTAATACCCCTTCTTGGTCGTTTCAATTGTCAAATATTCTTCATGTTCCTACATTTTCTACTTCTTTTGTCTGTTCAAAAATTTACTTAAGATAATAAAGTGTTTTTTGGGTTTCACCCATCTTTTTTTGTTGTCAAGGATATCAATACCAAGAAAAAATTTTACGGGGCAGTAGCTCCGGGGGGGGGGGGGGGGGGGGGGTGGGGTGGGCTATACACGTTAGTACGTTACCAGTCACAAGATCATCTCCTTCTGCATTTCTTTCCGCTCGTGCCTCTACATCAGTTTGGCATAGTCACTGGGTAATCCACATCAACGTGTTCTTAGTCGTGTTCTTCAGTCTTGTTCGGTTAGTGGGTCTAGTAGTACTATTCGTGGTAATTCTAGTTTGTGCAGTGCATGTCAATTAGGAAAATCTGCATGTTTTCCTTTGTCTCGTGTTGAGTCTTCTAGTTCGAATGTTCTTGATTTAGTGTACACTGATATTTGGGGTCCAACTCCCTTGTTGTTTGTTGATGATTTTCGTTACTTTGTTATCTTTGTGGATGATCACTCTCGGTTCACGTGGTACTATCCTATGATACAAAAATCTGACATCTATGCTATCTTTGATAAATTCCGTGTCCTGGTTGAGCGATCGTTTAAATTAATCGCAAGATTAAGGCCATTCAATCTGATTTAGGGGTTGAATACAAAAAATTACACTCTTCATTTGTCCAGCTAGGGATTAATCATAGACAATCATGTGCCTACACTTATGAACAAAATGACCGTGTCGAAATGAAACATAAACATATTGTTGAAACTAGCTTGAATCTCTTGGCTCATGCCTTTGTTCCATACAAATTCTGGGATTTTGCGTTTGAGACTGTTGTTTATTTGATAAATAGAATGCCTTCTATTGTGTTAAATAACTCCAGTCCCCTCTTATGTTACATAAATCTCCTCCATCGTACTCTTTTCTTCGTATCTTTGGATGCCTATGTTATCCCCATTTAAGACCTTACAGTCGTCATAAAATGGCCTACAGGTCTTCTCCTTGTGTCTTCTTAGGTTATCTAGAGTCTTTCCGGGGTTATAGATGCATGGACTTACAGAATAACAAGGTTTATGCGTGTAAGCATGTTCGGTTTGATGAAGGGATCTTTCCCTTCGCCTCTAAAAATATTTTGCAGGAACTATTGACTAAGCAAAACCAGCCATGGGCTGAGTCCATCCTTCAACCTCGTCCCACGGCTTCTACTCATGTTCGGGCTGACCAGCCCGTGTCGGCTCAGCCAGTTCCAGCCGAACCAAAATAGGCTAATCAGCCCGAACTGCCTGCTTCACCGGTTGCACCTGCTGCTTCGACAATTGCACCGCTGCTCATCCTCGTGGCCAACCGCGTGGGCGGTCCACTCGGCCCACGGTTCGATCACATGGATTCGGTCACAAGCTCCACGTATGGTTCTGACTGCACAAGTTTGTCTCACTGAACCTACATGCTACACTTAGGCAGTTAAATACCCAGAATGGCGTAAGGCAATGGATCAAGAGTTGAATACTCTTCTTCAGAATGAGACATGGTGCCTTGTTCAATATGAATGTTATTAGGTGTAAGTGGGTCTTTCGCACAAATAGGAAAGTAGATGGTTCAATTGAAAGACACAAAGAAAGGTTAGTGGTTAAAGGATTTAATCAAGTACATAGACATGATTTCTTTGACACATTTAGCCCAGTGGTGAAACCCACTACTGTCAGGTTACTTCTCTCTTTAGCTATATCATATGGATGGACTATTAGACAGGTTAATGTTCACAATGCTTTTTTGAATGGCCACTTATATGAGACTTTTATATGAAGCAGCTGCCTGGTTATATTGATATTCAGTTTCCTAATTATGTCTGTCTTCTGAAGCGTTCTTTATATGGGTTAAAACAAGCTTCTAGAGCTTGGTTTAATCTTCTACATGTGTTTCTACTGTCAGTTGGTTTTAGTGTTTCGAAAACAGATGTGTCTTTGTTCCATTATTCCCAAGATTCTGTGTTTATGTATGTTTTGGTCTATTTTGATGACATACTTGTGAAGGGGAATAGCACGAATCTAGTCAATGGGTTGCTGACTAATCTCTCCACTGAATTCAAGATTAGGGATCTTGGTGAACCTGGTTTTTTCTCTTGGAATTGAGACTGTTAAATGTGATAATGGAATCTTACTCTCCCAGCAGCGATACATGACAGACACTTTGAATCGTGCTGGTATATGACAGATTGTAAACCTTTAATCACTCTTATATCTGTTTCGAAACCTACTTCTTTTAGTGTAGTTTTATATGATGATGCTACACAATATAGGAGTTTAGCTGGAGCGCTGCAGTATCTCACGATTTCTCGTCCGGATCTGTCCTTTGCTGTCAACATATGCATGTTCCTACAGTCTCACATTGGGAACAATTGAAGCGTGTGCTACAGTATGTTAAACGTACTATTACTTATGGTTTACGTGTACGGAAGTTAGATTCTAGGGAATTGCATGATTTTTTCTGATTCTGATTGGGCTGGCTGTCCCGAGGACCGTAAGTCAACTAGTGGCTATGCTGTGTTTCTTGGATCCAATCTTGTGTCTTGGGTATGCAAGAAACAAAGAACTGTTGTTAGATCTTCTACGGAGGCTGAATATAAAATTCTAGCAGATGTTTGTGCTGAAGTAATTTATATTCTATCTCTACTGCGTGAGATTGGCGTGAATAGCATTTATGTTCCCAAGCTATGGTGTGATAATCTTTGTGCTATATACATGTGCGCAAATCCCATATTTCATGTGCGTACCAAACATGTGGAGATTGATTATCACATCGTTAAAGATAGAGTTGCCAATGGAGACATTCAAGTTAACTTTATCTCAACTAAAGATCAACTTGTTGATATATTTACAAACGCTCCACCTGATCTTAGGTTTTCTTTTCTTAGAAACAAGCTACTGGTCACCTCTGTACCCTGTGTTTGAGAGGGAGTATAGCATAAATTATAATTGTGACTTACTACTTGAAAAGAGGTATATGTTATCACCACATAACACTCGAACCATAATGTTATGTGATGATTCAGAAAATAATATATTTTACCTTTTTAATGATTTAAAAATAAATTTAATTAAGTAAATTTTATTATATTTTAATTCTTACCACAAATGAAATAATAAGTACAAAATGAATAGAAAAAAATAATAAAAAGAAATATCATGAGTTTCCTTTGGTTACACTAATTTGATTGTTATAATAATAGTAATAATTATACAACAACAACAACACAAATAAATAATAATAATAATAATAATAATAATAATAATAATAATAATAATAATAATAATAATAATAATCCTTTATCCTTTATCCTTTATCTTTTATTATATAATAAAGCTATATGGTTTGGGAAATAATTAATGTTACAATTAATGCCACAACATCCTTTATTATAAAAAAAAAAAAAGCACAACATTTAAAAAATAAAATAGCTATATATTATATAATCATATAAAAAATATACTTTTGAAAAATAAAATAACTATATAGTATATAATCATATAAAAAATGTGTTCAATTAGAGTTTAAATTTACATATACAAAATTTGAAATTTGCATTCCAAATGTAATTATCTTAGTTATTATTCGTATTGTGAAAATTATAATATAGATGAAATACAATTAAGAATAAATCAATGTAATTATGTAAATTCTCTCTATAAGTTTATTTGAATATGCACATAATTAGAGATTATATTAACCATACAAAATTATAATTTTAATATTAATTTTAATTTTAATTGTAATTTTGTATTCTATAAAAATAATAAATACTTGACCAATGGAAGCTCAAAAATATTATTATATTAAATAATTTAAAATATTTTAGTTTTTCTATTTTTTATTTATATTTATAATAACATAATTTTTTCCCGTGCATCGCACGGGTGAATTACTAGTAATAATAATAATAATAATAATAATAATAATAATAATAATAATAATAATAATAATAATAATAATAATAATAATAATAATAATAATAATATTATTATTATTATTATTATTATTATTATTATTATTATTATTATTATTATTATTATTATTATTATTATTATTATTAAGGAAAATTTCACTTTTCGTCCCTAAGTTATCATTGACGTTGCACTTTTCATCTTTTTACTTAAAAAATATTAGGACAAAATTTGCAACTTTGGTATAGTTTAGAGACGAGAAGTAAGCACGAAAAGTTAATAAAAGGATGAAAAATGTAACACCATGCAATGATAACTTAGGGGCGTAAAGTGAGCACGACTAACACTATACTTAAGCTAAGGATGAATTCTACAATTATCGCCTTATAACTCAGGGACGAAAAGTGCAAATTTCCCCTATTATTATATTACCAATGTTTGTACATAAAAAAAAAAATGTAAATGATAAATTTAAAATATGTTTTAACTGTTCAAGGGAGAAATCAAAATGTATACAATTTATCAATGCACATAATTCCACTAACATATTTTATGTTCAATTCCTATTAGAACATTAACAATATTGGTTCTTATATAATTTAATAGCAGTAGGTATATCGCAGAAGGTAGATCTTGATCTAAAAATTTTACATTACTAATTTTTCTCTTTTTCTTTTTTCATAAATAAAATTAATTTCTACTATACTAATAAGAGCCCAAGAGAGTTAGGTTTATAATAGGTAGAAAAAATGGCGGTCAAATTTTTTAATCAAATGAATGACTCAGATTGATCAAATTTTAATTTTTCCTTAAGATTTCCTAATTTATCCTTAATGAATATGATTATTCGTTAACTTTTCCGTTAAATATTATCTTTTCCGTTAATTTCTGTTAGTTCACCGTTAACTTACTCATTGATTTTAATAAGAAAGGCCTTAGGTTCGAACCCCATCCCAATCAAAGTTGGCATAATTAGTACTCTAATCTACTCATATTAAATTATAATATAAATAATAATTTAGTAGCTACAGCAAAAAAAAAAATACATATGCATTTCTTTAATTTAGAATTATGTGTCTACAGTGTGTTTATTCAAAAAAAAATTATTCATTATCAATAAATTAAATAAGAGAAATAATTTTATTAGTTATATTGTATTTATTTTTCTCCAATATAAAAATTCTTTACATTCAATTTCATCCATTGCTTATATTCGTTAAATTGTCCCTACAATGTCTTTATTAAAAAAAAAATATTCATTATCAATAAATTAATTAAGAGAAATAATTTTATTAGTTATATTGTCTTTATATTTCTCCAATGTAAAAATTAGTTGTTTAGATTAACATGTAAAATGACTTAATGGTATAATAATAATAATAATAATAATAATAATAATAATAATAATAATAATAATAATAATAATAATAATAATAATAATAATAATAATTGTTTTTAAAAAATAAAAAATATATAATTAATCCATTCATATTTACTATTTGGGAGATTTATTGACACAAAGATATTCAAAGCACACAACAAATTAAAGTGAGAAACTATCTCGCAATGTCCTTATTTGGCAACCACCATTTAGCTCTTCAATATTAGTATATATTTAATATTTTATGCCCTAATTTTTATTTGCTCTCCCTTATGTCCCGTATTTAGTTTCAACCATACCTATACAATTATTTTATTGACAATTATAATCAATGTTGACTATATTATCTTGCATTTGTAAACTTAGAATTGCCTATTTAAATACGCAAATTTAACATTCAATTATCCGTGCATGAATAATTTCAATATAATCTTGTCTTGATATACTTCAAAGTACTTATTTAAAAAAAAAAAAACATTGGCATTATCCCAATCGCGCAATGCGCGTAAAAAACTAGTATAATAATATATCACTAAAAACCTCAAATTGAGATCTTTTAAATAATACCCATATTATTTTTTTTTCAATTTTTAAAAATAAATTTACATACACATAAGTTAGGTACGTAAATTTGGTTCATAAAATTTACTACAATAAATATATAAATTCACTACTATAGGTAAATAACTTCACTACTATAAGTAAATAAATTCACTATTGTAAGTACATAAATTCACTATGGTAGGTACATAAATTTATTATTGTGGGTACATAAATTCACTGGTGTTGGTGTCCTTATTTGTTTTCTATATTTTGATTTACTATTTTGTGCTTGTTATAGATTGATACTTGATCTTGAATTCCTTGTTATTTCCATTGTGATTATGAGTGAGTAATCTCTTTTGAAGGGAGATAGGGATGTAGATTAGGTTCACGGTGACGTGACCTAGTATTAATTGATTATGGGACATGAGACTTGGTTTTTATGATATTGATTAACGTGATTGAGTTATGATTAGAAAGTGATTAGTCAACTAACATGGTTGGCGTGGTGGTTCAGGACCTTGCAAACCATTTGGCCAGTCTCCTATCACTTAGTGTGCATCTCGTTGGCCGGGACGGAAGATTAGTCTTGTGGCTATAGGCTGGAGGGCTACCTTTGGGCACCAAAAAAAAAAAAAAAAAAAAAAAAAAAAAAAAAAAAAAAAAACAGAAAATGATTACCCATGATTGAAATGCCTCTCACTCACTTATGAGTCATGAGAATTGTGAAATGAACTTGAGAAAGACTTTGTCCCGATTATAAGGCATCCGTTATCATGCTAATTGACTTTTTATCATATTCCCGGCTTAGTTGCATTAACTAAGCCTAATCCTAATTTGCATTCCCCTACTTTCTGATCATTGTTATTGATTACTTGAGAGCGACAATACTCACCCACACAAAAATAATTTTCCATCAGTCGATTCAGGTGAATGGATAACGTTATGATGAGTTGTTATTTTAATTTATTTGGTGATGGTCCATGTGTTCATAATAAGCTAGAGTTTGAACAGACAGGCATATCATGCATCTATCCAAATGTATGTTGTCATTTGGTGTAGAAGCTCGAAAACTGCAATATATATAATGCATTTACTCAACAATTTGGTCCACTACACACCAAACATCATGGCCAAACATGCTTGCTTTCACAGGCTATGAGACACCACACATACATGAAAACTTCATAGCATGTCTGTATAGTATTTGGACGTACTTTTAGCTTAGCCACAAAACAACAGTCTACTCATAAGTCATATCTATATTTTACACATATATATGTAGTGTGTGTCTGTGTGACTTCTTGTCCAGTTTGTTACCACAACTTTCAGTTCATTTTGCAGTGGCCACAACATCTTCACCCATCATATCAGTGTCTAAATAACACTCAACAGAGACTCTACAGCTTAGAGTCTTAATTGCAATCTTATGTCTTGTGCCTATATGTGATCTTTCATCATATAATTGATATGATTGATTTTTTTTTTCTCATTTTCCTTTTTAATTAGCTTATTGGATCTTTCTAGTATCACTTCTCTGACAATAGCTTTATAATATCAACAATGCCGTTGTTCTACCACATACTATATTCAGAGATTGATCTAGAGTACGTGGGGGCAATTAGGGCACTTGACCACCTCACCCCCTTTTATACATACATATATATATAGGTTTAGGATCAGGTGGACATGTCACTTCCTGTGCGAAAATGCGGTATGTGCACTTAAAAGCTCAAATTCATGCACATGAAGGTAAAAAAGTGTGCACTTGAAAGCAAAAAAAATTACATTCAAAGGCGAATAGATTTGCAATTGATGCAATATATATATTTTCCAGCAGTAATGGTACCAAAAAGAGAGGCTATTCAACTTAAGTATTATTAAACCAACTAGTATTTTCGCACGTGCGATGTACGGAATGGATTTCTTGTAATATATTAAGAATATTTGGATCAATATATAATTGTTTAAATTAGAACATCAAATATTATATAGTGCAATTGAAGATGTGATTTGAATCATTTATGTGTTTTGATGTTATCATTGCTTGAATTTGAGCAAATAATTGTCAAATTAATAGCTAATGTGTAGATGTACGCATGCGGTGATGTAACTTTGGAGATTTTATTTATAATTATTTAGTATTTTTTATAAATAAAGCAAATGTGCTCCTTCTCTAGCAACTCAGTTATAGGAATGAATTGTCATACTTGTGAAGTAAGCTGTTGTACTCACGACGCATAGTAAAGCTCTCGTAGAGGTCCTTGGAATCAGTTTCGAATATAATTTTTGTGAAGCCCAGGTATTTAGCAAGTAAAATGCCTTTAAGTAGAGCCCACGTTTCAGCTTTGAATGGAGAACAGACACCAATATTATACGTGAAGCCTGCCAACCATGAGCCATTATTATCCCTGATTACACCGTTGCAGCCAGCTTTGCCGGTATGAAGGTCAACCGAGCCATCCAGATTCATCATAACAGCATTCTCAGGAGGTGTAGCCCAGCATAAAATCTTCCACGAGTTCCAGAAGTCACAATCACTAGTGTTCTTTGATTTCGCGAAGGCCTTAACTGCCAGTAAGGCTTGGGATTTGATCCATGCCACTTTGAATGTGATTGTTTTCTCCAGGTTGTTGAAGATTCTATCATTCCTCCACCTCCAAATCCACCAAAGTGTGGTAGCAAAGAGAGCACCTTCATTGAAAGGGTGATTGCCAATATACCTGCCTCTGATGCCGAGTTGAAGCCAGTGTTTGAAGGGTAAGTGCGAGGCCGTAGATAGGGATGGGAGGACACGCTGCAGAACCTCCGTTGCTGCTAGATAGCTACGTAGCACATGCTGCGTATCCTCCACGTCTGATGTACAAATGGAGCACTTGTCGCAGTTGGCGAGGCCACGTTTGACTCTGCTACTGTTGGTGAGGATTTTATCATGAGCCACTAACCAGATGAAATGCAGATCTTGTAAGGGACCTTTAATTTCCATATGGTATTCCATATGATCGCTTGGACCTCTTCCGTTAGACCTAAGGCCAGATTGTATGCTGAGCTTACAGTTAGATCGCCTGACAGCTCATGCATCCAGCCAAATGTGTCTGTGTCTTCGACATCATCATTAATAACTGTTGGAAAATAAGAAGTACTGGGAAATAGGAAGTGCTTGTCTAGAGCAATGCACCGGTTATTGTAGCTGTCTTCTCTATCCTTGGAAAAAGGATTAGGTTTTGTGTGTGCAGCCAAGCATTTATTGTGTATCTTATCTGCTGTCTTTCCAATGCTTTTGTTGTGCCTATATATTTAGCGTGTAATCTGTAACTTGACAAGATACAGAAATGAAAGCTTTGTTCTACCCTTTTTCTATTATTTCTCAACATGGTATCAGAGCCACCTTCTTTGGGGCCTGAAAACTTCTTCAGATGAACACAGTGAACTGTGTTCTTAACCACTGCTATTGGTCTCTTTCTCGTTTTTCATCCTGGAGGATTTCTTTTCACAAACTGGTGTGTGAAACCATCTTGTGAAGCGCCGGCGACCTTGACCAACCTTTTCCGGTCACCAACAGCCTCCACACGCGCCACCACACAGTCGCAGCTCCGACGTCACGCGCCTCCACGCGCCGGCGTGTGGACCCCTTTTCCGGTGAGCTTTTCCAGCCATTTTTTCCAGATCTACATGTCTCCTATTTGCGACCCTACTGTATTTTTCCCACATTTTTCTACAAATATGGCAGAAGGTGAAATTTTAAACAGTGTCCAAAATCCTGTCCAACCTAAAGTCTATGTCCCAAATCTCTCAGGAAACTTGATTATTACCACTGAAAAACTCATTGGGTCCCAAAATTATCAAGATTGGGCATAAGCAGTTGAACTATGGTTTATGGGAAAAGGTGTTGTTGACCATCTCACTACAACAGCAGAAGAAATCCAGCATGAAAAAGACGTTTGGGAGAGGGTCGATGCCCAACTGTGTAGCCTATTATGGCTATCCTTGGCCCCTGATTTGATTCCTATGTTTAGGCCATTCAAAACCTGTTCTTCAGTATGGAAACATGCTCAGCCTCTCTACACAAATGATATCTCTCGTTTTTACTCCATTGTTAGTGAGATACTAAATGTAAAGAAATTAGCGATGTTAATGGAGAAATTTCTAGGAAAAATTCAAGGGCTTATGGCTGAATTTAACAAGCTTATGCCTATTGGAGGATCACCGGAAGAGCAGCTTGCCCAACGTGACAAATTCTTTGTAGTCCTTACTCTTGCTAAGCTTGAACCTGAATTTGAGCAAGTCCAAAACAGTATACATGGAGATGGAACTGTTCCAAACACCAAAGAAATGTTCTAAAGACTCCTTCAAGTCTCTTCTGTTTAAATAGAAAATACACCATCTGTAACACCCCAGATTTTCAAGACTTTTAAAACTTATGAAATAAAGGTGAAACCTCATTAAATCCCGAAACATAATACAAGAGTACGGGGTGCTATGCCACACCTGAGCTAGAGAACTCAGGTGCACAGGCTAACTAACTAATTTCCTCAATAGTGCAAATGCATAAACATGGCACGCAGGCCGAAAGGGAAACTATCTACTTCTACGTTCCAAGTTCTAGCGCGCTCCAGTGACTTATTCTTCTATGCCTGAAAGCCAAATATATCTGTTCAGCGAGAGATGCTGGTAACCCACTCCAACGCGTTGAAATACAATACATATATATATATATATATATATATATATATATATATATATATATATATATATATATATATATATATATATATATATATATAGATAGATAGATATACGAAAAGTCATTTCGAAGCATGAAGATATATCCTACGAGACTCTAGCTTTGAAATCAGGGAACCGACTCGACAAATAGGGGTACACACAGTCTACAGTCATAACCAAGCATATACAAATCTCACATAGGAAACAGTCATAGATAAGCACAACCAATAATCACAATTAAGCATTACTAGCAAGAGTCCTATCACAGTCACAACATCAGCCCTTCTTATCTCATCATATAGCACACTTTGTTGGCGCCACAGGACCAATCGCATGCCCATACATGAGGGTTGCTAATTCTATTCCTTTTGGGACTAAGGATTGGGTTTAGGGATAAGGGCCCATGGACTATGGTGGGCCTTTCCTAATTAATTATTGTGATTTAATTCTTTCTTTTGGGTAATTGGTTAAATGATTAATTGGTTTTAGGGATCGTAACACGGGGTGTTACACTCCCCCCCCCCCCCCCTTAGTATGTGGGTTGCCTGCCAAGGACTTGGCAGTTATCCCCCCTTCTTGGTTTCCTGATATGTAATCCCGTTTTGAGTTTTCCTGATGTTTCAAATGGTCATTCCCAGCTACTGATGGAGAAAAGGCCCCTTGTGGCTAGTTGGCATCTGCTGATGGTGCACCTTGAGTGCTTGGTTCATTACTCTTCCCACATTGAGCTTGCCTATGCCCATAGAGGCCACAATTAAAGCAAACCAAATGAAGACCTTCATACTCCACCGGCCAGACCTCATCTTGGAGAGTAAACTTTGACAATAAAGGTTTCTGGATGTCTATTTCAACGCAGACCCTGGCGAAACTTCCTTTGGAGACAAGACTCGTGGTGGTGTCGATCTTGATAGGTCTATCGACGTTTCTGGCAATCTTTGTGAGAAACTCCTCCTCAAATATTCAACCGGCAGCTCAGGAAATCTCACCCAGGCTAGCAATTTCTCAGTCTTGTTGTTTCTTGGACTAAAGTTCGGCACCCATTCTTGGACGACTACATAATGGTCCAAGATGCTCCATGGCCCTTGGAACTTGGCGAACTCATAGTCCTTGGCGGAGTCAAATCTGGCAATATAGTACTCATAGCTCAGCGTGATGAGATCGAAATTGGCCTTGGGTCTCCACATTCTCTGCAGCCGTTGCAATAGGTATGAGTAGCCTACTTTGATGCCCAATACTCTTATTATTAACGAGCGGCGCCAAGGTCTTCTGATCCTTTCTTTTTCCTCTTCTGATATTGGTATGACTGGGTTGTTAATCACTACGGTGGCATCCTCCATGGCGGCGTCATCTTTGGGATTATCCTCTGCGAGTGAGTCAGGCACCTTGGTTTGCGACCAGGATTGCTGTGTATCTGATGGGTAGCTTTTCTTCCAAGCCAAGTTGGAGCCTTGCTAAAACTTCAAGAGTTGCTTCCAAGATTCAACCTTTCATATATTTGGGCATCTAGGAGGGTAAGATCTAAGTTCATCTTGTGTTTTTGGTTTTATCTAAGGCGTCTTTTCTTAAAGATAGGATCTTTATGATATTTTGGTATGTTCTTGAAGTGGGTTTAGAAGGTGAGCCTTGAGAGGAGCTTGTTGAGGTGTAAAGTGAAGTCTTTAGTCTACAAGAGGTAACCCATGCTCTACAAAATCTATTTTGCTTACCTATGTGAATATTTCTTGGATTCTACATGTGTTTTGCTATGAAATGTGAGTGTTTATGCATTGTCTTGTGAAAATGCATATCTAGAGCTTGTGTTTAGGGTTCTTGTATGCCATTGCTTGACTATTCCTTTGATTCAAGTCATTTTGATGTATTTGGTGAGAATTGGCATGTTTTGGACTTGAATCTGAGTTTGGAGAGAAAAATCCCCGAAGGGATTATTTTGGGCACAGGTGTGTACCCGCGGGCGGAACGGCGGGTAGGGGTCCAACCCGTCGCCCACTCGCGGGGTACATGTTTTGGGAGGCCTATACCCGCGGGCGGAACCACGGGTAGGGGCCTACCCGCGGGGAACACTGTGGTGTTGTTGGGGGATTTGTTCCCCGTGATTCTTTTTACTCGGTATTTGGTCTTTTGACTTCCCGATGTTCTTTTGTGGAACTATTTGAGTGTCTTCTTGATGTTTCGTATTTCTAAAACTATGTGGTAGGTATCCATGTAGGTTTTGGTGTCTTGAATCATGCTAAGTGTTCAACATTATGATTCGTTGAACTGTGATGGGTCTTGTGTGTTCTTCGGAACTACGTTTGGTTTACCCGTTTGTTAAGCATGCTAGTTCGGTGTTTAAATGCTAGCGTGTGTGTTGTTTGTACCTTCCTATTGGTTGATGATAACTTGTGTTATTCATCGTTGTTGTTGTTGGGCTGTGACCCATTCCTTGATTGAGTATGATTTCATATCTTCGTTGTGATCCGTTGATTGATTCCTGTTGAGGTGTGATCTGTGTGTGGCTTTACCTGGATTGCATGATTAGTGGTATGGGACACTAGTCACCAAGGTATTGCAGCGGTCCTCGTGGTGGCCGTGACGCGATTATGGAGTTTGTGGCCTTTGTGTAAGGTTCACGTGTTTATTTCTGGGATAACATGTGTTATCCAGGGCATGTGTTGCCGTGTGTGATCGGTACCCTCATGTACTATGAAATTAGTGATTTTGTTGGAGGGGGAACGAAGGTTCCCCGTGGATTAAGGTTGGACTTAGTGTACAGGGGTCCTGGAGGTAAAGGTTGGAACTAGATATAAGGTTGGGGGTAGCCATAAGGTTGGAACAACGCATAAGGAAGGCATATCAACTCGTGATGGGTGATGTCACGAGGGCTCGTGTAGCCGTTGTTGTGAGTTCTTCTCTTGTGGCGTGTGTAGTCACAAAGGCAAGTGTTGCCTTGGCATGTGTTGCCGTGGGTGAGTCTTATTCCTTTGCGTTGTGCAAGTCGGGTTTTGATCTATTGTGTGATGATAGATCATACCTTGAGACTTCTTGTGAGTCGTGTTGTTCTTCGTGGTTGTGGGATGTGTTCCTGTGTTCTTGTTGAGAGTGTTGAGTCTTGTGTTGACTATTACTCTTGATTTTGTACATATATATATGTATTCCGTTTCGAAAATGGCTTTGCAATTTTAACACAATTTGGTCCTCTGTCTATTTGACCGTTTGTTGGCTGCGATTTTTGAGGATATATATGTAATTTCATGGTCCATCGTCGGGTTTTTAAGGTTACGGTTGCATTTCCAGACCGCACTGTTACATTTGAATCCACTGCCGAAAGCAATCTACCAAATCCGGTCGCCTTTCTTCATCCTCCCTTTAGATTCAATGTAGTTGAGTTCGTACCAGAGCGAAGAAGACGACGTGTTTCCGAACCGGTGCAACGTCATCCTGGAGGCCTCCACGTGCTCCGACGAGAGCTGAAGGTTCTTCTGGAGATCGTCGATCACGGTCAACAAATGGTCAAATAGATGGAGGACTAAATCGTGTCAAAATTGCAAAGTTAAGGACTTAATTGGTTAAAATTGAAAGTCGATGACCAATTTGTGAATTTAGCTATAGTCAAGGGACCATTTTAGGTATTTACTCATATATATATATATATATATATATATATATATATATATATATATATATATATATATATATATATATATATATATATATATATATATATATATATATATATATATATATATATATATATATATATATAACTCCCAAATACTGCCACTGAATCATTAGCTAAGCCCGTGCGGACAATAATATTGCATGCTCATTAAAATGATATCAATTAATAAATAATCATCACTTAAATTTTTTTTATGTATAATTAAAATTAATGTATAAAAATACTTTGTTAAAAATATATTGTTGAAATTTTTAAATCACACCACATTGATAATTTTTTCAATAATTATGTGATAAATTTATAGTAGTAACTTAATGAACATGTAATAATGACTTAATGAACTTGTAGTAAAGACCTATGTATCTTAAATAGTGACGATGAACCTATTGTACTAAGTTGATGTACCTATAGGGTAGTAGTGACTAAATAAACTTACAAGAGTGACTTAATGAACTTATAAGTGATTTAAATTAGTGATTTAATGAATATGCACTACAAGAAAAATGCACATAGACAACGGTTAATAACCGTTGTCGTAGGGATATAATTTCTGTTGTTGAAGCCGGTGTTGTTGTAAGTCCCGCGCATAGACAACGGTTTTTTAACCTTTGTCTTTTGTAGAAACAACAACGGTTTTTTAACCGTTGTCTATTAAGTGTTGTTGAAGCCGGTGTTGTTGTAAGACACGCACATAGACAACGGTTAATAACCGTTGTCTTTTCTAGAAACAACAACGATTTTTTAACCGTTGTCTATTAAGTGTTGTTGAAGCTGGTGTTGTTGTATGTCACGCACATAGACAACGGTTAATAACCGTTGTCTTGTCTAGAAACAACAACGGTTTTTTAACCGTTGTCTATTAAGTGTTGTTGAAGCTGGTGTTTTTGTAAGTCACGCACATAGACAATGGTTAATAACCATTGTCTTTTCTAGAAACAACAACTATTTTTTAACCGTTGTCTATTAAGTGTTGTTGAAGCCGGTGTTGTTGTATGTCACGCACATAGACAACGGTTAATAACCGTTGTCTTTCCAGAAACGACAACGGTTTTTTAACCGTTGTCTATTAAGTGTTGTTGAAACCGGTGTTGTTAAAAGTCACGAACATAGACAATGGTTTTAAACCGTTGTCGTTTCTTCCCAAGACAACGGTTTTTGACCTGTTGTCAATTCAATGTTGTTGAAACTGGTGTTGTTAAAGGTGATGCACGTAGACAACTGTTTTTAGCTGTTGTCTTTTCTTTAAAAGACAACAGTTATAAACTGTTGTCTATTGTGTGTTGTTGAAATCGCTGTTGTTAAAAGTCACACCCATAAACTGTTGTCTTTTGTAGAAAAGACAACAGTTTCAAACTGTTGTCTTTTGTAAAAAGACAACAGTTAGTTTCAAACTGTTGTCTATTGTAAAATAGCCAACTTTTAACCGTTGTCTCAACCCGTTTTTAACCTGCTTAAATTTTAATCATATATAAAAAAAAAAACAATTTATCCATTCACCATGGCCAAGTGTAGTTACATTGCACAAACTAAGCAAGATTCATAATAACAAGTCTAAATACTGAGCATGACCAATTCTAATCAAATCATTATCCAAGTCATAATACTACAAAAAATAATTCCGATCCACGAACCAAGTCTAAATGATCACAATGTTAAATCATACCTACTCTATATAACTTGATAAAATATCGGCCCATTCTGAATGCACCAGATCAATAACCTCTTTGTCATAATCAACTTGTTGGAACTACATGTAAATAGTGAGTAAATAAATTAGTATAGATATAATAAATTTTCAAAATAATTATATGATTTTTGACAAGACCATGACAACAACAAAAAGATTAACAGATACTTAAAAAATATGCAAAATATTATTATAAGAAATAACAAGCAACCTACTCTCTGTTAGAGCATGGATGACATGCAGCACTTTACCTAATAAACTAGCTTTCCATTCCAAAGCTTAGAATAATCGGAGTACAAATCAAACCACAAGGTATTAACGTAACATTTTATTCAGCTAAACAAAATTAAGCATCAATATGAAGTACAGAATTCTATCCTAGATCCATATGAAGATAAATTGATACCATATTAAGTAGAATTTCCATCAGAAGCAAAATCTAAGCTCAAAAATACCAGTTAACAAACATAAATGAACATTGATATGAAATAGCAATAATTTTACAATCTCAAAGGAATTTTGAAAGAATGTGAATCAATTATTATAGAGTTATGACATTATTGACATATATTGTTAACCATACAAATAGTACACAGCAACTCTCATAGTTTTTTAGTACTTCATGCATATGCCAGATCTGAATGGTAGTACCATATCGTTTGATGTAAACAAAGCTGAGGCTGGGCATGAACATTAGACATCAATGTAGTTTTCACATTTACTTGATTGATTGGTAGCAGGGTTGTGCGGATTCAGGCAATCACTTATGGTACAATGTTTTTTTTTTTGGAAGTAACTCGTGGTACAATGTTAATTTGCCATATTTAGAAGGAGGAAAAATGCTCAGCTACTAGTGTAAGAAGCAAAGGTTTAACTACCACAAAGAGAACAAAGCTAGAGACTCTTCACAAAATAAGCCCACATTTTGAATTGCAAAATAGAATTCAGAATAAGCTCCAACAAACTATAAGATGTATATTCTCAAGCTCTATACTGATAGTCAATCCCTAAGTTGCAAATAACATCCAAAGTTGGATGCATCTAGACTCTAGAGTCACAGTCAACTTCTTTCCTACCCATATACAAGAAAAACATATGGGAAAATACATGAAGGAATATCTAATACATAGCACAAACCAGTATAAATATCAGAAAATAAACAAGGAACCCAACTCTCAGCTCTTATTAATATGCATAGACAACACTAAAAACAGAAATAAGCTAAGAGTAACAAAATAGACTAATTAATGGAAAGCATAATAGACTAATGTATTACTAGTGCTTGAACAGAATTTTTATCATCAATGTCTGACATGTTCTCAATTAAAGTTTTCATGTAAGCTATGACATAGAAATCGCATTGGTTACTATCCGGTTGACGAGGAGCCTACAAATGTTAAATAATATTTGCATTATTTATCTATATACAAACACTTATATCTAATTAGTTAAAAATATTAAATTACCTTGAAAATTTCCAAAGCAGTTTTACATCGTCCTTTCTTTCCATTCGCAGAGGACGCATGAACCATTTTAATAGCCCTTCATATATATATATATATATATATATATATATATATATATATATATATATATATATATATATATATATATATATATATATATATTGTTGATTATTCAGATAATGTAATCATCATACTGATATAAATCGAAAGAAATTTAAAAAAAAAAAACTTACATTTGTACAACATGCTTCCAATCATCATCGCGAATGCGATGACTAAGATGGTCCCACAAATAAACAATATCCTTATTGACGTTGATAACTATCAAAATCCAATGGAAACTATGCACAAGCACATAATTAAATTACATCAACACAACATAATATGCAATTGAAAGTATAATTGTAACCATTCTTACCCAATATTACATGGCACCAAAAGTGTTGCATTACTTGGATTGTCCATCAGTCTGGTTGCTAAAGCTCGTGCCCTGCTTTCGAATTGTTGATCTAGAAAATTTTTATCTGTTCTTTTCGTTGGCACATGCCCTATATGACACGGCTGCATAAATCTGAATTTGTCAAGCTTGTTCTCTTCCATCATCTTTTTTATACAAATACCTAACATTGGAATGGAAACTGAATTAGAATAGCAAAGCATATAAGTGATAAGTTATCAAATTGACTCGAAATATATATTAAATTATACCATATGTACACAACAATACACGTGTACGATATTGGCATCAATTGACAAAAAGGAGTCACATCTTCGTCATGCACAAAGAGAGTACATTCTTCCCCGAAGACATTATTATCTAGCAATATTTGTAAACTCTCTCCATTCCCAAGTGCACGCTTGTAATAACAGTAAAGTAGCCATAATGACTTAGGCATACTTGAGGAGTTCAACTCAAGCTTTTTGACTTCCTTGCCCGCTTTCTTCTTAGATGGTTTCTAATTTGCAAAATATACGCATATTAGCTAGATAAATAAATATACTAAGAAAGACATGTGTATTATATACATACTAAGTAAAATTTACTTCCAAGACATCTTCTTTGTCGATAAATTGCAGCTCATCATCATCCTCCTCAAAATCCAATTTTTGTTGAATATCACCAATTTCTTTTTCACTTTTCTTCGCACCCTTTGCATCCTTTGCAGTACAACTACCTTTTGCTTCAATCTGAATATTACAGCCAACATTTTGAAGTACCATATTTTCTAACTTTGCTACTCTGTCTTCAACTTTGGCTTGTCGGCTTAGAAGAACATTTTTCTCATGAGCAGGCATCATCCCTCTACCCATTCTGAAATATGTTGAGGGATTGACATGTCCCCCTATAGCCCTCACCCGACCTCCATGCTCCTTAGATTCAAGAGCCTGTGTCAGGATGTCCTCATTTGGTCCTTGAAGTTGCAGCAAACCATCTTGTTTTTGCTGAATATATTCATCCTGTAATGCATGACAAATGACCATGATATAACCGCAATCTTTAGAAATACATAAAGAGGATAATACCAGTAAAGGTTTTTCTTACAATCTTTGTAAATTTTGTCTTCAAAACATCTCCTTCTATTTCTCCTTGCTTACTAGTTCTCCTTTTCTTCCACAGTATAGCTCTATTAACTTCATCATCATCACACAATTCTATTGACTACAGGCAAGAAGATTTATAAATGTCAAATTTAGGGTGAAAATGAGTTTAAATTAATAATAGTGAAAGTGAAATAATAGTTACTTACAATTTCACTAGCAAGACGCGCATATCCTTTACAAGCAAGCCTATGTAGATAAAAGGTTTTTCTTTTTTTCGTAACTTTTGTAGCTCGCTTAGTTTCTAAGACAAACATGATCAAATTAAAACTTCACATTATATTTCTGCCATAGCACCATACATTAAGATAAAATTAAAACTTCTTGAACGATACTACATTGAAGTGCAAAATCAAACCAACAAAGAGAACTATATTATAGTAAAATTCTGCAGATTCTTTAATTTAAATATCAATTATGGATGTTACTACATTGAAGGATACTATAATATTTATTAGAGACTTCTTGTGTAATTTTTCTCTCGTTTCAGCATTAATACATTGAAGTGTAGTCTCTGCTAGTGTAGAATTCTGGATGAATAGATGCTTCTATGCAGGTGTTTAACTTGGGAAGGCTGCTATTATTAAGATGTGTTCTGGCATTCAACGTGTAGGTATAATACTATTGCAAAAGGACATCAACATTCCATGTAAACTTAAATTTAGGCCAACATTATATACTATACTGCAACATGCTAGTTGTCAAACATAGGAGAATAAAACATGTTTGTTTTGGTTAAAATTCTCACTATAATAGGGTTTTAAATAAGGTCCCAGATTTAGTCCTTAAAATCAGCCTAGGATAAATATACAAGGTTTTTACCCAAAACACAGTGGCAAATGAGGAATTAGGAAATACAAAGTGCAGATACTAATGGGAGAAATTTTTCAATAATTTGTTTTCTTATAAATTATTGAGGTATGTACTTGACTCCTAATTCATGTATGTACTTGCACTCCTAATTTTTATAATTTTTTTATACCTTAGCCGGCAAATTAAAGGACCACAATTCAAGGAAGTAAACCAGCTTTAGTTGGCATAATTCATAGCTAACGGGTTCAAACCAAAAAGGCCAATAGGCGAGGCCGTTCACATTAATCTATCAAACTAGTAATTTTGATAATTTTGATTTTGGCAGGAGAAGGGCTATGTTGGAAGGAAGGAGGAGGAGTGGAAGAGAAGCTGAGAGCCAAGGAAGAATGCATTGAAGTATTAGAAGAAAAAATTGCATTATTGGAGCAACAGGAATTGAGAAGGGAAAGAGAAGTTGATATCTTGAAACAAAGCCTGAAGATTATGTTCCACAAGAAGAAAGCACATGCTTAAAATTAAATTGTGTCCTAGCTATAATTTCATATATATATATGAAAACATCTATCAAGAGTTGAATGTTTATATATAGTATAGTATTTCATGGCCTTTGACAGAAAGCAGCCAATTTCTTTTGGTATCAACAATTTTTTTGGAGTAACTACCAACTTGTGCATTGAATAAACTCTACCTTGTGACCCTAACCAACAAAGGATCAGGTAAATTAGCTGATCAACTCAAACAAGAAGGTCAATAGGTCACTCGAGTTGAACTTGTAATCATGTGGTTACATAGTTAACAACCTGACCAATTTGGTTAGGGTTCTTCCTATAATTAACAATTTTTCTAGCTATAAGTAGAACAACAGCAAAAGTCTGCACACAAAAATCTTTTTGCTGTATACAAAAACTGCCATTTGCACTCAGAAAGAGCAGCTTCTATCTTTCTTATTGCATCTGATGGGTACAGAAATGGGGGAAAAGAAGTTGAGAATTAATCCAAAAATGTAATTTCAAAATTTTTCAACTCCTTAATTTTTCAATAAAGATTTAGCACTTCAAAACTTTTTAACAAGTAATAATGCATTACATATTTCCCAATGAGTTATGACATACTTTAGCAAATACTCCAAAACATCTACAGTTCAAGAAAAGAAAGTAAAAAAGAACAACGTATATCCAGTAACATATTAGCAATCAAAACATGTGATCATATGCATATAGAGCATCCCAGTTGCAAGTTGCATTTTGTCTGTTTAAAAGTTCATTTATGCACACAAGTCCAAGTGTCAACTGAAAAGTTACAAATTAAAATATAATACATCATTGGAGAAGGCAAATGTATATTTTAAACAAATTAAAGAACAGTAGTAGTTGTCAACTATGCTTAGATAATTTTGAGGTTACCTTGAAGTCTTCGGACATGCGAGTAATCACAAATTGAGTCCATTCATCTCCCATAATACCATATCCTGCGGGTGGTTTATGCAAGTTTTCTTCATCATTCAGTCTTGAATAAATAAATTTATTTGTGATTTGTGTTTTATATTGCCGCCATTTGTCATTTGCTGAGCTCAAGCAATTTTTCTTGAATTGTGCCGGAACAATGAAGCTCAACTACATAGAACAAATTTTGTTAGAATTAAAAGACTAATATGTTAAATATCACAATTAATACAAGTAAAAGAATGAGAATTTTCTTACATTAACAGCGTCCCATATCTTATCTTTAATAACTTATGGCACATGTTTCCATGTCTTAAAATTCAACTTGACCTTTTCTCTTGCAAGGACACCAATGTAAGTTTGCAATTCTGCAGCACTTTCTCTAATCGGTCGTACCAAAGCATTGAATTGTACCTCTTTCTTCACTCCTTGTACCCTTTGCATAGCAAGCTTATGCATTTGGGTACGACCTCGAGTGCTCCTCGTTGATGAAATATCTACAGAACCTGACATTTTTTCTTCCTCATCCACCTGAACCTCTTTTCCATTGTGTTCTTAATTACCATGTACTTCTTGTCCCGTTTGCTCTTGATGTCCAGTTTTTTTCTTTCTTCCAACAGCCATAGATGTAACACCCCGTGTTACGATCCCTAAAACCAATTAATCATTTAACCAATTACCCAAAAGAAAGAATTAAATCACAATAATTAATTAGGAAAGGCCCACCATAGTCCATGGGCCCTTATCCCTAAACCCAATCCCTAGTCCCAAAAGGAATAGAATTAGCAAGCCTATAATATTAGTTCCTAATTAGGACTCCTAAATATATAAATAGGGGACTTAAGAGGCACCTAGAACCCCCCCACCACAATAACATCTCACCACCCAAAGAGCTCCAAGAATTTCCTTAGAAGAAATCAAGAAAGCAAGAAAGCTTAAAGAAAGACCCTTCATAGCCAAGGAATTAATTAAGGCTAAGAGGTAACCCATGTCTCAACAAAACCTATTTTCATAGCTATGATTCCCCTCTTAGTATTTCCCCATATTATTGTGTATTGATGATTTGTGATATTATTATTGATGATTGGTGGGATGATTCCATGGGTGATCTTGATGATGAAAGATTCTTGATAATTATGGTGTTCTTGATGATCATATGACATTCTTGATGATTATATGATGTTCTTGATGATTGTAGGATGTTCTTGATGTTTATGTGATATTCTTACCGAATCTTGATATTAGAAGATGAATTGTGTCCTTGTTGATTTAAAAATGATTAGAACCCTAGGTTGTATCGTATGGAATTATTCTTGGTATATTGGGTGGGAATTCGCATGATTGGGTGTTTATTATGTTTAGAAAAGCATGATAGGTTATGTGCCGTTTGTTTCCTGATTTTGATCCGTTAATTGTCTACGTGTGTTATCAATTGCGTTTGAAAGTGTCTAAGCATGGTTTCGGGTTCCACAAAGGTTCCCGGGGCGTTTTTGATGAAAAAGAGTCAGTGGGGGTAGGTGGGGGTAGGGGACCCGCCACCTACCCGCGGCCAAGTTGGGCAACGCCGACAGCGGGCAGCTGCCCGCCGGGCACCCGCTGCCCGGAACAGTAGAACGCCGGCGGGCAGCCAGCGGGTGACCCCCACCCACCGGCTACCCGCTGGTTTGTACCCCACATCGGGATCCCGGCTTCCCCGTTTGATGTTCCCCCGATCCCCGTGGTGTCCCAACGGACTCCGTCTATCGTGCCTATGTCTAGTGTGATTTTCGGGTACCGTTCGTAGGTCGTATGAGTCTTATATATTGCATGCTAGTTGAATTGGTATCCCGTTGACCTAGGTGAAAGAAGTATGAACCCCTTAGGACTATTCTTAGAATGTGAAGGATCACGCATAGGTTTTGTTATACGTTTTCTCCCCCTTCCCAATGTGTTAATGTGGGTTGCATGTGCTTGCTATGTGTTATGTGTGCATGTTACCCCGATTTGGTTGAGATCAATCGGGCTATACGGGCAGTCGGGTGGGCTGAGAACCATACCAGTTGTTAACCAGGCTGGTAGAGACCGGTCAGGTATATAAATATTATATAGGACTAAGGTCCACTATACGGGCAGTTGAATGGGTTGAGAACCATCCCAACTGTTAACCAGGCTGGTAGAGACCGGTCAGGTATATATATATTATATAGGACAAAGGTCCACTATATGGGCAGTTGAATGGGTTGAGAACCATCCCAACTGTTAACCAGGCTAGTAAAGACCGGTCAGGTATATAAATATTATATAGAGCTGCGGCTCATCGGTCGGTTGCGATCGACCCCTCCGTAGTGTGAGACAAGGCAGGGTGCTGCGGGGCTGTGTCAGAGCTATATGCGCTGACCCTCATGTATGGACATGCGATTGGTCCTGTGGCGCCAACAAAGTGTGCTATATGATGAGATAAGAAGGGCTGATGTTGTGACTGTGATAGGACTCTTGCTAGTAATGCTTAATTGTGATTATTGGTTGTGCTTATCTATGACTGTTTCCTATGTGCGATTTGTATATGCTTGGTTATGACTGTAGACTGTGTGTACCCCTATTTGTCGAGTCGGTTCCCTGATTTCAAAGCTAGAGTCTCGTAGGATATATCTTCATGCTTCGAAATGACTTTTCGTATATATATATATATATATATATATATATATATATATATATATATATATATATATATATATATATATATATATATATACGTATTGTATTTCAACGCGTTGGAGTGGGTTACCAGCATCTCTCGCTGAACAGATATATTTGGCTTTCAGGCACAGAAGAATAAGTCACTGGAGTGCGCTAGAACTTGGAACGTAGAAGTAGATAGTTTATCTTTCGGCCTGCGTGCCATGTTTATGCATTTGCACTATTGAGGAAATTAGTTAGTTAGCCTGTGCACCTGAGTTCTCTAGCTCAGGTGTGGCATAGCACCCCGTACTCTTGTATTATGTTTTGGGTATTAATGAGATTTCACCTTTATTTCATAAGTTTTAAAAGTCTTGAAAATCTGGGGTGTTGTAGTTGGTATCAGAGCCTAAGTTGACCCTAGGATCAAACTCTTAAAGACCGGACTTTAAGATATTTAGGAACATAGGATCCAAGAATCTTAGGACGCGCGGTGAGATTGTGAAACCTACACATAACCTCTCCTCCCTTACCTGAAGGAAACTTTCCTCCGCTTATCACGTCGAAGAAGGACACCAAGCCCCAATTTAACATTCTTATAAACATTGACCCAGGAAGACGACAGCATGGCACCCAACAGAAGACAATCAAGGACTCCAGAACCCGCCGCACACGACCCCCTAACCCAAACACTACAACAACTAACACAAGTCGCCCAAGCACTAAGCGACGTGGTTCTCCGCAACAACAGGCCCCCACCACCTCCATCGAACGCAAACGCAGACTTCGCCCGACAAGTCTCTAACCATCGACCACCCACGTTCTCAGGAGAAGAGGATCCCGTAATCCTGGAGGAATGGATCCGAACCCTAGACAAAATTCTCGGGTTGGTAGAATGCCCAGAAGAACGCCGCGTGGAGATAGCCTCATTCTACTTCGGATACGAGGCCGATCTTTGGTGGATCCACGAGGGTCCCACTCACCAACAAGAACCGGGGTTCAACTGGGAACAACTCAAAACGCGACTACGAGAGCGATTTTATCCAACACACGTAAGAGCATCCATGTACGAAGAGTTTCTCCATCTGAAACAAGGGACAGCTACCGTCATGGAATACCACAAACGATTCCTTGAACTAGCATGCTTCGCACCAGAACTAGTCCCCACCGAGGCAACCAAAATAGAGAGATTCGTATCGGGCCTCAACTTTGAAGCCCGAAAAGCACTAGTGGTAAGCAGACCTCGGACTCTCAACGAGGCTTACTCTAGTGCCGCTAATCTCTACCGAATCCAACTACTCCAACGCGGGGTTCAAGAACAAATACGAAAGAGGAACCCCGGAGGAGGGGCACCACCAGTAAAGAGAACAAGAAACGACGCCAACACAAGACCAAGTAACCTGACCAACCAAAGGCCACCTCTGGGGAACAACGACGCTAGCGCCAGAAGCTTTCCTTGCCCAAAATGCAACAAGAACCATAGAGGCAAGGATTGCATGGGCAATCCCTTGCGATGCTTCAACTGCGGAGAGGAAGGACACAAGGCCTTCCTTTGTACCCAACCCCAAAGACCACGCACTACCACCATGGGACAACATGGGGGTACCGCTCACCAGGGAAACTACGGTGCTCCCAGAAATATATTCGTCATGAGCCGCACTCAAGCCGACCTCGGGAACGAGAGCAATCTCGAGGAAGGAAACCTAACCCCAGAAGACGAGGACCACGCAAACCCCGTGGGAGAAAACCAAGAAGACGAATTCTGTCTAGGATAGGATGGAAATTTCTTTGTAATCACCTTCGTAGTAGAACTACTTAGCTTAATTACTTCGGAAATGTTATCAATAAAGATTAGTTCGAAATTCGGTCCTACTTACAGGGGTAAAACTAAAACTATGCAAACTAGCCAAGCCCTCACCACTTGAAGACAAAAAGGAGGAAAAAGACAAAGACCATACCATCAAAAAGACTAAAGTTACCACTAGGAATGGAACCTTGGACTCCGCCCCACCGTCGCCGCCCTCGCCGGGAAAATCACGCTGGAGACCCGTCGGAAAAAGGCTGCCGGAAAAACGTCGCCCTTCGAAATGCCGAAGAAACCCCTCGGGACCCGCACCCCGGAATGGAGCAACGCCGATTACACCGTGATCGGAGGTAAAACCCTTGAACCCGACCAATTCTCTCCGGAATTGGTTGATGCACTTAAACACCAAGGGCTTTTGGATACATATCTCACCATCAAAGGGGATACGTACCCCGAATTGGTGAAAGAATTCTATCAACATCTTGTAGCCATCAAACGGGGTGACAAACTAGAAATCACCACCAAGGTCCGCGGCAAGGAAATCGTGCTTTCCGAAGGCCGCTTGGCCAAACTCTTGAAATTGACCACCACGGGTGTGTCAAACTACAACCGAAAGGGGTGGATCGATACCCAAAACACGGGGTACAAGGACTATCTCGGTACCTACTCGGGAAAGAGGACGGGTTCACCTCGGCCACGCGACCCAACCGGAAGTGGCTATCGGCGGAGCAAAAGATATTGGTTATGATTGTAACCGATAGCCTCTTTCCCACCAATAATAAGAGCAAGGACGTAGGAAGTTTAGAGTGCACCTTTGCCTACTTCTTGAAACAAAAAATCAAGTTCAACCTGCCGGCCCTCATGCTAAAACACATGGAGTTTTGCAAATCAAGCAATCGACTTAGCCTACCCTACGGGATGATCCTAAGTTGGATCATGGAGAAAAAGGGGGTGGACCTAAGCCACACCGAGGTCAAGACCGCAAATGGCATGGTCTTTAACGCCCAGAACCTACGCCGCAATGATATCTACTACACCGAGGGAGGACATTACCTCACCCTCGAAGAAATTTGCCAAAAACCCGAGGATGAACGAAGAGAATGGGTCGACCAATTAGACATCTCCAACAAGAAGCTCAAACGGGCAATGCAAGATTGCGGAATCCTGGAGGGAAATGAGGACTAGGAGGAGGATGACAAACCCAACCCGTCGGTGCAACCACGATCAGGAGGAAACCCAAGGGAGCAAAACGAGGGCTCAATCAATGAACGCATACTCGCACAGCTCAACTGGCAAAACCAAATCATGGAGGAAGGGTTCTCATCCTTGATCCATACGACACGCGCACTAGATCAGAGGGTGGCAACAATCGAAGCCACCTTGGGCACTCGCGGGGCGTCCAGCTCAGGAGCAGGAGACCGAGGTAGACCCAAAACCCTTCTATCACATCACCACCAGAAATCCAGTCTACCCCAGCTAAGGCAAAACGTGGGGCCACATTCCCAACCGGGAGGCCAAGATGCGGGATGCCTAGGGGTGAAAGAATGGATTAACACACCGGGCTTCGGGGACGAAGCCCCTCGTAAGGGGGGGAGAGTGTAACACCCCGTGTTACGACCCCTAAAACCAATTAAATCATTTAATTAATCACCTAAGAGAAAGAATTAAATCACAACAATTAATTAGGGAGGCCCACCATAGTCCATGGGCCCTTATCCCTAAAACCCAATCCTTAATCCCACAAGAAATAGAGTTAGCAAACCTATAGTAATTAGGCCTAAGTAAGACTCTTAGATATATAAATAGGGAACACAAGGAGGCACTTAGAATCCCCACCACAAGAATAACGCCCCACCACCCCAAAAGAGCTCCAAGAATCCCCTTAGAAGAAATCAAGAAAGCAAGAAAGCTTAAAGAAAGATCCTTCGTAGCCAAGGAATTAATTAAGGCTAAGAGGTAACCCATGTCTCAACAAAACCTATTTTCATAGTTATGATTTCCCCCGTAGGATTTCCCCATATTATTGTGTATTGATGATTTGTGATGTTATTATTGATGATTGATGGGATAATTCCATGGGTGATCTTGATATCGGGAGATTCTTGATAATTATGGTGTTCTTAACGATTATGTGGAATTCTTGATGATTATATACTGCTCTTGATAATTGTATGGCGTTCTTGATGCTTATGTGTTATTTGTACCGAATCTTATAATTAGAAGACGAACCGTATTCTTGTTGATGTAAAAGTGATTAGAACCGTAGGTTGAATCGTATGATATTATTCTTGGTATATCGGGTGGGGAAATCGCATGTTTAGGTGACATTTATGTTTAGAAAAGCATGATAGGTTATGTGCCGTACGTTTCCCGTATTTGATCCGTTAATTGTCTACGTGTTGATCGTTAATTGCGTTGTAAAGCGTCTAAGCATGGTTTCGGGTTCCACAACGGTTCCCGGGGCGTTTTGTGTATAAAGAGTCAGTGGGGGGTAGGTGGGGGGGTAGGGGACCCGCCACCTACCCGCGGTCAAAGAGGGCAGTCCCGGCAGCGGGCAGCTGCCCGCCGGCGACCCGCTGCTCGGAACAGTGTTTCCGGCGGGCAGCCGGCGGGTGGCCCCCCCACCCACCGGCTACCCGATAGAAATTCCCATTCCGGACCCCGGCCTCCCCGTTTGATGTTTTCCCCGAGCCCCGTGGTGTCCCAACGGACTCCGTCTATCGTGCCTATGTCTAGTTGGATATTTCGGGTACCGTTCGTAGGTTGTATGAGTCTTTTATTTTGCATGCTAGTTGAATTGGTATCCCGTTGACCTAGGTGGAAGAAGCATGAATCCCTTAGGATTATTCTTAGTATGTGAAGGATCACGCATAGGTTTTGTTATACGTTTCCTCCCCCTCCCCAATGTGTTAATATGGGTTGCATGTGCTTGCTATGTGTTATGTGTGCATGATACCCCAATTCGGTTGCGATCGGATTGGTTATTCCTGAGCTGCGGTTCAGAAGCTGGCTGCGGTCAGATTGACACTCTTGGGCTGCGGTCCACCGTTTGGTTGCGATCGAACGTTTCCACATGAGCTGCGGTTCATACTTTCCTGGCTGTGGTCAGATGACATACTCTTGGGCTGCAGTCCACTGTTTGGTTGCGATCAAACTATGATGAGCTGCGGTTCATCGATCGGTTGCGATCGACCCCTCCGTGTTGCGATACGGGGCAGGGTGCTGCGGGGCCGTGTCATAGCTATATGCGCTTACCCACATGTATGGGCATGCGATTGGTCCTGTGGCGCCAACAAAGTGTGCTATGTGTTGAGATATGGATGAGTTGTGACTACGAGTATCTTGGGGGATGTGACTATGGGATTTATGCTGGGGATTGTTTATGTTGGGTTATGATTATTAATTGTGCTCAGCCTTATCTGTCTTGCTTGTTGTGGATTGTATACGCTTGTTATAACTGTTGCTTGTGTCTAGCCTTATCTGTCGAGTCATTCCCGGTTTTAAAAGCTAGAGTTCGTAGGATATAAATTCATGATCAAAATGGTTTCGTATATCTATATATATCTCTATATGTATTGTATTTCAACGCGTTGGAGTGGGTTACCAGCATCTCTCGCTGAACAGATATATTTGGCTTTCAGGCACAGACGAGTAGTTCACTGGAGCGCGCTAGAAGCTTGGACGTAGTTCAGATAGTTTTTCCCTTTCGGCCTGCGTGCCATGATTTAGTACTGATGCTATTTGAGGATATTAGTCAGTTAGCCTGTGCACCTGAGTTCTCTTGCTTAGGTGTGGCATAGCACCCCATACTCTTGTATTATGTTTTGGGATTCAACGAGATTTCACCTTTATTTTATAAGTTTTAAATATCCTGAAAATCTGGGGTGTTACAGTTGGTATCAGAGCCTAAGTTTGACCCTAGGAAAAGACTCTTAAGACCGGACTTTAGGACATTAAGCTTAAACTCTAGGTACCTAGGAACATAGGACTCGGAAATCTTAGGGCGCGCAGTGAGATTGTGAAACCTACACATAATTCCCCACTTTACCCTTCCCACTCTAAAGCCCTCCCCCACTTATCACTTCATAAGAAGTGCATCGAACTCTAACTTAACGTTCTTATAAACGCTGACCAGAAAGACGATAGCATGGCCCCAAATAGAAGACGATCAAGGACCCCAGAGCCCGCCACTGACGATCCCTTGACCCAGACCTTACAACAACTAATGCAAGTCGCGCAGGCACTAAGTGACGTGGCCCTTCGCAACAACAGGCCCCCACCGCCTCCATCAAACGCAGACTCAGACATCGCCCGACAAGTTTCAAACCACCGGCCATCAACGTTCTCAGGAGAAAAAAACCCCGCGGTCCTAGAAGAATGGATCCGGATCCTTGACAAGATTCTAGGAGTAGTAGAATGCCCGGAGGGACGTCGCGTAGGGATAGCCTCGTTCTACTTCGGACATGAGGCCGATCTCTGGTGGATCCACGAGGGGCCCACTTACCGACAAGAACCGGGATTCAACTGGGAGGGCCTCAAGACACGACTACGAGAACGATTTTATCCAACCCACGTGAAAGTATCCATGTACGAAGCGTTTCTCCATCTGAAACAAGGAACGGCCACCGTCATGGAATACCATAAACGATTCCTCGAGCTGGCGCGCTTCGCGCCAGAGCTAGTCCCCACCGAGGTGACCAAAATAGAAAGATTCATATCGGGCCTCAACTTCGAAGCCCGGAAGGCACTAGTGGTAAGCAGGCCTCAGACCCTCAATGAGGCTTACTCCAGTGCCGCAAATCTCTATCGAATCCAACTACTCCAACGCGGAGTTCAGGAACAAATACGAAGGAGAAACACCGGGAGTGGGGTACCGCCGACGAAAAGGACGAGAAACGACACCGGCGCAAGATCGAACAATCCGGCCAATCAAAGACCGCCCCTGGGGAACAATGAAGCTAATCCAAGAAGCTACCCTTGCCCGAAATGCAACAAAAGCCATAGAGGCAAGGATTGCATGGGAAACCCCTGGCGATGCTTCAATTGCGGAGAGGAAGGACACAAGGCCTTCCAGTGCACTCGACCCCAAAGGCCACGCCCCACCGCCGTGGGTCAACACGGGGACACCGGTCATCAAGGGAGTTACGGCGCTCCTGGGAAAATATTTGTTATGAGCCACACTCAGGCCAACCTTGGAAACGAGGAGGACCTCGGAGAAGGAAATCCAATCCCGGAAGACGAAGACCATGCGGACCCCGCGGAAGAAAATCAAGAAAGCGAATACTGTCTGGGCTAAACCGTCACACCCCCTTGTAACCACCCCCCCCCCCCCCCTTGTTGTAAAAACCACTTACTTAGCTTAGCCATTTCGGAATTACTATGAATAAAGATTTTGGTCGAATTTCAATGCCACCACAAAGGTAAAACGCAAGTTATATCACCAACCCAACCCTTCCTCCACTAAAGGACAAAATAAGGAAAAAGACAAGGGCCACACCATCAATAAATATTTAATGTTACCATTAGGAATGGAACCTTGGACCTCTCCTCTACAAGTTAAAGCCCTAACCATTAGCCCATGGGTGTTTCTTGAAACTACAAGGGAACACCCCCTTGTTAAACCCCTCCAAATCCCAAAAACCCACAAAACCCCCAAATCAAAAAAAAAAAAACCCTCCTCCTTCTTCTTCTTCCTCCCCTTCTCCTTCCCCATTATTCCCTTCCCCCTCTCACACCACACCGCCCCACCCAAAGAACCCGACGACCACCGCCAACGAATCTCCACCGCCGGCCGAACACCGCCCGCCAGCGCCGCGCCGCCGCGCCACCGCCCCAGCGGACCACCCCCGTCGCCCACGACGCACCCGGCAGCAACCCGCTGCCACGCAATGCCGAACGCACGAGGCTGCCGCCACCAGCACGCCGTCGGCTCCCCTCGCCGGACCGACGCCAGAACGCCGCTCGCCGACGTCTCCCGCGAAAACAAAGAAAAAACCGCTGCCGGAAATTCACCGGAAAACTCGCCGGAAAACCACCGTCGTCTCGCTGGAAAAGGAATCGCCAGAAAACGTCACCAACAAACGAGCACCACAATGCCAAAGAAACCCCTCGGAATCCGCACCCCGGAGTGGAGCAATGCCGATTACACCGTAATCGGAGGTAAAGCACTTGAACCAGACCAATTCTCTCCGGAATTGGTTGACATGCTTAAACATCAAGGGCTCTTAGACACTTACCTCGCCATCAAAGGGGATACATACCCCGACTTGGTGAAAAAATTCTACCAGAACCTTGTGGCCACCAAACGAGGTGACAAGGTAGAAATCACCACCAAGGTCCGTGGTAAGGAAATTGTGCTTTCCGAGGGCCGGCTGGCCAAGCTCTTAAAATTGACCACCACGGGTGTGTCTAACTATGACCGAAAGGGGTGGATTGATACCCAAACTATGGGATACAAGGATTACCTCGGGTACCTACTCGGGAAGGAGGAAGGGTTCACCTCGGCCACACGGCCAAACCGGAAGTGGCTATCGGCGGAGCAAAAGATATTGGTTATGATTGTAACCGATAGCCTCTTGCCCACCAACAATAAAAGCAAGGACGTAGGGAGCCTAGAGTGCACCTTTGCTTATCTCTTGAAACATAAAATCAAGTTCAACCTGCCGGCACTCATGCTAAAGCACATGGAATTCTGCAAGACAAACAACCGGCTTAGTCTACCCTACGGGATGATCCTAAGTTTGATCATGGAAAAGAAAGGGGTGGACCTAAGCCACACCGAGATCAAGACCGCCAATGGCATGGTTTTCAATGCCCAAAACCTCCGCCGCAACGACATCTACTACACCGAAGGGGGACATTACCTCACCCTCGAAGAAATTTGCCAAAAACCCGAGGAAGAGCGGAGAGAATTGGTTGACCGGTTGGACATCTCCAACAAGAAGCTCAAGAGAGCCATGCAAGATTGTGGGGGCTCGGAGGGAAATGAGGAACAGGAGGAGGATGACGGGCCTAACCCGTCAGTGCACCCACGGACAGGAGGGAACCCGAGGGGACAAAACGAGGGTTCGGTCAATGAGCGCATTCTCGCATAACTCAACCGACAGAACCAAATCATGGAAGAAGGGTTCTCATCCTTGATTCGCACCACGCGCGCACTCGATCAGAGGGTAGCAGCGATCGAGGCCGCCTTGGGCACTCGTGGGGCATCTAGTTCCAGCGCAGGAAACCGAGGTAGACCCAAAACCCTTCTATCACAACACCACCAGAAATCCAGTCTACCCCGACTAAGGCGAAACGTGGGGCCACATTCCTAACCAGGAGGCCAAAACGCAAGATGCCTAGGGGTGAAAGAATGGATTAACGCACCGGGCTTCGGGGACGAAGCCCGCCTTGTAAGGGGGGGAGAGTGTAACACCCCGTGTTACGACCCCTAAAACCAATTAAATCATTTAATTAATCACCTAAAAGAAGAATTAAATCACAACAATTAATTAGGGAGGCCCACCATAGTCCATGGGCCCTTATCCCTAAAACCCAATCCTTAATCCCAGAAGAAATAGAGTTAGCAAACCTATAGTAATTAGGCCTAAGTAAGACTCTTAGATATATAAATAGGGAACACAAGGAGGCACTTAGAATCCCCACCACAAGAATAACGCCCCACCACCCCAAAAGAGCTCCAAGAAGCCCCCCCACCCACCGGCTACCCACTAGAAATTCCCATTCGGGACCCCGGCCTCCCCGTTTGGTGTTTTCCCCGAGCCCCGTGGTGTCCCAACGGACTCCGTCTATCGTGCCTATGTCTAGTTGGATATTTCGGGTACCGTTCGTAGGTTGTATGAGTCTTTTATTTTGCATGCTAGTTGAATTGGTATCCCGTTAACCTAGGTGGAAGAAGCATGAATCCCTTAGGATTATTCTTAGTATGTGAAGGATCACGCATAGGTTTTGTTATACGTTTCCTCCCCCTCCCCAATGTGTTAATATGGGTTGCATGTGCTTGCTATGTGTTATGTGTGCATGATACCCCAATTCGGTTGCGATCGGATTGGTTATTCCTGAGCTGCGGTTCAGAAGCTGGCTGCGGTCAGATTGACACTCTTGGGCTGCGGTCCACCGTTTGGTTGCGATCGAACGTTTCCACATGAGCTGCGGTTCATACTTTCCTGGCTGCGGTCAGATGACATACTCTTGGGCTGCGGTCCACTGTTTGGTTGCGATCAAACTATGATGAGCTGCGGTTCATCGGTCGGTTGCGATCGACCCCTCCGTGTTGCGATACGGGGCAGGGTGCTGCGGGGCCGTGTCAGAGCTATATGCGCTGACCCTCATGTATGGGCATGGGATTGGTCATGTGGCGCCAACAAAGTGTGCTATGTGTTGAGATATGGATGAGTTGTGACTACGAGTATCTTGGGGGATGTGACTATGGGATTTATGCTGGGGATTGTTTATGTTGGGTTATGATTATTAATTGTGCTCAGCCTTATCTGTCTTGCCTGTAGTGGATTGTATACGCTTGTTATAACTGTTGCTTGTGTCTAGCCTTATCTGTCGAGTCATTCCCGGTTTTAAAAGCTAGAGTTCGTAGGATATATCTTCATGCTCAAAATGGTTTTCGTATATCTATATATATCTCTATATGTATTGTATTTCAACGCGTTGGAGTGGGTTACCAGCATCTCTCGCTGAACAGATATTTTGGCTTTCAGGCACAGACGAGTAGTTCACTGGAGCGCGCTAGAAGCTTGGACGTAGTTCAGATAGTTTTTCCCTTTCAGCCTGCGTGCCATGATTTAGTACTGATGGTATTTGAGGATATTAGTCAGTTAGCCAGTGCACCTGAGTTCTCTAGCTTAGGTGTGGCATAGCACCCCATACTCTTGTATTATGTTTTGGGATTCAACGAGATTTCACCTTTATTTTATAAGTTTTAAATATCCTAAAAATCTGGGGTGTTACAGAAAGTGTAACACCCCGTGTTACGATCCCTAAAACCAATTAATCATTTAACCAATTACCCAAAAGAAAGAATTAAATCACAATAATTAATTAGGAAAGGCCCACCATAGTCCATGGGCCCTTATCCCTAAACCCAATCCCTAGTCCCAAAAGGAATAGAATTAGCAAGCCTACAATATTAGTTCCTAATTAGGACTCCTAAATATATAAATAGGGGACTTAAGAGGCACCTAGAACCCCCCACCACAATAACGTCTCACCACCCAAAGAGCTCCAAGAATTTCCTTAGAAGAAATCAAGAAAGCAAGAAAGCTTAAAGAAAGACCCTTCATAGCCAAGGAATTAATTAAGGCTAAGAGGTAACCCATGTCTCAACAAAACCTATTTTCATAGCTATGATTCCCCTCTTAGGATTTCCCCATATTATTGTGTATTGATGATTTGTGATATTATTATTGATGATTGGTGGGATGATTCCATGGGTGATCTTGATGATGAAAGATTCTTGATAATTATGGTGTTCTTGATGATCATATGACATTCTTGATGATTATATGATGTTCTTGATGATTGTAGGATGTTCTTGATGTTTATGTGATATTCTTACCGAATCTTGATATTAGAAGATGAATTGTGTCCTTGTTGATTTAAAAATGATTAGAACCCTAGGTTGTATCGTATGGAATTATTCTTGGTATATTGGGTGGGAATTCGCATGATTGGGTGTTTATTATGTTTAGAAAAGCATGATAGGTTATGTGCCGTTTGTTTCCTGATTTTGATCCGTTAATTGTCTACGTGTGTTATCAATTGCATTTGAAAGTGTCTAAGCATGGTTTCGGGTTCCACAAAGGTTCCCGGGGCGTTTTTGATGAAAAAGAGTCAGTGGAGGTAGGTGGGGGTAGGGGATCCGCCACCTACCCGCGGCCAAGTTGAGCAACGCCGGCAGCGGGCAGCCGGCCGGCGGGCAGCTGCCCGCCGGGCACCCGCTGCCCGGAACAGTAGAACGCCGGCGGGTGAACCCAACCCACCGGCTACCCGCTGGTTTGTACCCCACATCGGGATCCCGGCTTCCCCATTTGATGTTCCCCCGATCCCCGTGGTGTCCCAACGGACTCCGTCTATCGTGCCAATGTCTAGTTTGATTTTCGGGCACCGTTCGTAGGTCGTATGAGTCTTATATATTGCATGCTTGTTGAATTGGTATCCCGTTGACCTAGGTGAAAGAAGTATGAACCCCTTAGGACTATTCTTAGAATGTGAAGGATCACGCATAGGTTTTGTTATACGTTTTCTCCCCCTTCCCAATGTGTTAATGTGGGTTGCATGTGCTTGCTATGTGTTTTGTGTGCATGTTATCCCGATTTGGTTGAGATCAATCGGGCTATACGGGCAGTCGGGTGGGCTGAGAACCATACCGGCTGTTAACCAGGCTGGTAGAGACCGGTCAGGTATATAAATATTATATAGGACTAAGGTCTACTATACGGGCAGTTGAATGGGTTGAGAACCATCCCAACTGTTAACTAGGCTGGTAGAGACTGGTCAGGTATATAAATATTATATAGGACAAAGGTCCACTATACGGGCAGTTGAATGGGTTGAGAACCATCCCAACTGTTAACCAGGCTGGTAAAGACCGGTCAGGTATATAAATATTATATAGAGCTGCGGCTCATCGGTCGGTTGCGATCGACCCCTCCGTAGTGTGAGACGGGGCATGGTGCTGCGGGGCCGTGTCAGAGCTATATGCGCTGACCCTGATGTATGGGCATGCGATTGGTCTTGTGGCGCCAACAAAGTGTGCTATATAATGAGATAAGAAGGGCTGATGTTGTGACTGTGATAGGACTCTTGCTAGTAATGCTTAATTGTGATTATTGGTTGTGCTTATCTATGACTGTTTCCTATGTGAGATTTGTATATGCTTGGTTATGACTGTAGACTGTGTGTACCCCTATTTGTCGAGTCGGTTCCCTGATTTCAAAGCTAGAGTCTCGTAGGATATATCTTCATGCTTCGAAATGACTTTTCGTATATCTATGTATATATATATATATTACCAGCATCTCTCGCTGAACAGATATATTTGGCTTTCAGGCACAGAAGAATAAGTCACTGGAGCGCGCTAGAACTTGGAATGTAGAAGTAGATAGTTTCCCTTTCGGCCTGCGTGCCATGTTTATGCATTTGCACTATTGAGGAAATTAGTTAGTTAGCCTGTGCACCTGAGTTCTCTAGCTCAGGTGTGGCATAGCACCCCGTACTCTTGTATTATGTTTTGGGATTTAATGAGATTTCACCTTTATTTCATAAGTTTTAAAAGTCTTGAAAATCTGGGGTGTTACAATAGAGCCTGCAATCCTAATAAGCACAAAAATATAAAAACAAAATTATTAGAAATGTTCGAATTCATTTTCAGAAGTTGGGAGCCGAAAAAATTGAAGGCATTAAAGAACTATTAAATTAACTTTTGAATTGTATTCTTTCTTTGTTAAATTATAGGTAAAAGATAAGGTGTAACACTTTAATACACAAGAGTTGGTGTGGCTTGGTGGATTTAGCTTTGTTTATTATGTTAAAGGTTATGGGTTCTATCCTTCGTGGTGGCGTTCTTAATCTATTTTATACAAACATTGTCTTGGTTCTCAAAGACAACACATAAGCAAACTGGTAATATACTAGATGTTGCGCTTGAGCACACAAGTTTGGTGTGGCTTGGTGGGTTTAACTTAGTTTATTATGTTAGAGGTCTCAAGTTTTATTCTTCCTTGGGGGAAGTCTTCAACAATTTTCTAAAATTGTTGTCTTGGTTTTCATAAACAACCCAGTTATATACCAGATGTTGCTTAGTTGGTTAGACCGTAACCCAGTTATATAACAGATGTTGCTTAGTTGGTTAGACCGCTTGCTTGTTAAGTTTGAGGTCATAGGTTTGACTTTTTTTGTTAACATCCTTATTTTTATTTTATATACCTGTTAAATAAGGATGCGCAAAGACAATGGTTTTTAAAAACTGTTGCCTTTGTAGTGTTGTGTATTCAAATACGCTTAAAGACAACATACCAAACACAACGGTTAAATAAAACCGTTGTATTAAACAAGTAAAGAACGCGTAATGACAACGGTTATATAAAACCGTTGTCATTTTAGTGTTGTGTATTCGAGTGCGCTTAATGACAACACACCAACGACAATGGTTAAATAAAACCGTCGTTGTAACACCCCAGATTTTCAAGACTTTTTAAAACTTATAATAAAGGTAGAATCTTATTAAATCCCAAGATATAATACAAGCGTTCGGGGTGCTATGCCACACCTGGGCTAGAGAACCCAAGTGCACAGGTTAACTAACTAATATCCTCGAAGTGTGATTACATAAACGTGGCACGCATGCCGAAAGGGAGACTATCTACTTCTACACTCCAAGTTCTAGTGCGCTCCAGTGACTTAATGTTCTGCCTGAAAGCCAAATATATCTGTTCAGCGAGAGATGCTGGTAACCCACTCCAACGCGTTGAAATACAATACATATAGAGATATATATAGATATACGAAAACCATTTTGAGCATGAAGATATATCCTACGAACTCTAGCTTTAAAACCGGGAATGACTCGACAGATAAGGCCAGACACAAGCAACAGTTATAACGAGCATATACAGTTCACAACAGATAAGGCAGATAAGGCAAAGCATAAACAATGATCATAACCCAACATGAACAATCCCCCATATAAATCCCATAGTCACATCCCCCAAGACACTCGTAATCACAACTCGTCCATGTCACAACACATAACACACTTTGTTGGCGCCACAGGACCAATCGCATGCCCATACATGAGGGTCAGCGCATATAGCTCTGACACGGCCCCGCAGCACCCTGCCCCGTATCGCAACACGGAGGGGTCGATCACAACCGACCGATGAACCGCAGCTCATCATAGTGTCTGATCGCAACCAAACAGTGGACCGCAGCCCAAGAGAATGTCATCTGACCGCAGCCAGGAAAAAGGACGAACCGCAGCTCGTATAGAAACGTTTGATCGCAACCAAACGGTGGACCGCAGCCCAAGAGTATCAATCTGACCGCAGCCAGCTTCTGAACCGCAGCTCAGGATAACCAATCCGTTCGCAACCGAATTGGGGTAACACCCACACATAACACATAGCAAGCACATGCAACCCATATTACACATTGGGAAGGGGGAGAAAGCGCATAACAAAACCTATGCGTGATCCATCACATACTAAGAATAGTCCTAAGGGGTTCATACTCCTTCCACCTAGGTCAACGGGATACCAATTCAACTAGCATGCAATATAATAGACTCATAAACCTGCGAACGGTACCCGAAACATCAAACTAGACATAGGCACGATAACGGAGTCCGTTGGGACACCACGGGGAACAGGGGAACATCAAACGGGGAAGCCGGGAACCCAAGGTGGGGGAAATTCCAGCGGGTAGCCGGTGGGTGGGGGCCACCCGCCGGCTGCCCGCCGGAACGTACTGTTCCGGGCAGCGGGTCGCCGGCGGGCAGCTGCCCGCCCGCCGGCCACCCGCTGCCGGGCGGTGTTTCACGGCCGTGGGTAGGTGGCGGGTCCCCTACCCCCCTCACCTACCCCCCACTGACTCTTTTCACACACTTTACGCACCGGGAACCGTTGTGGAACCCGAAACCATGCTTAGACACTTTACAACGCAATTAACGACAACACGTAGACAATTAACGAATCAAATACAAGAAGCGAACGGCACATAACCTATCATGCTTCTCTAAATATAATCAACACCCAAACATGCGATTTCCCCACCCGATAATCCAAGAATAAGATCATACGATACAACCTAGGGTTCTAATCACTTTTATATCAACAAGAATACGGTTCGTCTTCTAATTGCAAGATTCGGTAAGAATAACACATAAACATCAAGAGCATCACTCAATTATCAAGAACAACACATAATCATCAAGAACTCCATATAATCATCAAGAATCTCCCAATATCAAGATTATCAAGATCCCCCATGGGATCATCACATCAATTACCAATAATAATCATCATAACTTGCCAATACACAATAATATGGGGAAACCCTAAGGGAGAATTATAACTATGAAAATAGGTTTTGTTGAGACATGGGTTACCTCTTAGCCTTAATTAATTCCTTGGCTATGAAGGATCTTTCTTTAAGCTTTCTTGATTTCTTGATTTCTCCTAAGGGGATTCTTGGAACTCTTTGGGTTGTGAGAGATTATTGTGGTGGGGATTCTAGGTGCCTCCTAAGTTCCCTATTTATATATTTAAGACTCCTAGTTAGGGCCTGAATGGTATGCGTTTACTAATTCTATTCCTTATAGGGCTAGGGTTTGTTTTAGGGATAATGGTCCACGGTCCATAGTGGACCATATTAATTAAAGACGATCCTAATCATAACCTGAATAGTTAAAGGCCTACTTCCATTATTCCTAACAGGCTTAAGACTCTTATTCGGGCAAGGGTCCACGGTTCATGGTGGACCTTACTAATTAATTAAAGGTGAACCTAACATAATTAAATCATATTTAATTATTATTAACGGGATTAATTAAATAATTAATCCGGGATTGAAGGCCGTAACACGGGGTGTTACACTCTCCCCCCCTTACGAGAAGCTTCGTCCCCGAAGCTTGGAAATCATTGCAGGGTTAACGAGTCAAGAGTATAACCGTGGTCCTATAGAGAAGGTATTCCACGGGGAAATTGTATACTTGTATGCCTATGCGTGTTGGGTTTTTGGGGACGATTAGGTTTACAGGGCCAAGAGAGTGGGTTTCAAACTTGAGGGCACGGTGAATTCAGGAATTAGGATCAAGTTTTCAAGGTTGCAACTTAGGTTGTGAGGTTGTCACTTGTATGGAATCGTTAAAACATGGGATTAAGAATGGGGTCTGAAGGGTAGAAAGTGTTTTGAAATAAGGAGGGGGTCGATTTTCCGAGGAAGGGAAAGGAATTCGGCTAGGATGGGTTAAGGTTTCTCGATCCCGAGTGAATAATCTGGTTAGATGCTTTGATCACGATGCGTCGACGAGCTGATGATCCTCCTTCCTTGGTGTTGGTACTTGCTTGACTTTAATATCCTTGTTAAACCTTGGTTCCCAGGCTAAGGTTTCATCCTTCTCTTCTTTCTTGAGGGAATTTCCCGTGGTGATTCAACACTTACTTCTTTAATGCGCCCAAGGTCTTGACCAAGTTGAGTCAACCAAGCCAATCTCTTAGGGCGCACTTCCCAAATTCTTCCCAAAGTCTCTTGGGAGTCGATGGACTTTGGGCTGAATTTCTTTTCTTATTGAATTTCATCTTCTCTTTAGTGGATGAAATTCTTAGTAAGACTTCATGTCTTACCCGAGGTTCGGCATTGTTGTGCCCTTTTTGTGTTATTTTTAATGCTGAAGGTGTCCTTGCGTGCCCTTTTTCTTTTTAAAGCGCAGTCGGTAACTAAATCTCGTTGTGGGATGACTCGGCGGCTTTACGAGTCGCCTCATTTCCTTGTGGGTCCTTAATGACCCTTGAAGTCTTGGCGCGAATGTGCTCTTCACCCTTTTGCTTAGCACCATGGACTACGTAGTTCTTGATTCCGTACAACTTGTAAGGAGTCCTCTGATTTGCTCGAACGATGTTCATGGTTTGGAGGAGTCCCGGTCCACCCTTAGCATTTTGACTTTTAAGGTTTTCGTGGGTTCTTAGCACGAGTTCCCAACTCTCCTCCTTGGTTTGCGCAATCCTTTACGCCAAACATCCCTAGTCGGTTGTGTCGTAGGACCCAACTTCAATTACTCGTGCATTGTAATTGATTGTGATTTCCCAATGGTGTCTCGTGCGTCAAGGTCTTTTACGTACGACACTATGTTTGGGTGGTCCATGGTTCCTTACCCAAGACTCACATTCATAAATCGAGGCACACAAGTGTGCCACAAATCAATAAAATGAGGGGTTAAGAAATCAGCACATTGTACCAGTGGGCGCGAGGTGGGCGGTCGTCTGCCTGCCAAGCTCCTGCCAAGGACCCGCCAAGGTCCCGTCAAGGACCCGTTGGGGACCCGCGGGAAAGTGACTAGGAAGAGTCAATTCCTTCGGGAAAGACCCCAAAAATGCACAGATTCATGTCCTGACAAGTCCCATGCCCTTGTGCACAATAAAAGGGACTTGGATACATAGGATGACGTATCGTACAATGTTTATTGATTCTTAAGCACGAGTTCTAGAGGTAGATATACATACATATATATATATCTATGTTTTCTTGGTCTGGGTTAAGGGGTGTAAGAAGTGCAAGGGCTAGGTTTCAAAGTCGAGGGGCGGATAGGGTCGATGTCTCCAAGGTCGTAATACAGGAAGGAAGGTTGCTACCTTGTACGGGTTTGTTTGTAATGAGGGATCAAGAGCGAGGTTTGGAGTGGTAGGACGGATTCTTTAACGAAATGGTACTTGATTGGCAAGGGGATGGAAAGGGGCTAAGGACTCTTGGCTTCGAGTGATTATGCCTGTTTGGGGCTTGGTTGTGGCGTACAGTCGAACTGGTGATCCCTTTTCCTTGGCTTCGTTTGATTCTAAGATTTTCGTTTGATCTTCTCTTCCCGTGTCGAAGTCCCCTTCGTCTCTATGGCTTCCAGGGGAATTCTCATGATGGTTTCCGTGTACGTTCCCCTCGGATGTCCAGAAGTCTGGACCCAGTCGGTTAGTGGGTCAAATCCCTAGGTCTTGACTCCTAATCCTTGCCGAGGGTTCTTAAGGGTCAAGGGGGGTTTCGGGTTAGTCTTTCTTGTTCTATTGGGTTTCATCCCTTCCTTGGTGGATGAAATTCTTAGCAAGGCTTTATGTCCTCCTTGAGGTTCGGCCTGTTGCACCTATTTGACGATGTTTTCTGTAACGAGGGCCCCTGACACATTGGACGTATTTGTTTGCCCGCTCTTGTCAACGCATGGCGTTCTTCGGTGGCGTACGTACCGGCTATGGTTCCTCGTAAAGCCTTCACGGTTTTCGTGCAAGGGTGGGATGATACGTATTCGTAACTTCCACCTACTTCGCTGATTCCTATCTAACAACTTATTTTAATATTGAATCGATGAATGTTGGTTCTTCACGCCCCTGGGCAGGGTAAGGGCTTTATGCTGCTCTACGATTTTTAACAGGGTTTCCAAACGGAGTGGGGATATGAACTTAGAGTAAGGGCGATGATTCCAATGCTCATAACAATTTAGGGTTTCCGAGGGTTTGGGTTAGGCGCAACAAAGGGTGAGCAAGGTCATGACGGTTGTGAATTTGCTCTTAAGGTAATTAAGGATTCGGGGTGGGAGTTTTCAACAAATAGGGGTATCAAGATGCTGGGGTTTCAGGGCGGATGATATTTTAAACTGGGGTGGTGGGGTCGCAAGGTGTCGCGATATACTTACCTTGCGCCCAAGGATTCGACTAATGGTGTCGTTCATTCGCTACTTTAATCGGTGTCCTAGTTCTCCTTCCTTTTTGTTGTAGCCGCAACCCGGGTTTGCCGAGATAAAGAAACTTGTCGGAAGGTGCATGCCATTTGTCTTAATCGGGGGTTATCGTGGTTAACCCTGGGTTGGTGAGTATTGCAGTCCGTTCCTTTTAGCAGTCCTGACGTCTTGATGCAACGTCTTTTCACCGGCTCTTCCAAATCTTCCTTTTCTTTGGTCATGGTCCTTGTCAAGTCTTTTGACGGGAGTTAGGACGAGGCGATTTATCGGGTAAGTGTATGTTACCCAGTTGTGGAAGTAAACTTATCTATTCGCACCCTTACCTGGTGTGGTAAGCAAAGGGGGAGGTTCCTTTAAGTTAGAGAGGGATGAAGTGAGGGGAGGTTATGTGTAGTTTCACAATCTGACCGCGCGTCCTAAGATTCCTGAATCCTATGTTCCTAAGTACCTAGAGTTCAAGCCTTGTGTCCTAAAGTCCGGTCTTAAGAGTCTTATCCTAGGGTCAAACTTAGGCTCTGATACCAACTGTAACACCCCAGATTTTCAAGACTTTTTAAAACTTATAATAAAGGTAGAATCTTATTAAATCCCAAGATATAATACAAGCGTTCGGGGTGCTATGCCACACCTGGGCTAGAGAAGCCAAGTGCACAGGCTAACTAACTAATATCCTCGAAGTGTGATTACATAAACGTGGCACGCAGGCCGAAAGGGAGACTATCTACTTCTACACTCCAAGTTCTAGCGCGCTCCAGTGACTTAATCTTCTGCCTGAAAGCCAAATATATCTGTTCAGCGAGAGATGCTGGTAACCCACTCCAACGCGTTGAAATACAATACATATAGAGATATATATAGATATACGAAAACCATTTTGAGCATGAAGATATATCCTACGAACTCTAGCTTTAAAACCGGGAATGACTCGACAGATAAGGCCAGACACAAGCAACAGTTATAACGAGCATATACAGTTCACAACAGATAAGGCAGATAAGGCAAAGCATAAACAATGATCATAACCCAACATGAACAATCCCCCATATAAATCCCATAGTCACATCCCCCAAGACACTCGTAATCACAACTCGTCCATGTCACAACACATAACACACTTTGTTGGCGCCACAGGACCAATCGCATGCCCATACATGAGGGTCAGCGCATATAGCTCTGACACGGCCCCGCAGCACCCTGCCCCGTATCGCAACACGGAGGGGTCGATCACAACCGACCGATGAACCGCAGCTCATCATAGTGTCTGATCGCAACCAAACAGTGGACCGCAGCCCAAGAGAATGTCATCTGACCGCAGCCAGGAAAAAGGACGAACCGCAGCTCGTATAGAAACGTTTGATCGCAACCAAACGGTGGACCGCAGCCCAAGAGTATCAATCTGACCGCAGCCAGCTTCTGAACCGCAGCTCAGGATAACCAATCCGATCGCAACCGAATTGGGGTAACACCCACACATAACACATAGCAAGCACATGCAACCCATATTACACATTGGGAAGGGGGAGAAAGCGCATAACAAAACCTATGCGTGATCCATCACATACTAAGAATAGTCCTAAGGGGTTCATACTCCTTCCACCTAGGTCAACGGGATACCAATTCAACTAGCATGCAATATAATAGACTCATAAACCTACGAACGGTACCCGAAACATCAAACTAGACATAGGCACGATAACGGAGTCCGTTGGGACACCACGGGGAACAGGGGAACATCAAACGGGGAAGCCGGGAACCCAAGGTGGGGGAAATTCCAGCGGGTAGCCGGTGGGTGGGGGCCACCCGCCGGCTGCCCGCCAGAACGTACTATTCCGGGCAGCGGGTCGCCGGCGGGCAGCTGCCCGCCCGCCGGCCACCTGCTGTCGGGCGGTGTTTCACGGCCGTGGGTAGGTGGCGGGTCCCCTACCCCCCCCACCTACCCCCCCACTGACTCTTTTCACACACTTTACGCCCCGGGAACCGTTGTGGAACCCGAAACCATGCTTAGACACTTTACAACGCAATTAACGACAACACGTAGACAATTAACGAATCAAATACAAGAAGCGAACGGCACATAACCTATCATGCTTCTCTAAATATAATCAACACCCAAACATGCGATTTCCCCACCCGATAATCCAAGAATAAGATCATACGATACAACCTAGGGTTCTAATCACTTTTATATCAACAAGAATACGGTTCGTCTTCTAATTGCAAGATTCGGTAAGAATAACACATAAACATCAAGAGCATCACACAATTATCAAGAACAACACATAATCATCAAGAACTCCATATAATCATCAAGAATCTCCCAATATCAAGATTATCAAGATCCCCCATGGGATCATCACATCAATTACCAATAATAATCATCATAACTTGCCAATACACAATAATATGGGGAAACCCTAAGGGAGAATTATAACTATGAAAATAGGTTTTGTTGAGACATGGGTTACCTCTTAGCCTTAATTAATTCCTTGGCTATGAAGGATCTTTCTTTAAGCTTTCTTGATTTCTTGATTTCTCCTAAGGGGATTCTTGGAACTCTTTGGGTGGTGAGAGATTATTGTGGTGGGGATTCTAGGTGCCTCCTAAGTTCCCTATTTATATATTTAAGACTCCTAGTTAGGGCCTGAATGGTATGCGTTTACTAATTCTATTCCTTATAGGGCTAGGGTTTGTTTTAGGGATAATGGTCCACGGTCCATAGTGGACCATATTAATTAAAGACGATCCTAATCATAATCTGAATAGTAAAAGGCCTACTTCCATTATTCCTAACAGGCTTAAGACTCTTATTCGGGCAAGGGTCCACGGTTCATGGTGGACCTTACTAATTAATTAAAGGTGAACCTAACATAATTAAATCATATTTAATTATTATTAACGGGATTAATTAAATAATTAATCCGGGATTGAAGGCCGTAACACGGGGTGTTACAGTCGTCTTTTTTAAAAAAAAAGAGCGCACAAAGACAACGATTTTAAACAACCATTGTCTTTCTAGTGTTGTGTATTCCAGTGCGCTTAAAGACAACACACCAACGACAACAGTTACAAAAACCGTTGTCTTATTTAAAAAAAAAAAAAAAAACGCACATAGACAACGGTTTTAAAAAAACCGTTGTCGTTGTGGTGTTGTCTTTTCACAAAATGCACAAAGACAACACACTTATAACAACGGTTAAGTAAAAACCGTTGTCTTTGACAAAAGTGTTGCATCAAAGACAACGGTTTTGGACCAAACTGTTGTCTTTTATACAAAAGACAACACTTTTCTTAAAAATTGTTGTCTTTCTAGTGTTGTCTATGTACATTTTTCTTGTAGTGATGCAATATCTACTTAATGAACCTTAAGTAATGAATCTATAGTAGTAACTTGCTAAACTTGTAGTATGGCATAATGCGCTTTTTAAAAATGACTTAATGAATTGCATTAAAAAAAATAATAATGACGTAATGAACTTACAATAATATCTTAATGCACTTGTAATTTCTTTTTAAAAAATATAAATAATCAAAATGTTAGTCATTTAGAAAATCTTAATTATAATTTTTAATTATATATTTTTACCATTAATTTAATTAATAAAAAATGAAAGACAAATAAAAATAAAATAAATTTTGATATATTTTGATTATAACTTGGTTCATGTTGTTATATGGACCTAATAGGACTCTTATGAGTGGTGTCCTATTGTGACTCTATCTTCTAGGTTTATCTTTTGTATATTGTTCTATTGTTGTACATTGGTATTAACCAACTGTGAGTACAATTATTCCTTCACTCTCAAACATTCATTTAGTATAAACTAAGCTTCTAGTTGACCAGGACTATGTGGTCTAATGGTACCCGGGTTGGATTTCCATTTGGAAGATTGTAAGTTCGAGCCTCAGTAGAGGCGTTTGAGAAAGTATATGAACAGATATTACAATCTAATAGAGCTAGTAGCATTCACTCCGTCGCCTCCACTGAGTACACGGTCACCGTCGGCATGCCTTTTACGTCTCCGGCTATTGCGCCGCCCTCCCTCTCTTCGGCACACCACTTTTTGTCGATCAAACTGACCTCTAGGAATTATCTGTTTCACGACCGTATGCCTGTCGTTGGTAGCAGTTATGGCTGATGGCAACTCAACGGTGCATAATCCGGCAGCGGTGGCTTGGGTGCAGCAGGACCAAACCATCTTCTCCATGTTGGTTGCGTCTCTCTCGGAAGAAGTTATGTATCTTGCGGTAGGGCAGTCTACGTCCAGAATGGTGTGGCAGGCGGTAGAGGGTGCGTTCGACTCTTCCACCCGGGCTTGTGCTCTCGGCCATCTCGGACAGCTCTAAGGTCTCTGGCAATGTGATAACACTCCGACCGAGTACCAAGGTTGTGCGAAGGTGTTAGTTGAGGAGTTAGAGATGGCCGACCGTCCGGTCTCGTTGGACGAACAAAACTTGTACATTTTTTTCAGGGTTTGCGTCTGAAGTTCCACGTTATGGCATCATCCCTAGTCACGTCTGGTATGCCAGTGACGATTGCTCAGCTATCCAACTACTTGTTGGCGCAACAATTCATTTGCAGTGATGATTTCTCATCAGCTATGAAGAATCAGTAGGTGGCTCCGGCTGCAATGGTGTCGCGACGATGAGGTAAACAGAGTGGCGGTAGTGGTCAGTGGCGTGGCGGTCGCAGTTCCCAGCGTGGTAGTAGTGGTGGCCATGCAACTCGCGGTGGTTGTGTAAGCACATAATCCACGTAGGGAACATTTTATACGTGGCAATATATAAACAAGTTAGATCCGCTAACCTCCAGCCATAGCTTAGAACCTTGATCGCCTGGACTCGTGGTCTGACGAACAGGAGTTTCTCGGGCTGCTGTGAAATCACCGTAGACTGATTGTGTTTCTCTCACTTCTCTCAGTGACTCTAGATGGTGTATGATACGTCAACTGAGCAGTGGGAGGACTTGGGAGTCTAAATACCTGCATCCCATCAATGTAGGCAACTAATTACCTAATGCTGACTGAGTTCTAATACTTATTCAGCCTATTGATTTGCACCACATATTTACTTAATATTATTTTTATAATAAAAACCTTAATAATAATAATAATAATAATAATAATAATAATAATAATAATAATAATAATAATAATAATAATAATAATAATAATAATAATAATAATAATAATAATAATAATAACATAAGGAAAACGTTACATTCTCCCACTTGGTGCAAATACGGAACCCAAAGAACAAGATCTCACCAACCATAATGATATGTCCTCCTTAGCGCGAGTAATACCCATTATGATCAAATGCAAATTGCCTTCGAGTACTTAGGTAAACAAACTTAATGAAACAAACCATATGTTCATTTCAAGTCCACTGAAGTATATTTTCTTATTGAGATAAAACTGAATAGTGTACACACTCAAAGAAAATATCTGAAGTATCTGAAGAAAACTGAAGTGCAAAAGAATTTCATTATCTGAACTGAATGTATATACAAATTTACAAAGTGGACGAAAGTCCCATTTTCTGAATCAGATCCTTGAATTTAAATGGAGGTATGCCTTTAGTCAAGGGATCTGCTAGCATCAACTCAGTATTAATGTGTTCAATGAATACAACTTTATTCTTGACACGCTCCCTAATGGCTAAGAACTTGATGTCGATGTGTTTACTTCGACTCCTACATTTTTCGTTCTTAGCTAGGAAGACTGCAGCTAAGTTGTCACAGTAAACTTTCAATGGCTTAGATATAGAATCCACAATTCTAAGCCCGGAGATGAAATTCTTGAGCCACACACCTTGCGAAGTGGCCTCGAAACAAGACACAAACTCGGCTTCCATGGTAGAAGTAGTTATTAAGGATTGTTTAACACTTCTCCATGAAATAGCCCCACCAGCCATTATGAAGACGTACCCGGAAGTTGATCTCCGAGAATCAACACAGAGACCAAAGTCCGCATTAGAATAACCAACAACATCCAGGATGTCCGTCTGCCTAAAACCCAACTTGAAGTCTTTGGTACCTTTGAGATACCTCAGAACTCTCTTCACAGCTCCCCAGTGGTCCATGCCTGGATTATGCAAGTACCACCTTAACATACCGACGGCAAAGGCAATGTCGGGCCTTGTACAAACTTGAATATAGCAAAGACATCCAACCGCTTCAGCATATGGAATATCCTTCATACGCTCCTTCTCCAAGTCGTTCTTAGGACATTGGTCCAAACAAAACTTATCCCCTTTCGCAATGGGAGCAACATTCGGTGAACAATTTTGCATCCGAAATCTTTCCAAAACTTTGTTAATATAGGTTTCCTGCGATAGACCCAGTATGCCCCGTGACCTATCTCTATGAATCTTTATGCCAATGACATAAGGTGCTTCACCCATATCTTTCATATCAAAATTTTTGGAAAGGAACTGTTTCACGTCGCGAAGCGTCCCCACCTCATTAGTGGCAAGTAGGATATCATCCACATATAAAACAAGGTAAAAGATTTTACTCCCACTAACTTTCTGGTATATACAAGGATCTAAGGGACTTTCAACAAAACCAAATGATGAAATGACCCCGTCAAACTTAATATACCACTGACGGGAGGCTTGTTTTAAACCGTATATGGACTTCCTAAGCCTACACACCAAATCCTCATCACCTCTAGAAGAGAAACCTTCAGGTTGTTTAATATAAACTTCCTCTTCTAGATCACCATTTAGGAACGCGGTTTTCACATCCATTTGTTGCAACTCAAGATTAAAGTGTGCAACTTAAGCCAGAATGATTCGAAGAGAATCTTTCTTTGATACAGGAGAAAAGGTCTCCTTGTAATTAATTCCTTCTTTTTGAGTAAATCCCTTAGCAACGAGTCTGGCCTTGTACCTCTCAATGTTACCTAATGAGTCTCTTTTGGTTTTAAATACCCATTTACAGCCAATCGGCTTGGCCCCATTAGGTAACTCAACAAGGTTCCAAACTCCATTACTCTTCATGGAATTCATTTCATCTTTCATGGCTTCTAACCACAAATCGGACTGTGCACAATTCGTAGCTTGTGAAAACGTTACAGGATCATTTTCGGCTCCAATGTCAGATTCTTGTAGATACGATACATAATAGCTAGGAACTACTGAACGCCTCACCCGAGTAGACCGTCTTAATGTTGGAACACCAGTACCTTGAGAAGGTTAGGGCGCAACTACCTCTTCAGGAACTGGATGTAGTTCTTGAATTGGTTCAATTTCAGTCTGTGTGGGTTCAGGATCTTGCTGAAAATCCTGAATTGGTTCAACCATTGGCTCGAAGTCTAGTTCAGGAGGTTGCTGTAGGTCTTGAACTTGTTCTTCCAATGGTTGAGTTTCAACAGCTTGTGGAATCTCAACAATGGGTTGCACAACCGCAGGCAGGACTGAAGGCGCGTTGCGTATAAGTACACTACGTTAGATGACGTAGAAGCGCAAGAGTCAACATGATCAAATAAAGGAACTAAGTCCTTAAATCAATCTCTCCCACTGATCAAGTCATCTTCAAGAAACTTAGCATTTCTCGATTCCACTATGCTAGTAGTATGTTTTGGACAATAAAACCTATAACCCTTAGAAGACTATGCATATCCAATAAAGAAAGCACTTATAGTCCTCGGGTCAAGTTTCTTTTCATGTGGGTTATAAATCCTCACCTCAGACGGACAAACCCAAACACGCATATGATGCAAGGTTTCCAACCTTTGAAAAGCTCAAAAGGTGTCTTGGGGACAGCCTTGGTCGGAACCCGGTTCAATATATACGTTGCCGTCTTGAGAGCGTCGGCCCACAATGATTTTAGAAGTGTGGAGTTGCTTAGCATACTCCGCACCATGTCCAAAAGAGTCCAATTCCTTCTTTCAGCAACACCATTTTGATCCTGGGAACCCGGCATGGTGTATTGGGCAACAATCCCATGCTCTTAAAGGAATTTAGAAAATGGACCCAAAGCTTGTCCATTTTCTGTGTATCTACCATAATATTCACCACATTTGTCTGACCTAACTATTTGTATTTTCTTCTTGCATTGGTTTTCAACTTCAGCCTTAAATGTTTTAAAGGCATCCAATGCTTCATACTTATGATGATGTAAATACACATAGGTAAACCTAGAGAAGTCATCTATAAAGGTAATGAAATATTTCTGACCCTGCATATCCATATCTGGACAACATTTGTCAGTATAAATTATCTCTAACAATGTTGAACTCCTGTTGGCACCTTTCTTTGACTTGTTAGTCTGCTTACCTTTAATGCAGTCTACACAAGTCTCAAAGTCAGTATAGTCTAGAGTAGAAAGTACTCCATCCTTTACGAACCTTTTAATGCGCTCAAGGGAGATGTGTCCCGATATCTGATGCCACAACATTGAAGATTTATCGTTAATACTACACTGTTTGGTGCCAGTTTGAACATGTAAGGAATCATAACTTGCATCGTTTTGTAAGTGAAGACGATAAAGACCATTAGACAATGTACCATTTCCAACACAAGTAGAATTATTAAATAATTAAATATACTTGTCTGAAAAATTAAAACTGAATCCCAACGGTACAAGTCTTGAAATGGAAACCAAATTTCGTGAAAAAGTTGGTACATAAAATGTCCTCTCTAATTCCAAAACAAAGCCACTATCTAAAATCAGCTTGCAAGTCCCTACAGCTTCAACCGGCGAGCCCATCTTATTTCCGGAGAAGATGTTTCACTCATTTGACATCGGTTGTCTCAGATTTTGCATATCCTGTAAAGAATTTGCAATGTGGATTGTTGAACCAGAATCAATCCACCAAGTGTTAGCATTAACGTCTGACATATTGGATTCAAAACAGACAAAGGAAGAGATCATACCTTTCTCAGACATCCACTTCTTAAACTTTGCATAGTCCTTCTTCATATGCCCCTTCTTCTTACAGAAGAAGCATTTCTGTGCCTTCTTAATGTCAGTCTGAGGGGATACTTTTGTTTTCCCTTTAGCTGAAGTGGGACGCTTTCCAGATCTCCCTTTAGGCTTGGTTGTTGCAAGCATGGAACTCTCCCCCCTTTATTCCTGAAGTAGTCTCCCTTCTTCTTGCACACACTTATTGATTAGGTCATTAACAGACCATTTCTTGTCATGTGTGTTATAAGCAATTTTGAAGGTGCTATACTCAGAAGGGAGAGTATTCAGTGCAAAGTGCACTACAAATGAGTCTGGAAGTTTAATCTCCAACTTGTCAAGTTAAGTTGCAATATCACTAAGTTGCATTATGTGACTGCACACACAATCGGCAAGAGAAAAACGAAGGGAGGTGAACTTCATTATTAAGGTGCTTGCTAGGGATTTGTCTAAAGTTTCAAACTTCTCGTTAATGACCTCAATATACTCTTGAACTTTTGTAATTTTATCAACCGTGCGACAAATATCACTCGGAAGCCTAGACTTAATGAACAAGATGCATAGGCGATTGGATCGTTCCCATTTAGCCCAAAGTTCTTTGGCTTCTTGAGTGCTTGTCGCGGTGATAGCCGGGGGCTCTGTATGGTTGATAGCATAGTCCATTTCGAGCCAGCCAAGATAGATGAGGAGGGCATCTTTCCATTCTCTATGATTATTAGGAGTAAGCATTGGAACATTAATGTGCGAGACAGTTGGGGTAGTTGCTGAAAGAAAATTATGAGTTTGTTAGTTTTGATTTTCGAGGCACAAAAGAACTGAAGTGCATATTTTACCAATGTAAACTTATGCAAAAGATAAATTCGAATGCCATAAAAATTGCCTGTGGGCTAAATTTTTACACATAATGAATTTACCAAAACTGAATGGTGAAAAACGGAATGGGTACGGTTTGGGTTTTTCCATCCTTAATGACAAAACTACCAAAACTATATGCCGATACATAATCCATGTGGGCAAATTATAATCATAGTCTGGCATTTCATCCTAATCAATCCTACAAATACAACAAAATTGTCTGTGGGCTAATTTTGTCATATAATATAGAATTAATTACAAGGATATTTCCAACTCTTTATGTGAGTTAATCTAAATACAATTTAAGCAATTAAAGATGTTGTGGCTACTCTTTAATTAAAAAATTGTAATCACTTGGCAAAGGGTAATTTAAAGCCTAGCAAATAAATTAAGCCAAAACATGATAGACAATATTTAGGTATACTCCCAGGAAAGTTGGTCGAGACGAAGCTCGGTTAAATACCAACTCCTTAGACAGTGTAGCGTCGCAAGGGGACTAGTAGCAACAAGGCTTTTAAGCCAGGGCCATAGAACTAGTATTCCTCCCCATGAAACTTCCTTAAGTCATGTGTTCTCATATTTGAAGTAAAATTGTTTGAAAGATCTATAAGATGGTTATACACCTATGGATAAGGCTTTAAATTTGGGTAAACTACAACTTTGATGTACTTTATGTGCTTTATAACTTTTGAAAGGCACGAGTGGAGCAATAAAGTAGTGAAATAAGATGCTTAATCTATCCTTAAAAGGCACTAAATTCACCTAAAAGGCACTATAACATGCATAATAGGCATATAATTCAGACCTAAAAAGGCTCTAAATTCATACTTAAAAGAACATGCTTTTCTAACAGATGCATAATTATAACAATCAAATAATTAGTGCAATAAAACAGTAAAAAACATGCTTAGATTATGCATATTATAACTCATGCCCCACAATTAAATTGTAACACTTAATACAATTTAAACTGAAATTCAATATTAAATTAAAATTCAAAACAAATTGAAACATAATAATTTGTTCAAAATTTGAATAATAACTTAATATCAAATTTAGGGAAAAAATCGATTGGATAAAACCCAAAAGAAGAAGCCAAATATGATGAAATAAAAAAAAAATCAGAAAGCCCAACGAGCAAAAGAAAAGGCCCAGAACTGATTTTTTTTTTTTTAAATAAAGCCCAAGTCTGGCCGAATTGGGCCAAACCCGGCCCATGTCTTAATAAATCATCATCTTCTTCAACCAGCAGACCTAGCAGCTACGTACTGCGCAGCAGCAACTATGGCTCGAAGATTAGATGAAGCAGCGACGACGGAGGACGAGCACCCAGGCCGCTGGTCGCCTGAAGGAGGAGACAGAGCGGCAGCGTCACCGGGAAATCCTGGTTCCACCACCACTGCCTGACCTCACTCAAACCACCGCCCCCGCCGTGCACCTGCCTCCGGCGCGTCGCGGAACGCCAGCCGGCCATCTAACCATCCGTCAACACCGGAAAAAAAGGCCACCATTGCTGACGTGAATGAAGGGAGAACTACTGGTGAAATTTTTTTTTTTTTAATCCGACGTTGTTTGTTCTCCATCAACAACGGAGGTCCGCCGATGAACCCTGTGGCCAGCCGGCATATCCGGCCACCGGCGAATGGAATGGCGAAGACAGTACGTAAAAAAAAAAACCAATTGCAAAATTTTTTTTTTTTATTCTTAATGCGAAAAAAGGGAACACAAATATTTTTCAGCAGCCCAACAAATATGATTGCACATTACATACAAATCCTAAATTATACAAGAATGTATATCATATGTAAAACAAACAGTAGATTATGCAATCAATCAAAAGGCTAGGCAGAGATTAAAAAATGGCTTTAATACCAAATATAAGCACATAATCCACATAGGGAACACTTTATACGTGGCAATAAATAAACAAGTTAGATCCACTAACCTCCAGCCATAGCTTAGAACCATGATCGCCTGGACTCGTGGTCTGACGAACATGAGTTCCTCGGGCTGCTGTGAAATCACCGTAGACTGATTGTGTTTCTCTCACTTCTCTTAGTGACTCTAGATGGTGTATGATACGTCAACTGAGCAGTGGGAGGACTTGGGAGTCTAAATACCTACATCCAACAATGTAGGTAACTAATTACCTAATACTGACTAAGTTCTAATACTTATTCAGCCTATTGATTTGCACCACATATTTACTTAATATTATTATTATTATTATTATAACCTTAATAATAATAATAATAATAATAATAATAATAATAATAATAATAATAATAATAATAATAATAATAATAATAATAATAATAATAATAATAATAATAACATAAGGAAAACGTTACAGGTTGTGGTAGTCGTGGACCTCGATGTCAGATTTGCCGTAGCCACGGTCACACTGCCATCCATTGCTTCCGGCGATATTCCGACCAGTCGTGGTCTCCCTAGGCGAATTTGGCCTCTCTAGTGCTTAGCGGTGAGGCTCTGGGTAACCAAAGGTTTTTCATCATTTTAGTTTTTTGATCATCCATAATCGCTAACAAGAATTTGGTCATTTTTACGAACTTGATGTTGCTAAATCTGCGAGTCTAGAAATTCATTTCGGTCAATTGAACTTTCTCGAACTGTTTCTTTTTCAGAACCAAAAAGATTTGTGCCAAAATAACAAACGCCAAAAAGAACAAAAGTCCTTGGACACGTAATGGATCTTGAAGTACTATTTCTGCGTCTCCCTGACCAAATCCGCCCACATTAGGATTACTCGTTAAAGGTTGATCAAATTTGATAGATTCACCCTTTGAAAGAAGAAGTTCTGGTCCTGGAGGGATAATATCAACCAGTTGACGACTATCCGATGCATCTGTTATGGTTATCTCATAGCCCCCCTTTTCTTTTCGTATGATTTTGCTGACACATCATGCGACACCCATTGAGGTTGGTTTGGTGGAGTCTGAGGCATATCACGGCAGTGATACACTACGTGTTAGTAGCGGTGAAGGTTTGGCGATTTCCCGTATTGGTCATGCACTAGTTCCATACCCCTGGTTCCCAAATCCCCAATCCTAAATGTCCCACCAGAAGACGCCATGGATGTTTTCGACTACGACACACCTAAAGAGGCAATGGATGAAGACGTCAGAAGCTTGGGCCAAACTGGCCCTTTTGCGAACTCTCGCATGCTCGTTTGAGCTCTTTCTTTCCCCCTCTGTGTTTAATGATTATTCTTGTTTGGAATTGTCAAGGTGTGGGATCAAAAGCATTCCACCGCACCTTAAAACAACATCTTCGCGTTCATAACCCTATCATTACCTGCCTTCTCGAACCCAATATGTCCGAAGTGCATGTAAACAACATATGCTCGGGATCGGGATTCGAAGAATGGCTAAGAGTCGAAACTTTTGGTTTTTCAGGAGGTATTTGGGTATTATGTAAGGAAGCTGTCATGGTGGATATCCTCCATACACACCCTCAATTTGTAGTATTAAAAATCACGAAAAACAACTCTTACAGTTGGTTCCTTTCACTAGTCTATGGTAGTCTAAATGTTGCTCTCAGGGGGGAAGCTATTTTCAGAGCTCTCCCAAGATGCATTGAACTTTCACGAAGTCTGGCTCTCCGTTTGGCACTACAATTATGTCCTAAACAAAGACGAAATATCGAATAGCAATAACTTTTCTTCCTCTCGTTGCGTAGGTTTTAACAGTTGGATTTTTATAAAAGGAATGATGGACCTTGGATACTCTGGAGCGAAATTTACCTGGAGCAGAGGGTTGAACTCCTCATCCTTCAAAGGAACACGCCTCGACTGTGATCTTTGTAACAACGACTGGCGAACTCTTTTCCTGAAAGAAAACATCACTCATCTACCCATTATTAGTTCATACCATGTCCCACTTCTGATATAAATAGAACCTCCTAAGCCGCTCCATAAGGAGAGAAAATTCATATATAACGCAGCTTGGGCAACGCACCCTGAATTCTTACAGTTTGTCAAGCATAATTGGAACCCATGCACAGACATCGAATTCAGCAAAGAATACTTAGCTGAGAAACTACAAGCTTGGAAGTGGGATACCTTTGGAAACATTTTCCATAGAAAAAAGAGGGTGATAGCAAGACTAGAATGGGTCCAGCGCAGCCTTGCCAACCACTTCTTGGATATTGGATGAAGCAAAAATCTTGATCCATGTACAAAACTACTTCACACAGTTATATACTAGGGAGAACGCTAACACAAGCCAAGGTAGCTAGAACGGACTCTTCCCCAATCTCTATAGGGATATCTAGCAACTAACGAGCTATTCAAGCAATCGTAGATCAACAAAGCTCTTTTCGATATGGCGCCTTTTAAAGCTCCCGGGCCGAACGGCTTCCATGCAGGCTTCTTCCAACAATCTTAGTCGACAGTGGGTGAAAGGATCATCAAATTTGCCACCAAATTCTTTGAAACCGGTATCTTACCGGATGGCTGCAACGACATAACAATAATACTCATACCCAAAGTACCAAGCCCCGAAACGGTGAAACAACTATAGCTGATTAGACTGTGTAATATATCATATAAGATCGTCTCGAAGGCAATGGCAACCTGGTAAAGGATCAGCATGAAAGAGCTAATCGGACCACACCAATCAAGCTTCGTTCCTGGGAGACAAACCTAGGACAATATCCTAGCCTACCAAGAGATTTGAACTCCATGAAAACGAAAAGTGGTGTAACCGGATGGATGATTCTAAAGATAGACCTTGAAAAGGCCTACGATAGATTGTCATGGAACTTCATTCAAGAAACACTCCAGCTGGCGGGCTTCAATGAGGTGTGGATTAGAAACATAATGACCTGCATAACAACACCTCGATTGGAAGTATCTTTAAACTGGAATCGTTCAGATTATTTCAAGCCTAGCAGGGGCATCCGAAAAGGTGACCCAATCTCACCCTTGATCTTTGTCCTATGTATCGAACGTTTGAGTCACCTGATAGAGTGCATGGTATCATTTGGAACCTCGAGAGGGATAAAGATCATAAGGAATTGCCCTTGTGTTACACACCTTTTCTTCGCTGACAAAATGATCTTCCTAGGAGAACCCATAACCCATCAGACGAAAATCATCAAACATTGCTTAAAGTGTAACACCCCGAAATTTCAAGACTTTTAAAACTTATAAAATAAAGGCGAAATCTCCTTAAATCCCAAAACGTAATACAAGAGTACGGGGTGCTATGCCACACCTGAGCTAGAGAACTCAGGTGCACAGGCTAACTAACTAATATCCGTGATAATGTAAATGCATAAGCATGGCACGCAGGCCGAAAGGGAAACTATTTACTTCTACGCTCCAATTTCTAGCGCGCTCCGGTGACTTATTCTTCTGTGCCTGAAAGCCAAATATATCTGTTCAGCGAGAGATGCTGGTAACCCACTCCAACGCATTGAAATACAATACATATAGATATATATAGATATACGAAAACCATTTTGATCATGAGGATACATCCTACGAACTCTAGCTTTTAAAACCGGGAATGACTCGACAGATAAGGCTGGACACAAGCAACAGTTATAACAAGCGTATACAATCCACAACAGGCAAGACAAATAAAGCTGAGCACAATTAATAATCATAACCCAACATAAACAATTCCCAGCATAAATCCCATAGTCACATCCCCCAAGATACTCATAATCACAACTCATCCATATCTCATCACACAGCACACTTTGTTGGCGCCACAGGACCAATCGCATGCCCATACATGAGGGTCAGCGCATATAGCTCTGACACGGCCCCGCAGAACCCTGCCCCGTATCGCAACACGGAGGGGTCGATCGCAACCGACCGATGAACCGCAGCTCATCATAATGTTTGATCGCAACCAAACAGTGGACCGCAGCCCAAGAGAATGTCATCTGACCGCAGCCAGGAAATATGAACCGCAGCTCATGTAGAAACGTTTGATCGCAACCAAACGGTGGACCGCAGCCCAAGAGTGTAAATCTGACCGCAGCCAGCTTCTGAACCGCAGCTCAGGAATAACCAATCCGATCACAACCGAATTGGGGTGTCATGCACACATAACACATAGCAAGCACATGCAACCCACATTAACATATTGGGAAGGGGAGAAAGCGTATAACAAAACCTATGCGTGATCCTTCACATACTAAGAATGGTCCTAAGGGGTTCATACTTCTTCCACCTAGGTCAACGGGATACCGATTCAACTAGCATGCAATATATAAGACTCATAAACCTACGAACGGTACCCGAAACATTAAACTAGACAAGGCACGATGAACGGAGTCCGTTGGGACACCACGGGGATCGGGGAAACATCAAACGGGGAAGCCGGGGTCCCGAATGGGGGAGATTTCCAGCGGGTAGCCGGTGGGTGGAGGGCCACCTGCCGGCTGCCCGCCGGTAAGCACTGTTCCAGGCAGCGGGTCGCCGGCGGGCAGCTGCCCACCTCCGGCTGCCCGCTGCCGGAGACGTCCCTTCTGGCCGCGGGTAGGTGGCGAGTCCCCTACCCCCCACTGACTCTTTATACACAAAATGCCCCGGGAACCATCGTGGAACCCGAAACCATGCTTAGACACTTTACAACGCACTTAACGATCAACACGTAGACAATTAACGGATCAAATACGAGAGACGTACGGCACATAACCTATCATGCTTTTCTAAACATAATCGACACCCAACCATGCAATTTCCCCACCCGATACACCAAGAATAATATCATACGATACAACCTAGGGTTCTAATCACTTTTATACCAACAAGAATACGATTCGTCTTCTAATTACAAGATTCGGTAAGAATATCACATAAGCATCAAGAACATCAACCTAGGGTTCTAATTACTTTTACATCAACAAGAATACGGTTCGTCTTCTAATTACAAGATTCGGTACAAATAACACATAAGCATCAAGAACGCCATACAATTATCAAGAATAACATATAATCATCAAGAACTCCACATAATCGTTAAGAACACCATAATTATCAAGAATCTCCCAATATCAAGATCACACATGGAATTATCCCATCAATCATCAATAATAACATCACAAATCATCAATACACAATAATACGGGGAAATCCTACGGGGGAAATCATAGCTATGAAAATAGGTTTTGTTGAGACATGGGTTACCTCTTAGCCTTAATTAATTCCTTGGCTATGAAGGGTCTTTCTTTAAGCTTTCTTGATTTCTTGATTTCTTCTAAGGGGATTCTTGGAGCTCTTTTGGGGTGGTGGGGCGTTATTCTTGTGGGAGTTCTAGGTGCCTTCTAGGTTCCCTATTTATATATCTAAGGGTCTTATTTAGGGTCTAATCCTTTTAGGACTAGGGGTTGGGTTTAGGGATGAGGGCCCATGGACTATGGTGGGCCTTTTTCCCTAATTAATTATTATAATTTATTCTTTCTCTTGGGCTATGGGTTAATTAATTAATTGGTTTTAGGGGCCGTAACACGGGGTGTTACATAGAGCTATTCTATGGAAAATCTGGACAATGTGTAAATTACAAGAAATCATCCCTACACTTCTCAAGGAACACACATGCTTACTGCCAACACACTATTTTGGAACTATTGGGTATTCCTAAAACAAAGGATCTGGGCAAATATTTAGGTGTCCCTTCCTTGCATGGTAGGCTTAAGAAAGATCTGTTTGATGGATTAATCAATAGAATTCAGAATAGGTTATTAGGGTGGAGAATGAAAACTTTGTCCTTCGCAAGGAGAAGAACGATGACCCAATCAGTTTTATCAACCATTCCTTTATATATTATGCAGACAAATCTTCTCCTTATAGGTGTAGTCAATCGAATTGAGAAATTAATCTGGAACTTCTTATGGGCAGGCACGGAAGGGGAAAGGAAATGCAACTTGGTCGCCTGGGAGAGAGTTACCCAAGACAAGGACCATGGGGGCCTAGGAATTCGAAAGTTAGGAGCGATGAACACAACGCTCCTAACCAAGCTCGGCTGGAAACTGTAGACGAACGAGAGTAGCCTATAGATTGAAATAATGAAAGCCAAATACTTGAATAATAATATGGATCCCTCCTCTTGGCAGCCAAAGACAAATATGTCAAATGCCTGGAAAGGAATTCTCAAGGAAAAACTGACTCTGTTCAAAGGTTCAATGAAACTAGTAAAAAATGGTACGAACACGCTGTTCTAGCTGGACTCTTGGGTAGGCCACCGCCCGCTATGCGAGTCAATATGCCACTCCCAGAACTCTATGTTCATGTAGCAGACTACTAGGAGGAGAACAATGGATGGATTTGGTCAAAAATTGACAACCTGGTTCCCCTAGATATAAGCGACCGGATCGCAGCAATTTATTTGTCTAACGATGATGATATGGAAGACACGAATAGCTGGGGAATAGAAAGCGTAAGAAAATTCTTAGTCAACTCAGCCTACTCACTTATTACAACTAGCCATGACTTGACTGACAAACAAGCTTGGAGCAGTATATAAAAACTAAAGATTCCCAGTCGTATTCAAATGTTCCTCTGGCTCGCCAGACAAGATAGACTGATGACTAACGCAAACAGGAGGAAACGTGGCTTCACTAACTGTAGTAATTGCGACACCTGCATCAATGTGCCTAAATCTACTGAACACATCCTTCGCGACTGCCCCGAAGCTAGTGCAATCTGGGAAGCCATCCAGCTAGGTATGTTATGGAGAACACATAGTAAATCGTTCCTCAACTTGTTTGATACTGGCATTCGAGGATTTAGCAAAGGAAATTAACAACATAACCAGAGTGTGTTATTCGCGGTGGCGACCTGGTGGATATGGAAATAGAGGAACGACAAAATCTTCAACGACAAAAGGACGGAAATTGGTCGTAAAAGCTACTAGATACGAACGCAAGTGGCTAAGATTAATAAAGCCTTCGAAAGAGCATCAAAAACCAACGTGCAGGCCCCAATCAGATCATGGAACCTGACTAGATGAACCAAGCCACCTCCAGGCTGGATCAAAGTGAATATAGATGGCAGCTCAAATCCCATGACTAACAAGGCTAGTTGCGGCGGTATTACCAGCCAGGGAGGAATATGGTGCATGGATGAAAGGCTTTACACATGGCATCGGAATATGTACAGCAGAATCAGTAGAGGCATGGGCACTATTAAAAGGCATCCAACTAGGAAAAGAAGTGGGTAATGAGAAAGTATGTTTCGAAAGTGACTCAAAAAGCATAGTAGAGGCAATCGTCATGGGGACCAACTTTGGTGGCATAGTGGATAATATTCTTAATGCTTGCAGGTAGGAGCTTAGAAGTATAAGATGCTGACACGTTATTTTCGTTCCCAGGGAACAGAACCTGGCTGCAAACTTCCTAGCAAAAGCATCCGTTGGGCATAGAGGCACTACTCTAATCAACCAGCCCCCAAACGGCCTCTTACATATACTTGAGGATGACCAATTTGGTATCCCGATGTGGCGCCAATTAGACACTTCAAATCTGTAATTTCGAATGTCCCTCATCCAGTTTGATCTAAAAAATAATAAATCTTTAAATAAATTTTTTCTTTTAAGAAAATAATATTTTTTTATATCTAAAGAAAATAATTATTAGTAGATGCATGAAATTGTGAATATTTTAAACAATTATTTTGTTTTTTTTTTGACAAATATAAATAATTTTATTTAATGTGAGTATAGTAACTTAGGTTATATATAACTACATAAATGAAATGCATTTTCTTGTAGTTTTTATTTAAAAAAAAAAAACAACAAATTTGTACATTTTTAAAATGAAAAAATTTATAATTTATTTCACATATAAAGAAATACCCCGTAGCATTTTATTTATTTATTTTTGTATGTACGCATTACATTAAACAAATTTTGGTTATTTCTTTCAAAAAAAAAAAAAAAAAAAAAAGGGTTATGTTTAATTCTATCGATTGTTGGAAATTAATATTAATATGATTGGATGGATTCATAAGTATTATTTTAATTGATTGAGAGTGTGATTGGATGGGTTCATAAGTATTATTTTAATTTAGTGAATTGTGCACGTGATCAACCGATTTTTAGATTCGGTTTTTAGGTTCTTGTAAATAAATGAGATTCTATCAAAAGCGTAATCTATCAAAAGCGTAATCTTTAAAATTAATAGCGTAATTTTTAATAATAATAATAATAATAATAATAATAATAATAATAATAATAATAATAATAATAATAATAATAATAATAATAATAAGAAGAAGAATAATAATAATAATAATAATAAGGAGGTGGAAAAAAAAAAAAAAACAAGGCAAAAGGATTAACAAAAAAAAAAAAAAAAAAAAAAAAAAAAAAAAAGGTGGAAGGTGTGCGCAAAGCAAAAGAGTTGAAGAAAAAATGAAAGATGTGCGCAAAGCTGGAACAATAGATAGAATTCGAACCTCTGACCTCCAAGTAAAACACTAAAGAAAAACATATTTCTACCATTCCTTCATTGAATCATTTCAAATTAATTGTAATTTTATTTTATTTTAATGTCTTAACTAACTAAGAAAAAATTAAATATTAGGCCCTCTAAAATTTAAGACCCTGTGTTGTTTCACAGCTTGCACAGCTCAAAATTTGGCAATAGTTATGTTGTGCAACCGTGTGCAACACGCATGGTGCACACGGTTGCAAAACGACGTCGTTTTGACTAAAATTGCGCGTCCCATTTTAAAGAAATAAATTCAGTTACGATTCCCCGTCGTTTTGAACCGTCATAATATGTATATTATGTGTTAAAATAATGAAACTTCTAATGTAAGATAATGTACTTTATCAGTTAGAATAATGTAAACTATACTTTAGAATAATGTACATTATAAGTTATAAAAATGTATATAGCAGTGGATCGCGTGAAAAAAAATTGCGAGAAATGAGGTTGTTTTTAGATCGTGGTCCACACAGCTATGTGGAACACAGTCCATGCAATAATTATTGTGTGGGCAATGGTCCACACTGTGTTGTGTGAACCAAAACAAAATGTACATTTTTAATATACTAAATGTACATTATTTGTATACTGAATGTACATTATATAATATAATGTACACTCAGTACACAAATAATGTACATTCCTTGAATACAATGTATATTTTTAATATATTAAAAGTACATTATTTTTATACTGAATATACATTATTTTACAGTATACAAAATATGGTCTACACAATAATGATTGCTCATCCATTTAACAATAAATTGTCAAATTATATCATGGACCATAGTTCATTATTATAATGTTGTAGATTCATGATAAAATATCATTGACCATAATTTATTTTATAATATTGTAAGTTCATTAAAATGACATGTAGTGACTTCTCCCATGTGGGAAGTCATGAGATCGAGCCTAGGCGTTGTTGACTCTATGTGCTTCATTAGATTGAGAAAATATGTTTGAACAGATACTACGACGTAATAGAGTCACTAGCATTCAAAAAAATATTTTTTATTAAAATGACATCAATTTGCCTACGAATCCCTACTATCATTTACACATATAGTTATCCTTTATTTATTTATTTGCATAAATAAAATCAATGTTACAAAATATGTTATTAAAAATATTTTATTGATATCTTTTAAATTATACTCAATATATATATTGATGAACTTGCAATATTGTTAAAATAAACTTTTTGTATTGTAAAAATAAATCTTTAGTATTCTCTTAATGAACCTATTTTAGGTTCATTTGTACTATATTGTAATTGCATTATTAATGTTAAGAGGAACAATATTATTAAAAAACAAAAAAAAAAAATTAAATTAGATTTATTATTTTTTAGCATGATTCATTTTATAAGGTAGACCATGAGGCCGTCCCCATCAAGACTCAAATCGATGACCTCTTATATAGAAGAGTCACTTCGTGCCACTAAACTACAAAATCATTAACATTTTAGAGTAAGCACTTATAATCACATCTAAGAAAAGATGATTGTACACTTATGACTAATTGATGATAGTGCTTCATCCTTATAAATTTATACTCCCAAATTGTTACTACACAATAGTCAATAGATCTCTCTTCAATAGTAATCCTTTCCAGTATAATTTAATGGACAATGTGACTAAAATGTGTCATTCACTCATTCCCTGATGAATTGCAGAGAACGATACTATAAAAAGAAGAAAGGAATCTGCTCAGTTTAATAGTATGATGTCAATAATTAATAAAGTAATCAATCCTTCATATATTACTATATACACACAACATTCACAGCCAATCAATACACATCTACACAACCCAATCATCTACCTATCTTTTACTCAATCAAGCCTAAATCATCTCAGCCTTCTTATCCTAAACAAAGATTCCTTGTTTTATTTTTATTTGGGAAAAGGTCAAGTAACCCTTTAACTTTAAACAAGATAGAGCAATTAGAATTTAAATTTTTAAAAAGTGCAATTAACTGTTTAACTTATTAAAATGGTCAAATAAATCTAATTTACTGGTAATTTGTTAGTTATCCATAAAATTATGCCATTAACCGCTATCAGTTACCGTTGATCACCGTCTTCTTCTAATCGACGAACTGCCTTCTCCATTCTGGTTGCCTTCTCTGGAGAAGACGACCAACCATACTTGGTTGCCGGAACTTCGACTACCAACCACCGGAGAGTCGTCGGAGTTTGCAAGAACAGTAGTGACTGCTATGACAAGTCCATAACCGGTTAATGTGTTTCGATGCACGAAAATAACATATTGATGGACTTAATTGTACCTTTTAAAAATTCAGAGGCTAATTGATTTTTCGCATAAAGTTTAGAAGCCTTTTTCACCATTTTCCCTTTTTATTTTACATCTATGGTGATAGGGGAAGGGGATAGATTTTGATACTGTCCAACCACTGAACTACAAGATATTTGGCAAAGATTCATAAATATATACAGAAAGAAAGGTGAAAGAAGGAATATCAAAAGTCAGAATATATATGTACAGAAAGCATAGCATTAAGAGTAGAGAATTATTATTTATCAAGAAGTAAAAGCATCATAGCCTTCTTCAAATTCTGAAATTTGCATTCCTTCCTCTTCCAACATCATTTCTCTGTCCCTGCAATCAATGCTGCAGAATGCCTTCTCCCCCCTTGAAGAGCACAAATGTTTTGAAATATCAATTTATGGATGTACTGGATACCATGCAAACATTTATAGAGGAGTTTTTTTTTCTTCCCAAAAGGTTGAATCCCCAACCTAAGCACCCCCTACACCCCGACCCGACAGAGCATCTGAGAGGATGTAAATCAGGGTAACTCAACTGAACCATAGAGACTAAACTTTTGCTTACTGCGCACAAGGAGCCCCCTCACTTTGAGAGGTTACCCCGCACTGCCACTGGTGAGACTCGATCCCTGGAGTTTTTTTTTTTTTAAATATTTATAGAGGAGTTAATACCCAATTTAGTCATCGACTACAGTGATTTTCTCGATTTAGTTCTAAATGACTTTTTATGCTTAATTGGGTCCTGAACTTCAATGAGTTTACCTGATTGAGTCATTTGCATCTTGACTATCAAAGCTTAGAATCAAGGACTAAATCGAGCAAACCCATTATAGTCAAGATTAAATTGGGTAAACCACTATATTTAATGAACTAAATTAGGATTAACAGTCAAACCAAACAATGGATAAGGAGGAATCCCAGGTTTATTCTATTATACCTAACTACATGTGCTAGTTTTCACCCTTCAGGAATTCATAGAGATACTCTTGAATATACATACCAAAGAGCTAGGACAAATAGAATCAAACTCAAATGAAGCCATAATGCAAGCAAGAAAGAAAAACTTCGATTCGAGTTTACCTGTACATGTAAATATCTTTGCCTAGTCCAAGGTTGTTCTTGCAAGTGTGACAGAAGCTAAGAAAATTCTGAGAAGGATAGCTCATCGAGCGGTTGGTAAAAACCAACCCGTTCCCCTTCTTCGGTTCAGAACACCTAGCAACACCAAAGCAACTCTCAACAATGCAATCGTCAAATATATGAGTGGTTCTTGGATTTGGGCCATACGAGATCACGCAAGTATAGTCCTCTGAGAGCTCCATCTCACTAGCAGAGAGGCAGCTATGAACTGAACCCGAGTTCGGGTTTTCCAACCCGGATTCCGGGGATCCAAATGGCGATTTCTTGGCCATAAAAGAACCCCACTGGGAATTCCTGGTCTTGATCCCAAAATCACTAGGGGATGATGGTGATGAACTAGCTGCAGAAACAACAGATGGGATCTGAATCTTCAACTGTGAGCCAAAAACAACCATTCTACTTGTACAGTTTAACTGTTTTGACTCAGATTTCTCATCAATCAGAGCATCAACTAGGCCTAGACCTACACCCTTTGACCCACAATTCACTCTACTCTCTCTTTTGGGGGATTTTGTGTCATTCCAAAATGGGTTTATGAAAGATCCATAGGGTTTAGTATCAAGTATAGAAGTTGGGCTCATCATAACCTCAGCCTCACCAAAATTTTTCCCAGAAAAACTAGTAAACAACTTTGAAGAACTGAAAAATGAAGTGGGCTTTCTATTGTTCCCTGTGGGAGATAGCAAAGAACCATCTATATTGTCTGCCATTTTTGTTTCTCTCAAGCTCCTTCCTTCTCTCTGCACAAAATCCAAAAAAATTTCAATTTGTACACTTAATCAGGAGAGTAAACTCTTGGAATAATAGAAAACATTTCCTACCTTTAGTTCAGCTAGAAACCAGCAATTGAGTCACAAATATCAACTCTGGAACTCAAGATATGGTAAAAATTCAATTTTTACCAGACCCAGAGTGTGAAATCTATCAAAAATTCAACCTTTATCCCCAACCCAGATACAAAATTGGAGCAAAAGTTCAATCTTTGAGAATCACAGGAAAAGGGAAGAAAAGAAAAGCATTCCCTTATTTTCAGCTCTTTCTTTCTCTAATTTTCTTGACAAGAATCACTGGTTTTTACCAAGACATGAACCCGGTGCCTCCATAGCCATCATGAAAAGCAGACATTAATACAAGCAAACAAAAAAGATTCTACCAAAATGTCTTCAATTTCCCCACAACTTTTTTTCATTTTTTGACAGATTTTCAACCCCTCTGCTGTAGCCTTGTTTGCGGTGGGACACATTATTTCAGCTAAAATGGCTTCTTCCCCACATCATAAAGACTCATTGCCCTACACGAAGACAGAGACCCACACATGTCAAAGAAAGTACACCACCCTCCCCCTCCCCCCACCCCCCCCCCCCCCCGCCCAAAAAAAAAAATACTAATATTAAAGTACCCAGAAAGAAAAGGAAAAACATTATTCACAAAGAAAAAAAAAAAAAAAAAAAAAGGAGAAAGGGACTGCAATCACTGTTTTCTGCTCCCACTACTTTCCCTTTCTCAAATCCCTTCTCCTTTCAACTTCCTTTTCCCTTTTACCACCCACTTGAATATGAGTATAGATATGGAAAAAGTGGTAAAGAAAGTGGGTGGTTGAGAGCTAATTTCAATTTAGAAATATTTTAGAGCTCCAAAATACAACACCACAAGTGTATGCAAATATTATGGTAATTTTTTTTTTCTAGAGCGAATTCCTCTTTATTTTCTTTTTGTCTCTCACAATTAATTTTTGGGTTATTTAAATTCGATGGCTTAATTGATGTTTCCCAAATAGTTTACTGGCTTATTTGTACTTATCCCTTATTTTTTTTATCTCGCTACAAATGTTACTTTATACCTTACAAAAATGTTACAATTCTCTTGTGACAAAAGGTGGCCACCTCAAGTGGTCCTGGCAAATTATTATGTGTAAGGTGGACCCGGGTTTAAATATACACAATTTACATATTAAATGTTCACAATTTACCTTTTAAAAATTTACAATTTGTGATGACCCTGTATTGTAGTAAAAAAATTCTAAAACTGAAAAACAATTTTTATTCTAGATGTTCACCATTCTAATACTAAAATTACACAATTTAGGACCAAGGTTCACCTTACAAAGTGGATCCTGGTCCATTGTATAACATCTAAAGCGTCCCACATCCCAACTTGATAGTTTACTTTTGCGCACTATACACAAAAAGCCTCCCTCATTTTGAGAAGTTATTCTCACAATATTGCTGGTGAGACTCGATTTTTGATCTATTGTGATAAATTTTACTTCTACGACCAATTGAGTTGCACATGCAAGTAAAAATGTTACAATTCTCATTTGTAAACGAAACCCTCTAATGTTTGTATGCTTTTGTGCTAGGACTAAATATATTTACTTCAATATACATTACAATGCCTAATAGTATTAGAAGGTTTCATTGGTTAGGACCAGAATTGCAATATTTTGGCAAAGTTTATATTAGTTTGTTACTTTTAAAACTAGAAATGAAAATAACCAATGGTTTATAATTGGAGTAAAAAATAAACTTTTATTTCTTAATTTATAATAAGTTGATTTAAATTTCTCATTAACATAATAGTCGGTATTTTTTTTAAATGAAAGTCATCAAATTTTATTAAAGCAAATGTTCAGTACAACTAGGAATAGAAGAACACCAAATAGAAGGACCAGTTTGCGAATGAGCAACTCTAGCTAACGTATGAGCCAATCTATTCACTGATCTCGGCGCAAACTCAAAAGACACTGCTTCAAAGTGTCGTTGTAATTCCCTACAATCATTAATCACACAATCATTAATCACACAGCCTACATATGAAAAATCAGCTCCGGGTGTATTGAGTAGCTTGCATACTGTCTGGCAATCTGAGAAAATCTTTGCCTTTGTAATACTCGGTATTTATTTGCTTCGGAACTTTATTTTAAATGATTTCACTTGGAGTACTGATTTGTTTTTTAATAATAACAAACTGGAATACTATATTTATATAATTATAAATTTTTATTTTGATCATATAACTTTTTTCCGCCTAATTTGGGTAGTTGTCCACGAACAAATGCTTTTTAGCAGTATTTTAAAGTAGAAGAGTGTAGCGTGAGTTGTCGTGCACTCTTATCTTTTAAGAGAGGTCATGAAAAAAATCAATGGGTGTGTTTGATTGGCAGGTTTGGTATGGTTATGAAAATGATTATTATTGTTTGGTTGACTGGTTTTTAGAACACTACTATGAATTTGGAATACCCATTAATGGAAAAATTCATTCCCTTATTTTATAAGGGTTTCATCCCATTATTCATCCTTAGCCTAATCATTCTCATTCCACCCTACTACCAAACATACAAAATGCTTTCACCAAAACTCATTACCATTACCAAATATTTGATACTCATTCCGATTCCGATTCTCATGTGCGAACCAAACACACCCAATGTGACTTCTACAATTAGAGTCAGGACACCTCATGGTCTGTTAAAAAAAACAAAGTAGAAGCGGATTGAAGAGTTAAGTTAGGTGTGTTTGGTTCGCACATGGGAATCAGAATCGGAATGAGAATCAAATATTTGGGGTGTGTTTGGTTGATAGGTTTAGCTCTAAGGAATGGGTATAAAAGTGATTGGTATTGTTTGGTTGATAGGTTTTAGAACATTACTATGGGTTTCAAATACCCCCTTAATTGAAAAACTCATACCCAAATAAAATAAGGATATCACCCCTTTTCATTTCCTTTGATTAGTGCTTTTAGATTTTTGTTTTTATTTTTTTTGTTCATATTGGTGTTTTGGATGTCTTTATATTAGAATCAATTGTCTTGAATTTGTGTTTTTGTATTTTTTAAATATTTATTCCCATTATTAGATTATACATAACCAAACAGTATTATTGATAATCATTATCATTCCACCATACTACCAAACATGCAAAATACTTTCACTAAAATTCATTACTATTACCAAGTATTTGATACTCATTCCGATTCTGATTCCCATGTGCGAACCAAACACACCCTTGGTAATGATAATATGTTTTAGTGAAAGTATTTTGCATGTTTGGTAGTAGGGTAGAATTGAAATGATAACCAATATTGTTGTTTGGTTATGTATAATTATCCTATAATGAGAATAAATGTTTTAAAAATACAAAAATAAAAAATCAAGACAATTTATTATTTATTATAATATAAAGACATCTAAAGCAGCAATATGAAAAAAAAAAAAAAAAAAACAAAAAAAAAAAACAAACAAACAAAAATCTAAAAGCATTAATCCAAACATAAAAATCAAATTACCAATGAAGAGGGGAAATAATGAATGAAACCTTATTTTATTAAAGAATGGGTTTTCTAATTAAAAGGTAATCAATTTCCATAATAATGTTCTAAAAATATGTCAATCAAATAATAACAATGACTTTGATTCCATTCTTAAAAGCTAGACTATGAACCAAACACATCATTCCTAAGTACTCCGGATGAGGATACGATATATCTGAATGAATAATAATGAGTCTGTACAGGAGTATATATAGTAGTGAATAGTAAACCTATTACAAGACGAATACTAATAATAATAGGTAACGAATACTAATTACTAATAATAATAGGTAACGAATACTAATGATGATAGAGTCCTAATACTCCCCCTCAAGCACAAGGTGGACTAGCAACAACATTGAGCTTGCCACATAGAGTAGAGAAACGCGGACCAGGGAGAGCTTTAGTGAACACATCAGCGAGCTGATCCTTTGTGGAAATGAAGCTAACCTGCAACTCCTTCTTCGCCACTTTGTCACGAACAAAGTGGTAATCAATTTCCACATGCTTCGTACGAGCATGGAACACCGGGTTGGAACAGAGATAAGTCGCACCCAAATTATCACACCAGAGAGTGGGAGGAGCAGTCAATGACACTCCAAGCTCGTGCAACAGAGAAACCAACTAGGTGACCTTCGCAGACACATCAGCCAGAGCCTTGTATTCAGCCTTTGTAGACGAACGAGCAACCGTGCGTTGCTTCCGACAAGACCAGGAAATCAGATTGCCACCAAGAAAAACCGCAAAACCACTAGTAGACTTCCTGTCAGTTGGATCACCAGCCCAGTCCGAATCCGAAAAGGCATGAACCGCAACAGAGGAGGAAGGACGAATAAAAAGACCAAAGTGCAGAGTTCCTTTAACATACCGCAGAACACGCTTGAGCATAGCCCAATGCTCAGTGGTTGGAGAGTGCATATGCTGACAGACCCGATTCACGGCAAAAGAGAGATCCGGACGAGTAACAGTAAGATACTGTAGAGCCCCAGCAAGACTGCGATACTACGTGGGATCCGCATAGGGAACCACAGAATCAGAAGAAGGTCGGGACATAGGAACCGGAGTAGCCAACGGTTTACAGTCCACCATACCTGCACGGCTCAAAATATCTCGCATGTATCGCTGCTGAGAAAGAAACAAACCACCATCCTTGGAGACCGTCTCAATGCCAAGAAAAAAAGACGGAGCACCCATGTCACGAATCTTAAACTCCGAGGCTAAGTCAGTAAGAAGCCGAGTAACACACGAAGCATCAGACCCCATAACAAGGATATCATCAACATAGACAAGCAAATATAAACAAATAGAGGCACGAGTATAGATGAATAAAGAAACATCATTCTTGGAGGGTGAAAAACCAACCGACACCAAGAAAGCATGCAACCTATTGAACCACGCTCGAGGAGCCTGCTTAAGACCATAGAGTGATCTCTGTAACAAACACACATCATCCGGCCGTGACTGGTCTTCATAACCGGGCGGCTGTCTCATGTAAACTGTCTCTGCAAGATTACCATTGAGGAAGGCGTTGTGAACATCCAACTGCCGAATGACCCAACCGCGAGAAATGGCTAAAGAGAGAAGAAGCCGCACGGTGGTGGGTTTGACAACAGGACTGAAAGTCTCAAAAAAGTCTTGCCCAGCGACTTGATTGAAACCCTTTGCGACCAATCGAGCCTTGTGCCGCTCAATCGTGCCATCGGCCTTGCGCTTCGTTCTGAACACCCATTTGCACCCCACAACATTCATGCCAGGTGTACGACTAACCAGACACCAAGTGTGATTCTGGAGCAAGGCATTAAACTCAAGATCCATGGCCTCACGCCACTCCGGATACCGAACTACCTGAGAATAACAAGTCGGTTCAGGAACAGTCATAAGAGCCACATGCTACGTCGGTCCTTGAGAACGGGTTGCCATGACATGAGACCGAGGCTGAACAGGCTTCGCCGTACGGCGGCCTCGCTTGGGCGCAGTAGGAGCACCCGAGACCGCCCCTTCCGGAGCCGTAGCAGTCACGGTGCGAGAATCTGAACCAGCTGCGGCAGCCCCGGAATCCGCGTCCAACTCTGGATGAGGATCAGGTCCAGTGGGACAAACATCGGAGCCAACACCAACCCGAACGGCACCAACACCCCACGGCTCAACCGGGCGAGAGCTAGAGACCTGAGAAGGCATAGAAGAAGCAAACGGATATACGGTCTCATCAAACCGTACATGACGACAAATGAATACCTTGTTAGTAGCAGGATCTAAACAACGATAGCCACGAAACGAAGACGGATAACCAAGAAACACACACGGGGATGACCGATACTGCAACTTGTTACGATTGTACGGGCGCAACAGAGGATAACAGAGACAGCCAAACACACGCAAGAAGGAATAAGAAGGATTAGAATGATGCAAACGATAATGAGGACTGACATTGTCTAGAACTCGAGTAGGCATTTTATTGATGAGATAGATCGCAGTCTCAAAGGCATAATCCCAATATCGCTGTGGAATCGAAGCCTGAGCCAAGAGAGCCAGACCCGTTTCCACAACGTGACGATGCCGACGCTCAACTCTACCATTCTGCTCATGGGTATAGGCACAAGATTGCCTATGATTGATACCCAAAGACACAAAAGTACGGTGCAACCGTTTATACTCTCCCCCTAAATCAGATTGTATAGAGACAATCTTACGACCATATGAACGCTCAACTAGTGACCGAAACTACTCGAAGATAGCATACACATCAGTTTTTAATCGCATAGGATAAAACCATACATAGCGTGTGTAGTCATCAACAAACAAAACAAAATAACAAAAACCATTGACAGAAAGAAAATGCGCTGGGCCCCAAATATCAGTATAAATAAGCTCTAAAACATGCGACGTAGTAGTATTGACACGAGGCAAGGGAAACCGAGATGATTTCCCAAGCATACAAGCACGACACGACACCGAACTATTACTAAAACTAGAATCAATGGAACACGAATTCAAAATCTGCCGCAAGACACGAGGATGAGGGTGACCCAACCGACCATGCCAAACGTCAGAGGAGACACGCGAAGCCACTAACGCAGCGGGACTCGAACGAGAAACAGGCCAAGAATAGAGACCCCCCGAAGCCTGCCCTCTATACAGAACTTCCCTGGTTGAACGATCCTTCACAAAGAAACAATCAGGGTGAAATTCAAAGAATACATTATTATCACGGGCAAACCGTTGCACAGATAATAAAGACGCAGAAAGCCCAGGAACAAAAAGAACATCAGACAACCGAAACAGTGTTTTAGAAGAGGCTACCGAAGACGAACCAGTACCAACAATAGGTAAACACTTACCGTCACCAACACGAAGATGATCCGGACCGTTATAAGAGACCGTCGAGGACATCAAAGACGGATCTGGGGTGGCATGGTTCGACGCACCAGTGTCGGGAAACCATTGCTGAGTGCTAACCGAAGCCGCATCATCCATAGGATACGCAACATGCGCTCTCGGCCCCGGAGCTCCATCGTACCGGCGAAAGCACGAAGCGGCCGAATGGCCCTCGCCGGAGCAGATCTGGCACTGGACAGCCCCGGCACTGCCACGACCACGGCCACGCCCTTTGCCGCGACCACGGCCGCGGTTGCCGCCTCCACGCTGCTGCCCGCCCGAACGGCCTCCACCTCGCTGAGCCGCCATGGCGACCGGAGCAGCAGCAACTTCACCAGCATCATCGGCACATATAAAAGCCTGCGAAACAAGAAAATCGGATAGCTCGGGCAGAGACACCGGAGCACCCCTTGTGAGCGACGCCACCAAAGGACGATATTCGGACCGCAAGCCTCGGAATATATATATATTCTGATCCTCTAGCGTCACCGGACGGCCGGCAAGCGCTAAATCCTCGATAAGCACCTGCACACGGCCAAGATAGTCCGGGATCGAAGCATCACCCTGCCGTAATCCTTGCAACTCGCCCACCAACCGGAGGGCACGAGCCCGTGTAGTCGAACCAAGAACCTATTCGATTGCCAACCACAAATGCTGAGAAGTGGACTTACCGATTGCGAGGTGCATCATCTCGTCGGACAAGGATGAGATTAATAAGGAGAGCACGACCTTATCTTGACGGAGCCATGCACTCCGAGCAGCGGAAGACGAAGCCGATGAAGGCACGGCAGGAACAGCTCCCTCGGCAGGCGGCACGGCAAGCGCGGTGATCGGCGGACATACCGAAGTACCATCGACAAAACCCAACAACCCTTGGCCATCCAAGAACGGAAGAAGCTGAGTATGCCAAAACAAAAAATTGCGGGATGTCAACTTGATCGAGACGAAGTGATGCGCCGAAGAGAAAGACACCCCCGACTGCAGCGGTGCAACAAGCGCGGCCTCGGAAACGGTCCGTTCAGAACTACCAACAGAGCCGTCATCAGATCCGAGGTGCACCATTAGAGAGAGGAGAGAGAAACCTGCTGATACCAGATGAGGATACGATATATCTGAATGAATAATAATGAGTCTGTACATGAGTATATATAGTAGTGAATAGTAAACCTATTACAAGACGAATACTAATAATAATAGGTAACGAATACTAATTACTAATAATAATAGGTAACGAATACTAATGATGATAGAGTCCTAATACTTCGTAATAACTTAAAAAAAATGAGGATTCTAGAGTTGTTGAAATACTTTCTAGTCCTTACTTTTCAACTCTTCACGTGCTATAATTTTTTAATATATAAAATAAGCAATATTATTAAAAAGAGTTAATTCTTTCCGGTCCTTACTTTTCAACTCTTCAAGTGCTATAATTTTTTAACATATGAATTAAGCAATATTATTAAAAAGAGTTAATTTTATGAATGGTTATTGACTATTGATATTTATTAATTTTTATTTATCTCTAACTTTAAAATAGATTATAAATGGTCTATTGACTATCGACTATTGACATTTATCAATTTTTATTATCCTTGAATTTCTATTTGACCATAAATGATCTCTTGACTATTGATCTTATTCCAAGTTTGGTCCTTCAGTTAAATATTAATTTAGTAAACAATAAATTTAAAAGTAATAATCTAAAATTTGGTTATTCACATTCCCACTAATAATGAACTCAATGTATTAAGTTTATGAGCTCAATTTGTTCATCTCAACAAATCAATTTTTATATTATTATCCTTAGATTTAATGTTTACTAAATAGATATTTAACTAAATAACCAAATTTAAAATAAAATCAATAGTCGAAGAGATCATTTAGGGTCAAATTGAAAGTAGATGGTGAAAATTGAGAAATGTCAATAGTCAATCGATCATTTATGGTCCAATTAAAATTTAGAGATAAAAATTGTTATTATAATAATATTATTATAATTAAACCAAGTGGTTTTTTTTTTTTTTTTTTTTTTTGAAAGATAAAGGAAGATATCATTAAAAATCACTTAGATCATGAGTTACAGCAGACGAGATAAATAAAGGACCCGAATCAAACCAGACACACTAGTAAAAGCAGTAGAAGCATAAAGTTACCAAAAGGTGAGCAACCGAATTAGCAGTTCTGCGAACATAACGAAAAACAACGATTTGAAAATTTGAAAACAAAGTTTTGATGTCTTCTAAAAGCAAACCAAACGGAGATAAGCTGGGAGTATGGAGAGAAGTAATCAGAATTTCAGCATCCGTTTCCACAATGACTCCATCCCAATGATTAGTCTTAAGTTAGCATAAAGCTTCACGGACTGCTAAAGCTTCAGCATCTCGGGGTCGCAATGTTCCTGGTAGCGCAACAGATTTGTCAACTACAAACAAACCTTGATGATCGCAGAGAATCCACCCCAATCCAACATGATTCACATTTCGGCGAACTGAGGCATCAATATTCAGCTTCAATAGACCAGAACTTGGCATTATCCACACTGTCTGCCCGGATTGAGTACTGAAGATATGTGAAGTACAGTATGGTTTTACACGTCTCCATTCCTTGAGGTAGGCCAATGACAGCCGCACTACGGTTCTCGGAAGGGTATAGAAACTTTTCTAGATTTTTTGATTTCGTGCCTCCCATATACCCCAACAAATAACAATCAAATGAGTAAGCTCAGCCTGGGAAAGGATAGCAAATCTGCCCTTTAACCAATGCAGTAAATCGTCCCCAACAGAACAACCCCAAGGCATACCATAAGCGCTCCAAACCTCTTTTGCAAAATCACACTCAGCAAAAACATTTAAGATTGTTTCAGCAGTCCTGCCACACAAAGCACACAAACTATCACATGACACACAACGGGTTCTCAACAAATCTTTTGTGGGAAAAATAAATGAACACACATTCCAAAAGAAGCATTTGATTTTTTGTGGAAGCAAATAATTCCGCATAGCAGTCCAACCTTTCTAACCAACAGGATTACACTCACCCATCAAGAACCTGTAAGTACTCGTTACTGAATAAAACCCAATGACCTCTCCACTCCAAAAAATACAGTCCAGGATGCTGGTGAAAGGAAGAGGGCAAATGTTTAATCAAAAGCTTATCCCGGTCAATAAACAAGTCATTTAAGATTTCTTCATCCCAGGAGGTGCAGTCTATAGTCATAAGAGAGAGATGAGTGATATGGCGAAGTTGGTTATATATTTTGGAGTTTATACAAAAGGATTTGTACTGTCTGGTATCCAAGGATCATCCCAAACTCTAATAGTGTTTCCATCTCCTAGCCTCCATCTAAAACCCTCCCTTAAAAAGTTTGCAGCCTCCCACACACTCATCCAAACATAAGAAGGGCGACCTCCTAACTTTGCATCAAGAAAAGAGGTCGTAGGGAAGTATTTATCTTTAAAGACACGGGTTACCAAAGAATCTGGTCTAGTCAAGAAACCCCACCCCTGCTTACCTAGTAAGGAAACATTCATCGCATGCAACCTCCGGAAACCCATTCCGCCCATAGTTTTTGGCCTACAAAGATCAGCCCAACACTTCCAACGAATACCTTTCCTACGCTCCCTTGCCTCACACCCCACCAATATGAATTCATAAGACGTTCCAACTCATCACAAAGACCCTTTGGCAACATGAAGACCTGCATAACATAATTAGGAACAGACTGCAATATAGTTTTAAGAAGGACCTCACAACCTACCCTAGACATGAATCGATTCCCCTCATTGACCTATTCTAGCTTTTATTTTGTCTTTTATCCAACCCAGAACATCCCTCTTTGTTCTCCCAATTAATCCCGACAGACCCAAATAGTGCCCACCTAAACCAGTTTGACAGACCCCATTTCATTACAAAGCATATCCTTATCCTCCCACCCCACATTTGGACCAAATCTCATAACAAGCCAAGTGGTTGTTAATTTTAGTAGTAGATGAGTTGTTTTAGTGCTTGGTTATTCTAGTGGGGATGAGTGGTTTTAGTGCTTAGTTATTATAGGAAATATTAGTTAGATTACTATAAATAGCATATTGATTTGCATTGTAATCATCATCAAAGTTTAAATAATTAAAGAGTTTAATTGATTGTTCCTCTATTTTCTTTGTATTCCTCTTTCCTTCAAGAATATATAGATATATTATATTTTAATATATCTTATATTTAGTATCAGAGCCAATCAATTTTTCTACCCCGAGATAATGAATTTCAATATTGTATCTGATTGCTATAATCTGCAAGCGCACAGAGTCAATCACAATATAAATTCACACTATTAACTGTTATCTTGAATTATCAATTTGTTGATAAGGGAAAGTGCAAATAAATAGAATTAATATAATTAAAAAGAATATTTTATGAAATTAAAGCAAAGAAAATTCCAATTGAGAGAAGGCTAGGGATTTGGGGTTCACCTATTAGATAATTAACTAACTTTCCTAAGTATTGATTCTTATGACTATAGTGATGATTGTTTCAAATATATCCTAATACTCCGTCGAGCTATTAGGTTGTATCTAATTAACTGTGATCATCCGTCGATATCTCACCAACATTAATTGAACCCACTAAGCAACAATCAAATATCACCACAAATACCTAAAGCTATGTCTAGTTTAGGTCAATTATGTTTATCTTACGAGTTTTAGGTTCATAATTCACCTGTCAGTTCTTCTTATAAACCCTGATATTAGAATTATGCAATGGCCAGTCACACAATTCACAATTAAAATACATAAAATAAATATAATCAAATTCAATTATTAAATTGAAATTAGAAGAATTGAAAATCAGATTTTTGAGATTGACAACGATCATTCTTTTTTGAATGAACCTTTTTCTAGTTATAGTGATCGAAATTCTAGCTATCTGACTAACACATGAAGGATAGTCAATTAATCTAATCTAGGCTAATCCAAATCCATAATTAAACTTCTAGCCAAAAATCATAATTAAATGTAAGGAAAGTTCAAGAAACATTATTCTCAAAATTTAAATAAAAAAAATAAAGTAAAGAAGAAGAATAATTCAACCCTAAGAATGGTATCTTCTCGCCGAAGTCGCCACTGCGCTCCCAAGCTCTTGTAATCTCCTTCTCTTTCTTTTTGCTTTTCGTCTCTTCCGTAAGTGTTCTGCCGAAACTCCCCAAAAATAAAACCCAAATCTCTAAATCTTAATATAATCCCTTTTCTTTTTCTTTTCCTTACTGCGGCGCAATTCTGTAAAGGAAAAATTAAAATAAAGTAAAGTTAAATAATAGTAATTATAAACTAATGAGACAACTCATTAAAACCTAATTATTAAAGCACTTATTTAAAATTGATGATATAAAATTATCAAATAAATCTAATCCTATAGTTAAAATAAAACTCTTATATATATTAATAAAAATGCAACATTAACCTAATATTTATTAAAACCCATTTAAACTAGTCTAAACTAGTAACATATAACTAAATATAATATTTATAATATAATTAACCCTAAAACTTAATTTATTTATGCAAACCACTAACTAAAATTACTCTAAATAATGCCTAGAAATTAAGCTTATCAGTATCGTTCGGTTCCGAATTAGATGGAAAACTCGATTATAATTATTGACAAATTATGATAACCACACATTTGAAATCTCAAAATCTTTGGAACTTTGTTGACCCCAGTATACCCGATTGAGCTGATGCAATCACTATTGTAACACCCCTAATTTTTAAACAATTAAAAGCTTATATAAATAACGCAAACTATCATTAGTCATCCCAAACAGAGCATAATTAATCTGTAAGAGGCGGGGTGTTATGTCACACATAGGTTTGAGAACCTAGATGCACAGGCTAAGACTATTCAGGCAAGTGTAATCCATAAGTCTGTAAACAACCACAATCCACAGCACGCAGGCCAACTACTGTAACTAGGACTAACTAGGCTAAGACTACGAGTCCATCTAGCGCGCTCCTCAGCTAAGGCTCATCACCTGAAAAACATATCGTAGCAACTGTCAGCGAATAATGCTGGTAACCCACTCCAACGCGTTAAGTACAATATAAGTAGATATAAGAAAAATCATTTTGAAACTGGAATACATATATAATTTAAGCAACTCTAGCTTTAAATCAAGATCAGGACTCGAGACACAACAACAGACTTGATATTATAGAATAATCTTAAAAACTAGCATGCATCCTAAGAACACAAGACAAGGCATAATAGACAAGCAAGATCATAAATAGCAAACAAAGGCAACGATGGGATTCAAAGACAATCAATTAGCAAGTAATCATCAAGTACACAATCCATCTTCCAACCTTATACCAAGTTCCAACCTTTTCACTCCACTCTATCCTTATTTCAGTTCCAACTTGTACCTCCAGGCCACCCTTTTTATACCTCCTTCCTTATTCCTCAGGAGCAACTACATGCCCCACTCCGTAACCACCACAACAAGTCCACCAACATGGTAGCACCGAAGTGTCATTCGCATGGTCCGTGCCTCTAGCACCAATACCAAGGGGTCAGCGCATATAGCTCTAACATGACACCGCGACGCTTTTACCCTGACCCAAGCCTTTAGCCAGCACGTCTAAGGGGTAGTCCGTGCCTTTAGCACGATAACCGAGCACTCGTTGTGCTTTCCGCCAACAATTTATCTCTACCAATCACAATCTCATCATCATCAATCACATCGATCATTGCGCAATGACCACGATACCCATCATCATTCAATCAATCAATACATAATCAATCAATAACAATCAAGACATAATAACAATGATACGTACTACACATAAATTCCTAGAACGGTATTCAAAACATCAAACGAGACTCATACACGTCAAATGGGGTACAACGGGACACGGGGAAACATCAAACGAGGAAAAACACCCCGCCACACCATGTCGTTCCAGCGGGTGGGCGGTGGGTGGTGGACCACCCGCCGGCGGCGTCCCTATTCCAGCGGGTGCCTGGCGGGCAGTCGACTGCCCGCTGGAATCGGGCAGCATGGGCAGTGGGTAGGTGGTGGGGATTCGTCTCCCCACCTACCCCCCACTGGTACTAAGGTAGAAATCCGATTTCGGAGTTCGCGCGTGGAACTCAAAACCATGTCAAAACACATTCCAACGCATAACAACAACATCAGGGATTCAATTAACGAAGATTAAACCAAGAACCATTTCAATTACGTTCTAACACGACTCCTAAACATGCCAAGACTCGACATCAACCACATAACGGTTCAGGAGCATCCGGAACCACAAGAATACCAAGAAATCTATATGCAAAGCCCTAAAGACAAGTCCTAAACTAGAATCAACACTCAAGCATGCATAAACCCACCCAAGAACACCAAGAACATCACAACACGAGATTCACGATATAAATGCTAGGGACAAGCTCTAGACATAATTAAATACAAGATCACACATATAATCAATCACAACATCATGATCATAAAGATTGTCAAATAAACACAACATAAACCCTAGGCAAATCTCTAACAAAACTCAATCACAGAATCACACATCAAAGGAGCTAATAATCAAGATATAGCAAGGAAAATAGGTTTTGTAAGACATGGGTTACCTCTTATCCCTAATCAATATCCTTGGCTACTAAGGTTCTTCTCTAAGATTCTCCCATTGATCTTCCTAGGTTCGGCGGTGGGGAAATTCCTTTGTTAGGTTTCCTCGGGGAATGTCTTGCGTGATAGAATTAATTGTAATAGGGTTTTTAGGTACATTCTAATTCCCTATATATAGATTTAGGAGTCCTAACTAGAATCTGAATAGTAAAGCCCCACTTTCCCTATTCCTAACAGAATTAAAGACTTGATTAAGGATACGGGTCAATGATCCATTGTGGACCTTGCTAATTAATTAATGAGAATTCTAGTATAATTAAATCCTTTTTAATTATATGTTAACGGAATTAACTCCACGATTAGTCCGGATACGGAGGCCGTAACATGGGGTGTTACAACTATACTGAGAGATCAATTGGCTTTGGGAGCAATTCACCAAGGTGTTTATTTCTCCATTTTTTTAGTAGTTAGTTGGTGTTGAGATGACAAAGCAGGCTTGAGACATCTTAAAGGTGACACACAAAGGAGTCAATTAGGCACCGAAATCCAAATTACAATCATTGAGAAGGTTGTATGATTGGAGTGAGATGACCTATACAAAAACAGTGGATCTGTATTTCTCTCGTCTTATTGATATGGTGAAAAAGATGAGATTATTTGGAGACACTATCGAAGATGGTGCAGTGGTTGCAAAAGTTCTTTGAACTATGCCGATGAAGTATGACAATGTGGTAGCTTCAACAATAGAGTCACACAATATTGAGCTCTTGTCAATTGCAGAACTCAAAGGTATGATCGGAAGTCATATTGACAGGATTGCATCAAAATCAGAACCACTGGGAGAAGAAGCTTTGAAGAGCCAAGTCGCAGTGGAGGATCTAGTAAAGGTCGTGGAAGAGGAAGAGGAGGATCTAGAGGAAGAAGATGTGGTAACTCCAACCAAGGAAGAGGAGGAGGCAACAACAAACAAGGTAAGTTTCCATTTTATTGCTATGATTGTGGCAAGTATGGGCACAAGATTGTAGATTGCTGGTATAGTGAGAACAATCGTGGGAATTAAGCAAACATTGTAGAAAAGTCTAGTGAGAGTTATATTTAACTTGAAACCTTACTTTTGTCTAGTAAAAATTTTTCTGTAGATAAAAACATATGGTTCTTGGATACTGGTGTAGTAATCATATGTATGGGAAGAAATTAAAGAATTTTTTTTTTTCTAAACTAGATGAATCAATTTGGTCTGAAGTGGAATTTGGCAATAAGTCAAAAATGCCAATTTTGGAAAAAAAGTTGTTAGTAATATTATATTTTGTGTTATATTATATAGTTATTTATTATGTGGTTTATAGTGTAGCTGACTTAGCTTGTTATGTCAGTTAGATTATTGTTAGAGTTTTGTTATAGATAGACTCTGTATGCCTATTGTTGTGTTAATGATTAACGATCCTTTTCCAATTTGGTATCAGACGCAGGTTATCGGATCAACCTCCACCACTCAATTCACCCCCTCTCTTCCCTTTCGTCCGCCATGTCGTCGAATTCTTCCGAGCATACACCTTCGGCCGCCAGTGTCTCTTCGCCGGGAGCCTCCAACCCATTAGCCGGTGCACATCACTATGTCACCATGAAGCTCACCTTGAAGAATTTTTTATTTTGGCGGATGTAAATCGTTCCCTTCTTGCGTGGACAGGAGCTCTTAGGCTATGTGGACGGCAGTTTTCCGTGTCCACCGGAAACTATTGCCGGTGCACCGTCGACAAGCGCATCCTCGACGATCACCACTGCAGCTGCGGTTCTCCCGAATCCCGCTTACCATGCGTGGGTTAAGCAAGATCAAAACATCATGTCGCTGCTCATCTCTTCGATGTCGGACGAAGTCCTTCATCTGGCTCTCGGACGGCACACCTCCGCCGAAATCTGAACCTCCATCTCCGGCGCTCTCGGTTCCACCAGTCAGGCGCGATGCCTGAGTCTTCTCGGCCAGATGCAGCTGCTTCGTCAGGGGAACTCCACCACGTCGGAGTATCTCGCACGGGCTGGAGTTCTCGTGGAATCCCTCCTCCAAGCCGGCCGCCCGTTGTCCTTAATGGAACAGAACCTCTACGTGATCAGGGGTCTTCGACCGGAGCTCAAGTCCCTGGCCATGTCGTTGACTGCGTCCGGCACGCCGGTGACCCTCTCCCACATGTCGGACTATCTCTCTGCGCACGAGTTTATACTCGTTGATGACTATCCGACCAGGGATAGCAGCTCCTCCCATACGGCGTTCTATAGAGGTCCGGGTTTCGACCGTGGCTCAAATGGAGGAGGTGGCCGGAATCCGCAATGCAACTCAAACAACCGCGGCGGCCGTGGCGGTAATCAGCATCGTGGCGGCGGTCGTGGAGGTCGCGGAGGTCCGAGGTGCCAAATATGCCGGTCTCACGGTCATTCGGCGCTATATTGTTATAAACGGTACAGTACTCCCCCACCGGCTCAGGCTCACGTGGCCGTTTCAGGTGAGATCCCGTCCGTCCCGCAAAATATTCCAGGTGATGGTTGGTATCCTGATACGGGAGCTACAGCACATGCCATACCGGATGCCAATATGATGGGTCAATCGGAGGAATACACCGGCCCGGACGTTCTACGAGTGGGCAACGGCGCAGGTTTGGTTATTTCACGAATCGGTCGTGCATCGATCCCTTCCGAGTCCAAATCATTAAGTTTAAATAATATCCTACATGTCCCGAGTTTGTCTGTGCCTTTGTTATCTGTTCATAAATTTACTATGGATAACAATGTTTTTTTTGAATTTCATAATAAATGTTTTATTGTGAAGGATTCCACAACTCGGGCAGTTCTTCTTAGGGGTCCAACCGTTGGCGGGTTATACAAGCTCCCGGTCTCCCGTCAAAATTTCGCGTTCGTCAGTTCCCGGGCTACCCCCGCAATTTGGCATCGCCGGCTTGGCCATCCACACAAATTAGTGCTGAATAAAATATTGCAAAGCTGTCCGGTCACACCTAATAAAACCGAGTCGCTCGAGTCTTGCCCATCATGTCACCTTGGAAAATCATCCCGGTTTAAATTAGATAGCGTGCCACATTCCAGTAATAATGTATTAGATTTGATATTTACAGACATTTGGGGACCTTCCCTTGTATTATCAAATAGTGGCTATCGTTATTTTTGCCTGTTTGTAGATGATTTTTCCAGATTTTGCTGGTTTTATCCATTAAGGATGAAATCAGACATATATAAAATATTTGAGTCGTTCCGTGTCTTGGTAGAGCGCCAATTTGCGCATTCTATCAAATCAATTCAAACTGATTTAGGGGGTGAGTACCGTAAGTTACACAATATATTTCAAGAACTTGGCATTAATCATCGCCAATCGTGTGCTTACACACATGAACAAAATGGACGAGTAGAGCGACGCAATAGACACATTGTCGAAACTGGCCTAGCTCTACTCGCTGAAGGACAAGTACCCCACGAATACTGAGACTACGCCTTCGAGTCAGCTACATGTTTAATAAATTACCTACCCACTGCTACTCTGAATTATGAAAGCACATACACTCGCCTGTTTAGAGTCACTCCACCTTACACATTTCTTCGTGTCTTCGGGTGTCGCTGTTACCCACATCTACGCCCTTACAACAGGCATAAGATTGAGTACAGGACTACCCCATGTGTCTTCCTAGGTTACCCTGTTTCTTTTAGGGGATATCGATGTGTCGATTTGACCAGTGGAAAGACTTATATCTGCCGTCACGTCCATTTTGACGAGACTGTGTTCCCTTTCTCTACAGGCAGGTCACAGCAGGTGTATACACCACCGCTTTACCGTGGGCAGCTGCGCCCATCACTCATCCACCACCGCAGATTCACCCGGCACCTGCCCCGACACACAGTGAGAGTGAACCCGTTCCCTTGGCCTTGGACCCTCCACAGCTAGCTATTACTCACACTGCACCGGCTCGGACCCGCAAGCGGCGTGCTCAGCCTGTTGCCCGAGATCATGTCATGCGCTTACGTCATATGACGAAGGGCACCTCTGAGCCATTTCATGCGCTAAATACTGTTGTTGATCCTACTTGTTACTCTCAGGCGGTTGGCCATGCACATTGGCGTGAGGCCATGGACCAGGAGTTTAATGCCTTGTTGCATAACAACACCTGGAAACTAGTACCTCCAGAACCACACATGAATATAATTGGGTGTAAATGGGTCTTCCGTACAAAGCGCAACGCTGATGGGAATGTTGAACGCTACAAGGCTAGGCTGGTTGCCAAAGGGTTTAACCAAGTCGCTGGCGAAGATTTCTTTGACACCTTCAGCCCAGTAGTCAAACCGACTACGGTACGGATGTTGCTTTCGTTGGCTGTATCCAACAAGTGGACCCTCCGGCAACTGGATGTCCACAATGCTTTTTTGAACGGTCACTTAGCCGAGACCGTATATATGAAGCAACCCCCGGGGTATGAAGACCCCACTGTACCTGGACATGTGTGTCATCTTCAGCGTTCCTTATATGGCTTGAAACAGGCCCCCCGAGCCTGGTTCAAGCGGTTACATGATTTCCTGTTATCTACTGGCTTTAAGTCATCCAAGACGGATGTCTCTCTCTTTTACTTTGGTACAGGTGATTCCCGAGTGTTCTTACTAGTCTACGTAGATGACATCATTCTGATGGGTAATGATGCCAATCTCATAAACACGTTCCTGCATAGTCTCTCTGCGGTATTCAAGATTCGCGATCTAGGTACTCTAGGGTTTTTCTTGGGTATTGAAATGCTCGCGGCAGGCAACGATGTTGTGTTGTCTCAACGGAGGTATATGACGGATCTTCTTGGACGTGCGGGCATGGCAGATTGCAAACCACTATCCACTCCGGCTGCTGTCACCAAAGCAGCCACACCACCGACTGACGCTTTTGAGAACCCTACACAATACAGGCGTGTTGTCGGAGCCTTACAGTACCTGACTATTACCAGGCCTGATTTGTCATATGCAGTTAACCGACTGTGTCAGTTTATGCATTCACCGACGACAGAACATTGGGGAATTGTGAAGCGCGTGCTACGATACATAAAGGGTACATTGGGCTATGGACTTCGGCTAACTCCGTCCACCTCATCCAGCATACATGCCTTCTCTGATTCAGATTGGGCCGGTTGCCCCGTTGATCGGAAAAGTACGAGTGGTTTTGCGGTCTACCTTGGTTGCAATCTAATTTCCTGGCTCTCGAAGAAGCAACGCACTGTAGCACGGTCTTCTACCGAAGCTGAGTATAAGGCTTTGGCTGATGTGTCTGCTGAAGTCACTTGGGTGATCTCCTTACTACGTGAACTCGGCTTACATTTTGGGGAACCAGCCACGCTCTGGTGTGATAATCTGGGTGCGACTTACTTGTGTGCTAATCCCGTGTTCCATGCAAGAACCAAACACGTGGAAATTGACTATCATTTTGTACGTGACAAAGTGGCTTTCGGAGATTTTGTTGTTAATTATGTGTCCACGACAGATCAGCTAGCCGACATCTTCACTAAACCACTACCAGCGCCTCGGTTCGCAGTTCTACGTGACAAGCTCAATGTTGTTTCTCAACCACCTTGCGCTTGAGGGGGTGTGTTAGTAATATTATATTTTGTGTTATATTATATAGTTATTTATTATGTGGTTTATAGTGTAGCTGACTTAGCTTGTTATGTCAGTTAGATTATTGTTAGAGTTTTGTTATAGATAGACTCTGTATGCCTATTGTTGTGTTAATGATTAACGATCCTTTTCTAATTAAGTAAAATCTCTATTCAGTTGAAGGATGATACTCACAATTTTATATCCTATGGTTTCTATGTTCCTAAACTACAGCAAAAAGTTGAGTATGGAGTAGTTGTCAGAAAAAGTGTATAAAATAAATAATACTCAGGGGCATTGTACCATTGTAGATGCTAAGAGGGTTTTGATTGCAAAAGTAAATATGTCTCAAAATCGACTATTTCTTTGAAAATCAATCATGCTTTGTTTGTTTGTTTTAATATAATTCTGAAATTTGTAATGATATTTGGTTGTAGCATATGCGGTTTGGGCATTATCATTTATCTGGGTTAAATTATCTAGTGAGAAAGGAGCTTGTTTATGATTTACCTGTTGTGAATATCCCCGACCGTATTCGTAAGATTTGTTTGATTGGGAAGAAGCATATGGATTCTTTTCTTGTGGGCAAGTCAAAGATAGCCACAAAATAGTTAGAGGTTGTTCACTTAGATCTGTGTTCATTGGAGCTTTGCTCACATGGAGGTTGTCAAACTAAGAGTGCTCATGAGAAGATACCTAAGGAAGCTTGGAGTGGGAAATTTCCCTCTATCAGAGATCTCAAGGTTTTTGGTTGTTTAGCATATGCAAATTTGCCAGATCAATTGAGAAAGAAGTTTGATGATAAATGTGAGAATGATATTTTTATTGGTTATAATGATGCTTCAAAGGCTTGAAAACTATACAATGTTGAAACTAAAAAGGTTGTTATAAGTCGTGATGTCACTTTTGATGAGTATAATGCCTAGGATTGGTCAGCTAAAGAAGAAATGACAATTATTTGTTCCTATTGTTCATATTTTTCTTGAAAATATTGTTGATGAGTAGTCAACTCCAGATAATGTTCAATCTCCATCACATCAAAAAACTTGTTACTAGTAATGTGGCACTGGCCAATCCAGCACACGGCGTTTTAATGCTTAGGTGGACACTAAGAGTAATTTTTTTTATTCTTATTTGTATTTATTTCTTATTTTTTATTTATTAATTTATGAAAAAAAAAATAGAACTATTGGCAAAAAATTGCTGGTGAGCATCTTTTGTTGATGGATAGTTGTGGGTTGTCAGTCTACTTGAACTAGACAACCATGGCTATTTGGAACGAAACCTTCATTCCAAATCTCTGATCTATCTCTAAAGAGGGGTAGATATGGACAAATACTCATGGTTGTTTAGTTAAGGTTGATGGACAATCATGTGACTGTTTGTCAAAAGAAGACAACCACCAACGTTTCTAGGCAATGGCTTCTTTAAAAAAAAAAATCAAAAATAGAAATAAGAAATAAATTTTAAAAAAAAATAAATGAAAATAATAATTCGTACACTCAACGTTCACCTAAACGGCTAAACATTAAAATGCCACAAGTTAGCTTGGTCAACGCTACTTCAATGGTAACCTACTAAACAGGTAATAATAGGACGTAATTGCACTATTTTGCTAGTTTAAGGGTCTCATTTGTGGTTTTTGTTTTCTCAATTGGTAGACCCAATTTCACAATTCATTATACTTAAGTGGTCAATTTAACACTTTTTCCTTGAAATTATTTTTATATCATAGAATTGTTTTCAAGGACAGTGTATCATACTCACTGTTGCAAAAATCGGCCTAGGCGCCCCTAGGCCGTGGGGATTTTCCCCCTAGGCGGCCGTCTAGGCGCCTCTCAGCCGACTCGGCCGAGTTGGTGGCGAACTCGACAAAGTTAACTCGGCCTACTAATTTTTTTTTCATTATATATATTAGTGTGATGGTATCCTAGTTACCATTTCAAATGAATGGTTATAAGTTCGAACCTTAGTGGTAGGGGCGTTAGATTCTTTGGGTTAAAAATGTTTGAGAAAGTATCTTGAAAATGTTTAAGAAAGTATCTTGATAAATGGTTATATGATTTGAATGCTAGCTATAATTAGCACAATGGTACATGAGATGAAGAAGCTTAATTGAGAAGTATTAGGAAGTGGTGATAAGGCAAAATCTAAGATGAAGAAAGTGGTGATAAGGCAAAATCTAAGATGAAGAAAGTTCTGTGGTGATACAATGGTTATATGATTTGAATGCTCGCTATAATTGGTACAACTCATTCTCAATTGAGCAATGAAACAAACAAGAGTGGAGTATTTGTCATGCTTTGCTCAATTTCAAGCTATGAAAAGAAAAGATAGAGTTTGCATCTAAGACAAATTTAGATAGATATTTGGAAGATGAAGTGTTACATATGACATCTAATTTTGATATTTCAATTTGGTGGAAATTAGATGGTTCTTTGTATCATACTTTACTAACAATTGTTAAAGATATTTTGACTATTCCCATGATAAAAATTGCCATAGAATCTTATTTTAGTACATGTGATAGCTAGGCTCATCAATCTTAATTGGAGTAGACTACATCCGAACATTGTTGAAGTCCTAGCATATATGTTGTCAAAATTAGTTATTGACAGATAAATGTAACTTTAACTTTTTATTTATTTTATTTACGCATTTATTGCTTTATTTAATTTATGTTTAATTACTTAATTTATACTTTGATTCGACTAACATTATTAATGAAGAAGCAAGTACAATTGCTATAACTTTGGATGATGAAGAAGAATGGAAAATGAAGTTAATGTAGGTATTCTTGATTCAATAATTGTTTTTATTTTCAATACATTATTTCTTTTTTCAAATAATGTCTAATTTACTTTAGCTAACTAATTAATTATTTTATCTATTAAATTTTTGTAGGATTGATTTGCAATGTGATGAAAATGTATAAGTTGGAAACATATTGGCATAGCTCAAGATTAGAAAAAGAAATCAAGTGATAGAAACCATAGTCATATGAAACATCTTTCAATGTTTTTAATTAGGTATTTAAAACGAAACATCTTTTTTTTTTTTTTATCTTTTATCTTTTTAAGTTTTCATCTCTAAAATAAGTTTATTTGAAAAATATTGAACAATTTAATTGATGTATTTGAATAATTTTATTAGTTTATGTTTTTAATATATTTAGCAAATTTTATTTTGTGTAATAACTAGTCTAAATATATAAACAATATTTAGAAGTTATTAATTAAATACAAAATGGTAGTTATTGGTAGATATCCATAGTAAGTGCTTGCATTTGGTGGGGAGGAAGTGAGTTCTGAGAACCTTCACCAATTGCGCGAGTCAAGGGCGAGGGTGGTAGAGTAACGTACAGTTGTCATATCGTGGACTATGGTTCAAAAATGGCGTCGCTTTTTTAAGTAAAGAAATAATTACCGTTACATCTTAACAGAGCCCGTATTTTTTGTGTGTTCATAATAAAATGAAACTACAGTGTATCTAAAATGAAATTGTCTCACATATTATTTTTATATTATCAAATAAAACTGTAATTGAATTGAAATGATACTTTAGTTATGTTGAAATGAAAATGCAGTATATATAAAATAAAACTGAATGATATGTCTCACATATTGAATGTATATTGTCAAATAGAACTATAGTTGAATAGAAATGATACTATAGTTGTGTTGTAATGAAACTACATTGTATATAAAATGAAACTGAATAACAGTTTCACATATTTGGGTGTATATTGTCTAATGAAACTGTAGTTATATCGAAATGATACTGTAGTTGTATTGTAATGAAATTACAATATATATAAATGAAACTGAATAACAGTTCCACATATTGAGTGTGTATTGTCAATGAAAGTGTAGTTATATCGAATTGATACTGTAGTTGTGTTATAATGAAACTGCAGTGTATATAAAATGAAACTGAATAATAATTTCATATATTTGGGTGTATATTGTCCAATGAAACCATAGTTGAATTATAATTATAATTTAATGGTGTTGTAATAAGACTACAATGTGTATAAAATGGAATTCAATAACATGTCTCACTGTAATAAGACTATTGTATGTATAATGTCGAATGAAACTGTAGTTGGAACAAAATGAAATTCTAGTTATGTTAAAATGAAACTACAATGCATATAAAATGAAACTGAATATGTTATACAAATAGAGCTACTTTACGCGGAACGACGCAAAATGGGTGTCGCTTCTTTTCATTAAAAGAAACGGCACCGTTTTGGACCATGACCCACAATGCTTTGTGGACCATGGTTCACGGTATAATTTGCTAGTAATGTAGAAGTGGGTTGCTTAATGGTGTAATATATTTCGATCCACGACTTATTGTCATTTTTATGTTTGGGTTATAAACTCTCATATATTAGATTTAAAAGTAAAAGGATAAGAGTCAAATAAGCTATTCAATTTTTATGAAAAGTGCAAATAAGTTCTCAAACTCTTAGAAGTTCTAAATAAGTCATTGAACTTTGAAGAAATGATCAATTAGACACTTTTTTACCTCCTATAGCAAGTTAACATTAGGTTATAGCTGATTTAGGGGTGACGGTGGTTCTAGTTCCGAACCGACTGTTCTTGATTTTAGAAAATGACGAATCGGCAGTTCGAATCATTTTTTTTGGTAAAATCTATTTTTATTTTTAAAATAGTCCAAATATAACAATTTTTTTTTTTAATTTTACCATTTTGAAATTTTTAAAAAGGGTTATATCAAATATTTAAATTTTAAAGTTAAAAAACAAAATTGAACTTGCACTTAATTTTACCAAGATATGTAGAAAACTTAATCTTAGTAAAATTAAATGTAAGTCCAAAATTATTTTTATTTTTTAGTTTAACTTTAAAATTTAATATCTGATAAAACTATTTATTTAAATTTCATAATGAAAAAATTCTTTTAAAAAAATCAATTGTTGAATTTGGACTATTTTAAGAATAAAAAATAGAATTTATCCAAAAAAATAGTTTGAATTAGTAGTTTGAACCGGAAGGGTTATTTCGCCATTTTTCAAAATCGGGAATCGCTAATTAGGAATCGGAACCTCGGTCACCCTAAATCAACTATAAGCATATAACCTTTGTTAACTTGTTATAAGAGGTACAAATGGTTTAATTGCATCATTCTTTCAAGTTCAATGACTTAATTGCATTTTTTTTTTATCAAAATTGAATGACTTATTTAACACTTATGCCAAAATAAAATTTATATATATTTCTCTTAAATTGGATAATATTTTAAATATCGTATTTAAAAAATTACTGGAAATTTTGATCAAGCCCATGAAAATGCAGCAAAATCGAATTTGGCTTCCATATCTATCTCACTGCCCATCAAGAGAGAAACAACGAAAGCCATTGTTGAAGCACAAGAGGGATGCAATTCCTACTCCAAACGGGTATGGATTCGACCTTAAAATCATCCTCTTCGTCGGCATCGATTACACCATCACTGCTTTCAATTCTCACAAAGAGAAATTGCTACAGAAAAAGGTTCTCTTCAACCATCTCCACATCTCTTTATATAAAACATATATGATTGAAGTATTCCTTCATTTATCTGCTTTGATTCTTTCCTTGGTAGCAAACCGGAAATTTATAGTTGTGAAAGCTAGAGTTCGAATAGTATTTGGAACAGTATACTCTCACAGGAATTATATCTAACACCTGGTGGGTATGTGCAAGCATAGAGCAAATAAACATAAACTAAACAAGTGAAAGCTATGGGAAGTGAAAGTTTTTGTGATGATTTACAATTATCCATTGAGCAAGAGAGCATATCAACAAAACAAGCTCATAAACTGAAGCAGATATAGATAAAAGGAACCCGGGCAGAGCGGGTGTAAAGACTAGGATATGCAAATCTATCTTTCAAAACTGAAAAATCTAGCATAATAGAAAAAAGAAAAACATAGAAAATGGAAAAGTAAAAATCTTTTGAGAAGCCATCGTGTTTTATCAGTTCTAGAGCTCTGCAAGGTGAGGTTGTCATTTTGAGACGGCATCCTATTGTCCTCATTTTGTACATCATCATCAGACCAAAGGCTAGCAGATTGAACATGTTTCTTGTCTGTCTTCTTCAAGCTTGATCTAAAGAGCAGCTAGCCTTGTTGGATCTTTGCAGGAATTCCATTACCAAATTAGAAAACTCGGAAGATTTATCTTTCAGCAGTTTGGCAGGAGAATCATATTCAACAACCTTCCCTGCATTGACCAAAATGTCCATAGTAACAATATTAGGCATTATCCAATCACTTAGAAGAAGTTTCTTGCTTTTGGTTAGGATTGCTAATTAGTCTTTTAAGATCTTGAAATTGCTATATGCACTACTTTGTGTGTGTGTGTATATATATATATATATATATATATATATATATTAAATAACTACTTTGTATGCACTAAAAACCTATTTTGTTTAGTATTTTAATGTGTCCTTGGTTTTATATACTCTGTTTACTCCATAGTGCTGCTGGGTTTGAATCCTTACCATCACCAAGGACTAGAACCAGGTCATTGTCAATAACTGTGGGTATTCGATGTGCCACTGTTATGACTGTGCATCCGCTTGTTTCTTCTCTTATTGTCTTCTGAATCTGATTGTCTGTTGCTGTATCGACTGAAGCAGTAGCCTCATCAAGTACTAATATTCTCCTCTTTTGTAGTAACACCCTAGCTAAGCACACAAGTTGCCTTTGTCCTACACTCCAATTTTCTCCATCTTCCGCAACTGTACCATTTTCAGAGTTTCAGTAATTAATTTACTGAATCTAAACATGCATTTTCTTATAATTTCTTATAATGCATACCTGGTGCATCGAGGAACCTCTGGTCCTGCTGTAGTATCTCAGCAAGATTACACTTGTGCAAAACCTAGATACCAGGTCAAGTTAGTCAAGATCAAGATTAATTGTCATATGCTTCAAATATCAAGTCAGGTAATGTTTTTTCTTATGTTTACCTCCCAAATATCCTTGTCAGAGTGCTGCTCTAGGGGATCAAGGTTTGTCCTCACAGTTCCCTGGAACATAGTTGGATCTTGAGGTATTATACTCAACCTAGACCTCAGATCTTGCAAACCTATCTTTGAAATATCTACGTCATCTATCAGAAGGCATCCCTCTGCTGGTTCTACTACCCTGAAGAGAGTGTGGATCAGCGTAGACTTCCCGCTTCCTGTTCTTCCCACAACACCAATTTTCTTTCCCTCAGGAAAAGTGCAGGTGATTCCTTTTAGAACTCGAGGGAGATCAGGTCTATACTGCACACTTAAATTTAGAATTTCAATTCTTCCATTATGTGGCCAGAAGGATTTTGGCCTGCTGTTTTCAATTATCAGTGGTGGTTCACTTGGTATATTGGTGAACTGAAGAATTCTCTCAACAGAAATCATCTTGTTTTCAACATTACAGAGGTTCCATATCACCCAAGCTTGGAGAACATTTAAATTTAAAGCATATGTAGTTGCTAATCCTGCTAAGCCTGCAATCAAATTAATGAGTTTGATATTTTAATACAGTATTTCAATTAGTAGAATATTTTAGCTGTAATTTCAAGCTTTAATTATCACTAAATATGATGATGGTTATTATTCAAATGCATGGCTTAGGAAGAGAACAGGATGCACTTACTGGGATCAATGGCTGATCTGGGAAGGTTCACCAGTATGATAAGAAGAAATAAAAAACCAAGGTTGAAGAGAAAGTTTATTCGGACACTGAGCCATTCCATTGTGGCAGAGTTGTAAAATGCAACACGAGAGTAGCAATCAATGAGGCTCAGATTCTTCTTCAACAATCTGTCTTCCTGATTGAAGCAGCGAATTGTTACTACCCCACTGATTGATTCTGAGAAGTGATGTTGAACTGGAGCTTTCTGAGTGCCAACCATCCTAGCAAGTTCTCTAGCAGTGGTAATGTAATATGCCTGGAATTTAAAATGTTACCGATAAATCATTATATTGATTTTTTAAAATCTCACTATAATTGCATAAATTTTCAGGAATAACATTTATTCTTTGGAATGTCAACTTTATATGGTTTCTACTCTTTGAACTCATAAATAAGCAAGTAATTTTGTTGCAGGTTCTTGTAATCTTGGAGGAGATTGTTTTTACCTGATACCATATGGAGATGGCAATTATGATGAGGAAGATGAAAAAGACTGGCCAGGCAGCCTGGGACATAAGAACTATGATACTTAGTAATTGAATAAGTGCAAATACTAGCCCTGCCAATCTATATGGAATATCTGTATCCACCGTGCTTTGATCTGTGGAGGACTGAAAGGGAAGAAGAGATAAGTTAGAATTTGATCTGAACTTCTGATATTAAAAGAAATACACTAAAAGAGATTTTCTGTATTTGTGTATGTACTAACACGATTGAGAATTCTGCTTGAAGGTGTGGAGTCAAAGAATGACAAAGGTGCTCGAAAGACTGATTTGGCCATCTGAACAAAGAGCTGCTGAGCAGTCTCAATTGCAATGGTCGAAAGCAAAACTGCCCTTCCCAAGATAAAGATGGAGCTTCCCCCAGATAACAAGACAAATATCCTGAGCAATTTCGCTCTGGACATCCTGCCTTCTGTCTCTGTTCCCCATGTAATCCAGTAATTGCTTGCAATTTGCAGCCCTTGGAAGAGGATGTGGCACAGAAGGACAGGGGCAACAAGATATCCTTTATATGCAGCAGTGAGAAATATGGAGTATACTTTCCATTTAACTCTTCCAGTTTCTGTCTCTTCCTGATTTCTCTCAAACAGCTGATCACTGCCGGTGAGAACATCAAACTTTTCTTTTTCTTCAATTACATCATTCGTAGTGTTATCTTGTTTTGAAGAAGAATCTTGGGAACGGTCCACTTGATTTAGAGATCTTGTGTGGGCAACCATATGTCTATGCAGCTCACTAGTTGAGTCTACAATTAAATTTTCATATTTTCCTGATTGAACAGTCATGCCGTCTTTCATTACCTGAGCATAAAACATGCATAAAAAGTAAGACATGTATGTTCTAAAAAGTTAATACTAATTCATTATAAGACTTGCAGAGTTGCAGGTGAGTGTAATCTTAGCATACCAAGATCAGGTCTGAAGCATCTAAAAATTCCAACTGATGGGTGGCATAAATAACAGTTTTGCTGCATAAGCTCTCCATGAGACATTTCTGCAAAGTGATTTCCAGATTGAATGTGTTATCAAATCATTAAGAAAACTGAGTGATGTATAAACAGATTTTACTTGCCTTGAAGATATGAGCGCCGGTTTTTGCATCAACAGCACTGAAAGGATCGTCTAGTAAATAGATGTCTGAGTCACTGTACATTGCCCTTGCCAGCTGAACTCTTTGCTTCTGTCCCCCACTTAAGTTTATTCCTCTTTCTCCCACTAGAGTAAGATCCCCATCAGCCCACATACCAAAATCATATGTTAAAGCACAACATTCCACAACATCATCATAATATGTTTTATCCATTTCCCTGCCAAACAACACATTATCTCTTATAGTTCCTGTTTGAATCCATGCAGTTTGTGCAACTAGTGCTTTGGAGCCATATGATTTGATACTTGATCCAGAAACCTTTGGAATCTCTCCCATGATGCTGCACAGTAAGCTTGATTTGCCAGAACCAACCGAACCACATATTGCGACCTTGCTTCCTTTTTTGATTGTTATTTTATGATTTATCTTAATTGTTGATTTCTTGGAATCATCATACTCCCAAGCATATTCTCCAGGCTCAATTTCAAGTGCGACTTCAGATGTGTCAGAAGCGTGATAGCTGGTTAGCTTCTGTTGGTCTTCCTCTCCAATGAACTCTTGCATCCGTCTAACTGAAACCTTTGTTTGCACCACTGTGGAGATGAGCTCTGGGAGATTATATATGGGCTCTTGTAAAATCCGGAAAGTTGCTAGAGCTGAAAGAACCGTGCCCGCTGTTAATGGCGTGTTTGTCACAACACAAACGCCAAAGGTCACGACTGAAACTAAAGTCGGGGAAGCCCAAAAGAGGAAAGCCACAGCGGAACATGTATAAAGGTATCTTCTTAGCCAGCCCTTCTCGGTTTCTCTCAGTGTAAGGAGCTTGTTAAAAAACGCAGTTTCCCACGAATGTAACTTCAAGATTTTCATGTTCTTTAAGATTTCAGATGTGGCCTTAATCCTCGAGTCCTTGGCTTCCATGATCTTCGTCTGAAGCTTCTTCTGCATACTGGCAAACGGGATATTGCTCAACATCACAACGATCGTCGCAACAAAAGCAGCCGCGGAAGGAGCAGCACCCAAGTTCATGTACAAGATGAGCAATGCAAAAATGACCTGAAAGGGAAGTAACCAAATCCAATGGATGAACATGAAGAAGTCCCCAATCCTCTCCACATCAACATTGAGGAAATTAATGACTTTCCCTGTGCTCACACTGCCATGCTTAACTGTCAAAGACTTCTTGTAGGTCAAAGCCATGAGAGCTGCTCTCACTCTAATCCCAATGCGGTGAGCCCCAAAATACCATTGCCTTTGGGCAAGGGATTCCACCATCTTTGCAATGAAGAAGATGAATGAGAGAAGCAATCCCTTTTGCCAGTTTGAATTGTCATGCTTTTCTGACAAGAACTTCACAAAGCTTGTGATTAGCAAAGGGCCGATATAGGAAGCTATCGTGTTGGTTCCTATACAAACGAACAGAAATTTATGTTAGTACTGTTTATGCTAAACATAAAAACCCCTCCATGTTTAACGTCCCATTTACTTACACAAAATGAAAATAGAGAGAATAGGAATGCTAGGCAGGATTTTGAATTACAAATTTTGGTTGGATGCATGGTTGAGGAATAGAAAATGAATATATAGACAAATCATAAAAGTGCACATGCTTGAAATAAATAAAATTATATATACATATGCATGGCGACTGGCGAGCACAACAACAACAACAATAATAATAATAATAATAATAATAATAATAATAATAATAATAATAATAATAATAATAATAATAATAATAATAATAGTGTCTTCTCAAAATATATATATATATGGAGTAATAATAATAGTGTTGTTGTAATTATTATACAGTACCATTTTAATATAAATAGTCAAAGCGTAAAATTTCTGAGTTTTTTGCACTTTTGGTCCCACAACTATAGTGGCACTATCAAAATTGATCCACGACTTTCAGACCTTGCAATTTTAGTCCACGACTATTGTTTTTTTGGCAAAACTGGTCCTTCCGGCCACTTTTCCGTCAAAATTCTACCGGAGTAAAATTTCTTCATTTTTAAGAGGGCTAAATTTGACATTTCCCTTAACAATTCTTCCTAGATAAAAAACAATTCTTTATTGCAAAATATGGCATACAAGCCTCTTAAACATGTCAACTTTAGCCTTCTTAAAAATGAAGAAATTTTACTCAGATAGAATTTTGACGGAAAAGTGACCGGAAGGACCATTTTTGCCAAAAAAACAATAGTCGTGGACTAAAATTGCAAGGTCTGAAAGTCGTGGATCAATTCTGATAGTACCACTATAGTCGTGGAACTAAAAATGCAAAAAACTCTAAAATTTCTAGTCTATTCATTGAGTGTTATACTATTGTTTGGTTGGACTAAAGAATTACATGCATGATTAATCAAATGACTAAATTATCTATGCTCAAAATAATAAATAAATAGATAAATAAATAAATAAATATGTATAAAAATTAAATTAATATAAAAAAAATTTATTTATTTATATCGTATGTGCGTGGCACACACATACACAACAAAAGAGTAGTTAATATTATAGGGAAAGGACTATTCCTGTTGCAAAGGAATAGAGCAACTAATTCAATTTATTTTAATGTAATATTATTTTAATCTCAATTTATTTCGTGAACTAAACATTACCTAACAACTAGTTTAGTAAGAAGTTGCAATTTCTTTTCCAAATAACTCCAAAACTTAAAAAATATAGTTCTCATGTTTGATACCAGCTAAGAGAATAAAAGCTTCATGGAATTGCATAGGATTAAAAATCCATGCATGTCCCCTAGGATTTTTTTATTATTATTTTTTAGATTCCTTAAGTTGTGCGAAAAAAATTTGGAGCTTTTAGGCAAAAATAATATTCTCTATCTAATCATAACTTTGTATAATAATAAATAATTGATTATTATAGTTTAATATATTTTATTATAATATTATAAATATAATTAATTTTAATTTATAATTTTAAAGCTATAATACAATTTATTTCATTATTATTGTTATTATTATTTTGGTGTACCTAGGTTTTGCCACAGAATTTAATTGTAAGCATCTCTTTTGAGTGGAACAAAAGGTCTGCAAATTTACAATTGCTGCATACCCAAAACCAAACTAAGGATCGAAACCTTGCCTTTGGTTATTATTATTAGCAAATTAGACATTAGAATAGATGGAGCAAGTAAGAGTTTAGAGGATATATATGATTATTACCAGCAAAAATAGCATTTATTGCAAGAGGCCTCCAGACGGAATAGAGAATGGCAGATTGCAGGGAATTAGGCATGAGAGTAAGAGCTTGTTCCAACACAAAAGAAGCTTGATGAGCAGCATCTAATCTGGGAACATTACTTATATCTTCCACTCTAAGCTTCTCAGCATACCCTTTCTTAAACAAAGGATTAAGCCACATAAACGTAAGCCCACTCCAAATCCCTCCTTTTGAAAACTCATCTTTTTCATCATTATTATCCTCCTCTAATAAGGCCGCCCTTTCAAGTAACGCCTCTTGCACCATATCATCATTGTTTTCCATGCCACCAGACTATATATATATATATATATGATGTTCTTTAGTTGATGGAGTTGAGGTTTTCGATCAAGAACGCAAAAACTCTCGTCTTGTCGGCTGGTCTGCGGGGTTAGGGGTATTGTATGAATTGAAGATACTTCCTTATCATATCATATATGATATATATATATAGAAGAAGACTTGCATTGAGTCCACTAGATATATAGAATCTTAACAGTTAGTTATCTCATCTTTAATTACGGAAACTTCCAAATTTGTGAAGACTATAATGACTTCTTTTTACAGCGTTAGTTGCATAATTTAGAACATAGTTTCCTAAGTTAATTGCCACTTCCCAATTTGTGATCTGATCTCTCACCAATTCAAGTATTCAAAATATATATTAAATAAAATAAAAATTTCTTGAAAAGTTATTAATTAAAGCATTTGGTTCATTTAATTCTGTTAAAGACTTAAAGATACGGAGTATTAAAAAAAAAGGTTTAAGATATCATTTGCTACACTGAAAAAGGAAAGTATTTATTCTAGTTTCCTAAGTTAATTGCAACTTCCCAATTTGTGATCTGATCTCTCACCAATTCAAGTATTCAAATATATAATAAGGAATAATGGTCAAATAGGCCACTGAACTGTACACCAAGTTGCAGTTAGGCCATCGAACTCAAAAAAAGTACAATTAGGTCCCTGAACTACACAAATTCATGCAATTAAGTCTAAAATGACCTGTTTACCTAATACTTTGCTGACGTGGAGGTTGTAGATTTTAAAAATTATTTTTAAAATAATTTTAAACAAAAAATTAATTTTTAAAATACTCCGGCCGTTCCTTCGTCTCCATGGCAGGAGACGAAGGTCTCCAGCCATGGAGACGATCTTCGTCTCCTGCCATGGAGACGAAGACCTTCGTCTCCATGGCCTGGAGACGAGGACCTTCGTCTCCATGGGCAGGAGACGAAGGTCTCTTCGTCTCCCCGGCCGGAGAGACAAAGAGATTCGTCTCTCCGGCCAGGGAGACGAAGAGACCTTCGTCTCCTGGCCATGGAGACGAAGGTTCGTCTCCATGGCAGGAGACGAAGATCGTCTCCATGGCTGGAGACCTTCGTCTCCTGCCATGGAGACGAAGGAACGGCCGGAGACGATTTCGTCTCCGGCCGTTCTGTTTTTTTTTTTTTTTTTTTTTTTTTTTTTTTTTTTTTTTTAATTTTTAATTAATTTTTTGTTTAAAATTATTTTAAAAATTATTTTTAAAAATCTCAACCTACATAGCAAGTAAACATGTCATTTTAGACCTAATTGCATAAATTTGTGTAGTTCAGGGACCTAATTGCATCTTTTTGAGTTTGATGGCCTAATTGTAGTTTGGTGTGCAGTTCAGTGGCCTATTTGACCCTTATTCCATATAATAATAATAATAATAATAATAATAATAATAATAATTATTATTATTATTATTATTATTATTATTATTATTATTATTATTAAATTTCTTGAAAAGTTATTAATTAAAGCATTTGGTTCATTTAATTCTTTTAAAGGTATTCATAAAAAAACTAAAAAAAGGTTTAAGATATCATTTGCTACACTGAACAAGATAAGTATTTATTCTTTTTTGGGTATACCCAGGATTTTCACCTCTCTTTTGGGTGGGACGAGCTTGCCTGAAGATTACTTTTGGTTAAGGATGGATAAGTCCATTCTACCATTGTTTAAAACTTATATGGACTCAAGAATATAGGACAACAAGTATACATATATACAAGTATACAACACAAATAATAAACATGAGTTTATCTATCTATCTATATCTATACTATCTACTATATCTACTATATACTAATAAGAGCCCAAGAGAGTTAGGCCTATATATATACTAATAAGAGCCCAAGAGAGTTAGATCTATAATGGGTAGAAAAAATGGCGGTCAAATTTTTTAATCAAATGAATGACTCAGATTGATATGATTTTAATTTTTTCTTGAGATTTCCTAATTTATCCTTAATGAATATGATTATCTGTTAATTTTTCCGTTAAATATTATCTTTTCCGTTAATTTCTGTTAGTTTACCGTTAACTTACTCATTGATTTCAATAAGAAAGGTCTTAGGTTCGAACCCCATCCCAATCAAAGTTGGCATAATTAGTACTCTATTTTACTCTTATTAAATTATAACTAATTTTTCTACGCGCTTTGCGCGAATAAGACAATGCCCAATGATTATTTTTAAATAAATATTTCAAAGTATATCAATGCAATATTATATAGAAGATGTTCATGGTAAATAAATGTTGAATTTGTTTATTTAAATCGGTAATTTAAAGTATATAAATGCAAGATAATATATTAGAAATTGATTATATATAACTATAACAAAAATAAATGTTTGCAAGTTTGTAATAACGCTAATCTAAG